>NC_137455.1:2033143-2633143 GCF_964235325.1 Thermobia domestica
GCTCGGTCGTGTGTGGACTAGCGTAGTGTGCAATTGGCAGAAAGATAATGTTACTTACAACAGAGGAGAAGGTGTTTATTGACGAGCACAATTTCCGCTCATACGGTGTGGATCAGCATCTCACTGGAGGAGATGAGCACTCACGTCTACTGTATTGCTCTGGAGCTATGGCATATGAACATGATGTCTTCATCAGGAACATATGGTTTAGTGATGAAAGCCCTGTGTACCTTAATCGCTACATCGATCGACAGTTGATTATTGATCAATTCTTGCATCATTTGCGTGGTTTTTGCCGCACCAAAAATCTGTCGTTACAATAACAATGGATGCAGAAAGAAGGGCCTACCGCCCACATTGCAACTGAGTCACTTGTCCTTCTGCCCACGAGAGTTTGGACATCCCTTGATTTCCCTTGTCCCGAGAGATTGATGCTGATCCATACCGTATGAGCAGAAATAGTGCTCGTGAATGAACACCTTCTCCTCTGTTGTAAGTAACATTATCTTTGCGTCAATTGCAAACTACGCTAGTCCACACAAGACTGAGCACACGTTTGGCGCTCACAGCTCATACCGCGTTGCATCTGTGTGTCATTCATACGCGAATTTCAGTACTGTTTGTTTTGTCGCATACTGTACATTTGAAAGCTACACTCTTAAGCTATTTTTATCGCTATTCAAATTACTACACTTATACTGTGGCACAAGTTTTTCAATATCGTCGTGATAGAAAACTGCCGCCTGCGATTTCAACCACTGGCTTACACCGGCATCAGTATCAAAGAGTTGTGTAGTGAGCCATATCTTCATCATGCAACGACGATTTGCACGAATTTTGTTGTCGATTTACCTCACCAGTTCATCAGACACAAGCTAGGCCTACTGCTGCGGTCCTCATCATGAACATTGGAATGACCATTTTTAATATCAATGCATTTGTCTCACTCGGCCCTTACTAATTATTCCATGTGCGTACACTTCACACAGTTGACGATAGATTTCAATTAGCTTCTGGTTTTTATGCCAACAAAAATCTAATCACTGAATGCACCTTACAAGAGGCGGGATTTTCTATTGCAGCGCACATTGTAACACGTGATAGAAAGCACAGTAAGAGCGTCAGTCCTCACTCTACCACAGCTGGATGCGTACTGAGTATGGCAACGTTCTGACACCAAAATGGCGATTCTAGCCCCGCCCACTGCCGCGAAAGGCCTAAACGTCTGGGACTTTCTGGAGAGCCCTCGTATACATTCGACTAGTTACAATAAATGGATATAATAGAAACGATATATTCTTAACATCTCATTACGTTTTCATCGTATACTTATCTTTTATAGCATTAGACGAGTAACTCAAAAATAATCAATAGGCTATTGTTTGATATATATATATATATATATATATATATATATATATATATATAAAGCGCACATGGTATTTTAGGTAATTAAAAAGATTCTTTGTGCATATAATTAGTGCTTGTTTTGTTTATTGTAGATTGTGATTCCGAATTATTCTCTGGCTGCTCCATCTTCCGTGTGCAAAGGTCAAGAGGCAATTATAGAATTAGTGACGAGTGGCAGTCAGAATCTAAAATTCAACTGGACGGTGTTGTTTAAAACAGACAAAAAGAGAATGAGTCAACGGCAGACGCTTCTTTTATGGCAACACGTACGACAAGTAGAAGCAGCTGTTAAGAAATATGGACCAACTGCTGTCAACATACCCTTAAATGCATCCATGGTAAGCATCGACATTCCTTCAGATGTTTCTTCTTCTTCTTTATCTTATTAAGAGAAAATTATTAATCGAGGCTCAGATGAATATTCTGTGCTGGGCTACTGCATTATTTCAAAAATCCTACTAGATTCAACTAAAAAGACAGTAGTAAATAAAATTGTTCGATATAGTGAATTGTAAAGTGACATTGCAAACTAATATGAACAAAAATAATGAATAACATATGTACAAAGATTTTAATATGTTTAGAAACAGAAATTCTTAATTGATTTTTATAAACAATTTGCCTGATAAAAGATTATGAGATGTTTTTTTGATTTCTCAATTATAGTATCAAGAAGTTTTCTCAAGAATATCACGACTACATTCTTAATTATATAGAACTTTAGTGTATCACATACAGAATGCAGTGGAGTAATCTTCCGGATTTTAGTTAATCATTACAATACATTTAAGAAACAGAAGACATACCATTTCAGTTATCACCATCGCATGGTCTAGAAAATATCGTACATTCACTGGTCAAACATTTAAAAAAAAATGGTGACTGTGACTGGAACGCAGTGGCAGTTTCGTACACATTTTACAGCAGTTCGAGTCGGTAGTGCTGCTAATAAGAAAACTGTACTATTATGAATTAAAAATTTCATACAAACAAGTTCAACGCTAAAACAGCAATTGTCCGGTAGACGTTCAAAGTTTGATAGACAATGGTGCAGCGCAGCGAAATTAATCTGTGACACTCTTACGAGGAATGATTCCAGGGCTCCTCTTTTCACTACATGGTCATACCACATGACCAGTTTACTTATAAGATCTATGTTTTTACTTTTATTTTTTGGGAGGAATACTTAAAAGCTACAAGCTAACCTCCCAAGTCTGTAAACATAGACCTCAGAGCTGAATGATGAAATTCGAAGTGATAAGCTAAATTCTCTACGTTCTTCTCCAAGGACCATGGTGGCTTACTGGTTGATCATTCTCTTCTGGTGCGTGGGGTTCCTGGTTTGATCCCTACTCCCATCAATTGGGCTTTGTGGTAGACGTGTTTTTGATTACCGTGTGCATGGAATTTTTTCGATGTGCTTCCCTTTCTTCCCACATTCTTCATTCCACCATTTCATTCATTCTTATCATCACCACAGCATAACCATGAAACGTAAACTGAAAAATTTCATTTGTTCATTCTTCTCCATACCAACCTTTAGATTTTTGGTCGCTTTTACCTAGTGTTAATTTTTCTGTCTCATAAAATACTCCACACCAAACTGTTATTTTTCTCCTTTTTTTTTTTTTTTTTTTTTGACTTTATTCAAAGACACCTTTTAAACCCAGTTTGTCAGTATCCAGTACTAATATCATCATACGTAACACATACTTAGCTCCATTATGAGGATTTGAAGCACGATCACCACATTCACCTGATAGAATTCCGTGGAAGATGGTAAGGAATATGCACGGCAATTTGTGGGACCTTGAAATGTTGATGTGAATTCAAGACGAGGGTGCATATGGGGAATATTTCGTCTTGATGCATATGAAACCACGTGTTAGTGGATACCCCTTTATAACTCGATAATAAAGCATTTCTGGACATTTGTTGGTCTACACATTCTTGCTCGTCTACGCCGCTCGCCGGATAATTGTTCGAAAAATTATTCGTTATCCAAGTAATTGTTCGTTATCCAAATAATTGTTCGAATCATTACTCGTTATCCAAATAATTGTTCGAATCATTATTCATTATCCAAATAATTGTTCGAATCATTATTCATTATCCAAATAATTGTTCGAATCATTATTCATTATCCAAATAATTGTTCAAATCATTATTCATTATCCAAATAATTGTTCAAATCATTATTCATTATCCAAATAATTGTTCGAATCAATATTCATTATCCAAATAATTGTTCGAATCATTATTCATTATCCAAATAATTGTTCGAATCATTATTTATTATCCAAATAATTGTTCGAATCAATATTCATTATCCAAATAATTGTTCGAATCATTATTCATTATCCAAATAATTGTTCGAATAGTGAGTTATTCAAATTTTATCAGAACTGGTGTAAACAAATACAGTTGTCAATATATTGAACTTTAAGATTTCAGAATTATTGTAAAAATATTTCTATAAAAATTAATTTATTACATAACTAATTATAAATTTTGAAACTCTGCTCCTAAAACAAAATTTGTCAATGAGAGACGTTCATTATTTTGTTTTAGTGATTCAGAAAATCTAAAGAAAGGCGAAGCAAGTGTACAGTAAAGCTTTAATCTAATAATACATATAATGTTACAATATTTACAACTCAATAACATCTATATATGTCATGTCAATTATGTGCTTTTTTTCAGCTGAGAGATGATGTGGAATATCATTTCTTGGTAACAGCTCGAAATGCCTTAGGCCTGTATGGAGAGACGAAGCGTGTTTCTATGAGATTAGTTGAAAGTGGCAATACCTCTGTGGAAGTTATTCTATTAGGAACTGACAAAACATACGTTGATTCTGAGTATATCGTTGAAGCAAAAATATCAACGTGTAGTTCAGACATTCAAATGGCCACAGAACTTAATGTAAGTAGACAATAGTTTTAATCAATAGGTGTAAACTATGAAGGAATCTTAGGAAATATTTGTGACATGTCTCTGCAATGAAGGTGAATTTAAAACTATTTTCGATTACTTATTTTTCTTCTTCTGAAAATAATAATAATAGTACCTGCATCGTAAGACAGGAGATTTGTTTATAGATTAGAGTCTACTATTTTCTAAATATACTAAAATAGTGAAATATCAAATTACGAGGGCCGTTCGGAAAGTAGCCTCCGATTGGTTAAAAAAGAAACTCCAAAATAAATAAAAAGAATTTATACACATCTGTAAAACTACTTCTTTGCTCTATTTTTCAACATACTTTCCATTAACATTCAAGGACTAATCATATCTCTACACTAGCTTAGAAATTCCATCAGCATAAAAATCTTCCATTTTTGCCTTGAGCCACAGTACTTCCTGTAGCTTAAGTTCTGTGTTACTACGTCATATAACACATTCCTAGAAATCTGTAGAAATTCATCGAAAAGCTCCGAGATTATGAAACGTCGATTTTCACGAACTTTTCCATCAATTTTCTGAACGACTTCATCAGTGACCACTGATGGCCTGCCACTCTTCTCTTCGTCATGAATATTTGTTCGTCCACTTTTAAATGAACGAACAAGTCCTTCACTCATCACACTTGGTCCATACACAGCAAACAGTTCCTGATGAATAGCTACTGCCGAATACTGTTTTGCCTAAGAAAACGTTTAACAGCTTACACTCGCACTTGGCGGGGTTTTCTATTGCAGCACACATTTTGAGACGCTACAAAAGTGGAACTAGTGATCAGACAATCTTAACTCTATCACGGCTGGATGCAGAGTGATCTACCACGCACGTCTGTGTAAACGTGGTAACGTTGCCACCACTTCTTTACGCACAGTGATCAATCGGAGCTTAGTTTCCAAACACTCCTCGTAATACTTATGAAAAAATAATTTTGAAGTAAGTTATGAAAGTAACCCTACAATAGAAGTAAAAATAAATTAAACTTTAAATTTTCTCCTCACTTGATACTTTCTCACATTAATAATTGGGCTAAATTCCGAAGAATACTTTCTCATGTTAATAAATGGTCTAATTTTCCAAGATGGTATATCAAGCTTTACAGGGTTGACATTTTTAATATAATGGAAACACAAGATATAAGAATCACAGGATATACAAAGTTAAATTTGTTTCTGTATTTTGATGAATAAATGTGAACAAAATACAAATTAATTGTGATAAGTGAATAAATGTTTATTTACACTAACTACTTAACAACTTGAAGACACTTACAACTTATTAAATTGTATTTCACTGAAATTCGGAGGACCATTACGTATGGCTCTCATGGCGCTCATTTTGTTCACACCAACACCGACACACGTTTTAAAACAAAAGACAAACGTTATGCAAGTGTAATGACATGATACCAACTCTCAACTCACCATAAAAGTCTCTACAAACTTTTTAAAGTTTATTAGTCAACAATAGAATGACTCTGATACTCATACCAAAGATACTCTGAATTTGTGTTCTTGATCCATATTTGGGGTTTGATTATTGCGATTTTTAACCAAACATTAAAGACTCTTCTCGATCTACATTTGATGTTTCGAAACATATTAGAATTTCACACTCTGGCTTACGTTAATAATAATACCTCTTTCTTTAATTTTTCCTTGTGTTTGTTTTAATTCATATGGTTTTTAAATATGGTAAATTCTATGGAAAAAAATCTGGACTCGTTTATACACCGTCGTATGTTTGTCTAGATTTTCAATCTCGGTGTTCACACAATTGTATCGAACATACATACAGGTAGTTGTCTAAATTGGAGAACAATTATCGTCCAGATTTAATAAATGTGTGACAAACTTTGACTGCAGGTAACTCTTTTTGTTTGGGACAGATTGGCTATGTTTTAGACAAATATTGTGTTTGTCCTGTGCAAAGTTAAGCAAATTTACCGTTATACGAGGGCCATTCGGAAAGTGATACTCGTTTGTGCCTCATGAAGCGCTCACAACTCGGGGACCCGCTGGCAAAGTCAGACAGCTCGGGGCAAGGTCAGACCGCGTCAGTGGCTTGTCTGCCTGCTCCGTGCGAGGTTGCGTGACGCTAGCAGTGCCTGTGTTGTGTCTGTGCTCGTTTATAATGATTAAACGAATTGAGAACCCCGACAGTTGTGAAGTGAGGGCCGTGATTAAATTTCTTAATGCACGAAACGTTCGACCTTGTGAAATTCATCGCCAATTAAAGGAGGTGTATGGAGACAAAGTGATGGACGAGTCGTCTGTTCGGCGCTGGTGTCGCAACTTCAACCTGGGAAGGGGGAATACACACGACGAGGAGCATTCAAGGAGACCATCTGTCATTACAGACGAACTGCTGAGGTCAGTAGACGAATGCGTGAGGAACGATCGGCACGTCACAATTGATGAACTCTGTGAACATTTTCCTAATGTGTCTCGAACAATTGTTCATGAAATTGTCAAAGACAATCTGCATTATTCAAAAATCTGTGCAAGGTGGGTCGAGGCGTGACTACGTATCTTAATACGCTGGCGGCGGATCACTATGACGCTGGAATACAAAAACTCGTCACACGGTATGACAAATGCCTCAATTTGCTTGGTGATTATGTGGAGAAGTAGTGTAAAGTATGCTCTTTCCAATAAAAATGAGTATATTTGTTAATATGTACTACTGTGTCTTTATTGCATAAACGGGTACCACTTTCCGGATGGCCCTCGTAGATTTCTGTTTTATTCCCAAAGAAAACATCCTACAAAATGTATATAACAACCACACTTTACTTTTCAAAAGAAGAACTGTTCCAATAAGAATTGAACTTCACAAAAGTTCTACAATACATGGATCAAAATTATCAACTGCAGCAAATATATACAAAGCGTGTTTCAAAACAACAGCGACAACATTTGGGTGTCTGACACGAAGATAAGACAAAAAGTATAGATTAACCCGGGTGCAGAAATCCGTCATTTCGGAGTTATAGGAGTTATAAAACATGAAAAGATGAATTTTAAAGGTCCATTGTTCCAATATTATGGGACCTATTATAGTCAGGTCAAGACTTCACTTAGGAATTACTATGTGCCCTATCCAAAAATTCATGTTTCAGAATCCTGCGGTACTTCCGCAACAATTTTTACAGAGGTAATTGGTGAGTACTTTAACTTGTATGCCCGTAGCCAAACTTCCTCTATAAAAATTGTTGCGTGAGTACCTGAGAATCTGAAACATGTATTTTTGGATAGGGCACATATTAGTTCCTAAGTGAAGTCTTCATCTGACTACGGTAGATCCCATAGTATTGGAGCTATGGATCTTTAAAATTCTTTTTTTTTTATGTTTTCGGCAGCCTATAACTCCGAAAGGAAGCATTTGTGCATCAAGGTTGGTCTACACTTTTTTGTATTATCTTGGTGTCAGGAATCACCTCCCAAATGTTATCGATGTTGTTTTTTTTAAACACCCTGTATAAAGTTTTGTGTTTAAGTTGGGCTATTAGATCTAAAAATTCTTAATTCATTTCTCTTTTCCAGTATACATGGACAATAAATGAAACATCGGTGAACCTAGACACAAAGAAAGGAAAGAAACTCCGTTTGGCGCCTGGCACATTAGAAGGAGGAAAAATGTATATTATCACTTGCACCATAACTTCAGAAGGAGCTAATCCTTTCCAGGCATCGGTAAGTACTCATCATTATAAATTATCATAATAACATTTAAAATACTCTTAATTATTCTTCCCTAAAAGAATAAGGGATCATATTTGTTTTACTAGTTATTAAAAAGCATTAGAAGTACCTCTCTCAATATTTATATTTAACTTTCACGAATTGTGCACTAGCAGTGAAAAATGTTTATTTGATTTTGTTCCATAAATACGTCTTAGGTCAGAGAAGAACAAAGACAACTTGAAGAGGTCAACCATTTCAAATATATGGGAAGCATTTTGACGAAAGACGCGTACTGCACAAAAGATATCAGGACAGGAATTGCCATAGCCAAAGAAGCATTCAACAAGAAAAGATCACTCTTAACTAGCGGCCTTAATATTGGACTAAGGAGGAAATTGATCAAGTGCTATATATGGAGTATTTTACGGTATGGTTCAGAGACTTGGATATCACGGAAGTTACAGAATAAATATTTCGAGAGCTTCGAAATGTGGTGTTGGAGGAAGATGGAGAAGATAAAATGGACACAGAAAGAAATATATGAAAATATTTTTAAACTGATAGGAGAGAAGAGGACGCTTTTAGCCAGCATCTTTCGTACAGTCGTTCTTTCGGAAAAAATGTTTCGGGGGGCACTGCTGGTACTATTTTATTTATTATTATATTATAGACGTATTATTTTGGTCTCGTCCGGGAGGGCACTCTCAGAGCTCCGGAGGGCAGTGCCTCTCCAAAGACGTGTCTGGAAGAAACATTGCTTTCGTATAGGAAGGCCAATTGAATTGCATACATCTTGCTAAGAAATTGTCTTTTTCATACCGCCATAGAAGGAAAGATGGAAGGAAAGCGAGGAATAGGAAGAAGTAGAACACAGCTGATCGATGATTTGAAAAATAGAAGAAAATATTAGGAGTTAAAAGAGAAAGCTGAAAATCGAGAAATATGGAAGAAACATTTCTAGTCCGAATCTGAAAATTAAGAAGAAAAAACCATCAGTTGAGGACCTGCCAAAAGGCAGAACACTTAATAATAATAATAATAATAATAATAATAATAATAATAATAATAATAATAATAATAATAATAATAATAATAATAATAATAATAATAATAATAATAATAATAATAATGATAATAATAATAATAATAAATACGTCTTTACAGGTCGGAATATAGTATATTTTTGACATAGTAGAACATAAGCAAACATTACTTTTTCCTAACTAGTGATTGTATTTTTACATAATTCGTCTAAATTAACAATTTAATATAAACCAAAGTACAGAAGCATGGGCTACAAAAATATAATCTGTTTATAAATTCAATAAAATCCACAGTACTCATTATGAACAACCATATTAAACGACTCACCATATTAATTTGAGTTTTATTCGGGCGCGTAACGTGGGGACTCGTTCCTAGGAAATGAAATCTTTAAGTTTTACGTCCCACAGCTATGCTGGTTAGGGTACAGGAGACAGTGATGATGAGGAATGAATGAAATGGTGGAATGAAGAAAGTGAGAGAAAACGGGAGAATCCCGATAAAATCTACGAACACGGTGTTTGTCCACCATAAAGCTCACTTGGTGCGAGCTGGGATCGAATCAAGAACCCCATTCACAAGAGATGAAAGCTCTACCACTGAACCACCGCGGTCCCAACTCGTTCCTAGGATTTTAGTCAATTTCTTTCTATTTCTTTTTTTGATGTTTTATTTTATTTTTTCTTGTAATTGTTACCAAATACAAACAGAATAACTTTTTGACTACGGAGGTTTACTTTTGTTTTATCTGCGAGGCTAAATTATAGCAAAATCAACAATGAACAAGAATAACAACAGAAAAAGATCTTGAACAAGGTTTGTATTTTAAGATACCATTCCAGCATTTTCTTAATGGAACTGAGCAAAAGTCCGAGGAAGATCTCAGTCAGGATGATTGTCCATGGTTTCAAAACCGAGACCTTCTGATTACGAACTAAAAATCTAATCGCTAACAAATTTATATCCGCTATTGCAAAAATATTGACTCAAACAATTTTTTCTCACATTTTATCTTTTTAGTTTAAATGTTGATATTTTATAACTTTTCGAATCTGTTTTCTTTGTTTATTTGATGAGTTTTTTTTTTACAAAGAAAAATGGAAGTGCCTTGAGTTTTATGTTATGGTGATGATATAATAACTATAAAACCTTACATTATCATCATTTCCCGTATCATATATTATAGCAACTTTTTATTATATGTTAAACTTCTATTAAGTTGTACAAACAATATTAGCATCAGAAAGCAGTGAAATTTAATATACAGGGTGTATCAAAAAGAATTTCTCAACTTTGAAAACTCATATTGATTTATTTATTTAGCTTACAGACATGGTTTTGGTGTTATTTTATAGCAAAATACATCAACATTTTTTACCTTATACCTAAAGAGGTTTAATGTTGCTTCCATTGGTGATGTGGTACAAATCCCATCTGAAGTCTCACTAGTTCTACAACGTCTTCAGACGTACGGGGACGACCTGAGATTTGTTTTGTTTTGCCGAACATCCAGTTTCAACAAAACACTTACACCACTGATAAATAATAGGCCTACTGGGAGGATCTTTACCATACTTTGTATGAAAATTACGTTGCACAGTTGTCGCAGACTTGGATTCTTTAAGCTAAAACACACAGTTAGCACGCTCGGAAGCAGTAAAGGTTGCCATCTTTGTTGCAACTGCCGCTAGCGCTTGCAGTGGCTTGTTTCTGAATTAGTGTACTACGTGAATCAAAACTTGTGTTTTGCTACAAAAATGACCACAAAAGTATGTCTGTAAGATAAATGAATAGATCCATAAGAGTTTTCAAAATTGTAAAGTTCTTTTTGATACAGAATGTATTTTCTTGACAACTTTCATAACTAATGTAAATAACTTGGTTCACAAAATAATATTTCATAAACATAAGATATTTGTATTATTCCAGGGGAAGCTAACAGTGGCGACCATAGAAAAAGGGATTTTGCCTGTGATAACACTCAGTGAATTCACTTTGGGAACTGGACAAGTACTTCAGTTAGATGCTTCTTTATCCAGAGATTTGGATAATAAGTGCGGAGATCTTAAAGTAAGTTGGTGTTACGAAACGAATGAATGGTTAAATGACTGCCCCCTCCGAATTAATAAGTCACTTTTTGTCTATATTTCTGCAATGAAGCCATAATTATGAATGAAAAGCCTAATGCCCCAGACTAAATAGAATAAAATTAGAAGCATAATAACAGTACATAGAAGGATAGAACACTTTTTGGAAAATTATACTTTCATTTCCTCAGGGTTTTGTATAAAATTCAGAAGTAAAAGCGAAACTTTAGAAGTACAGTATTCCTCACTATGAACTAGTATTCTCATTTTGAAACATAATTTTAGAATATTTCGTACCATATTGTAGAATACAGTACTGAAATGCATGTGTAGAGTATAAAAGCAATAGATTTGTGTGTGAAAATAAGTTATCAAACATGTTGAGTTTCTACATGGCTTCAACGAATATTACATGAAATATTTCCAGTTAGTATCTTGTCTTAGTTTATCCAAATTTTCATTTATTTAATCTTTCTTTCTTATCTTCCTTCTCCTTCCTCTCCCTATTTGCTTAAACATTTAACTAAAGTACATAAAGTGTACTTTACACCCCACAAAATGCATGTTATATGCTGATGATATAAATATAGTTATTACTGAACAAGACCCAAATTCAGTATCGGTAAAGGCAGAAAAGGTTATAAGCAAAATAGTTACTTGGTTGAATGCAAATAATCTTATCCTAAATACAGATAAAACAGTCGCAAAAAAACTTTCGTTTTCCAGGAAATAATCCATCCTTCCCTTCGCTAAACATTAATGGGAAACATATTGAGTATTCTAATGCAACAAAATTACTTGGTATTTACATCGATGATGATTTGTCTTGGCAAACCCATGTTAAAACATTAAACAAAAAAATGACTACTTTATGTTTTGCGCTCTTTAGGTTACGTGATACAGTTTTACGAAATAGTTTATTATCGATGTACTATGCAAAAGTTCAATCATTCCTCAGTTTTGGAATTATTTTTTGGGGATCAGCCGCATGCAGTCAGGAAACATTTCGGATACAAAAGGTAATACTACGAATAATATTCAGACTAAATAAAAGAACATCCTGTAAACAAATATTTAGGTCACAGAAATTTTTAACCCTTCCAAGCCTATACATATATAAGTCTATACACTTCGTGAAACAAAACAAACAGATGTTTATACAAACAAGAGATATTCATGCATACAACACGCCACAATTAAACGACATCTACATAGTACAACAAAATTACTTCAAATACCAAAAAAAAATGTTTATTTAAATTGTACGAGACTTCATAATATGTTACCATCACATTATAAAGAGGTAAATTTTAATACCCAAAACAAAATTCGTACTCTGTTACTTTCTAAAGCATATTATTCATTTCAGGAATTTGCAAATGATAACGATGTATGAATATGATGTAATGATGTAATAAATTTAACATGTGATTTTTTTTTTTTTTTTACTACAAATGGTGTAATTACAATTTGCATTTATATACATATGACAAATGTAGAACTTATAGGAGATACTCTCCATACTATAAGTCAAAACAGGCAAAATAAATAAATAAATTTTTAATACTCAGTTGTAATATTTTCACTATTTTTGGTATATATCTATAAATACGATATAGATAAAATAAAAAAAAAAAACTAAACTTCTGCAGTAACAGCTCTTAGGGGGCCAAGACTTACCTTCTGGCTTGTGGCACTCATATCTTTGGGGCTGATGTGTGGTTAGTATATCGACTCCCTTCGCTGTTAATATTTGGTATCTAGACAAAAGTTAGCTACTTCTTATTTTCTAGCAGCTCCCAAGTTGTCCTCATAACGCTGGGTGGACACCGCAATGCCAACATTATTTGGTGAGTACGAACATTACCCTTTTTAATTTTTTTTTTTTTTTTTTTTTTGGACTAGATCCAGCAGTTCTTGACTTCATTGACGAATATTACCCATTTTTTTTTCTGACTGGAGCCAACACTGCTTAACTTCGCTGATCTTTTCTCTGACTAGGTCCAACACTGCTTGACTTCGCTGATCTCACAAAAAACGGTTTTGCAGTGCGGCTAGAGCTATGCCTGCGTAGATACAAACATACATTCAGATAGTGATAATAAACACCGATATATATAAAGAGCTAAAGCAAAAACACTAAAGCAAGAATTTTATGAAAATATGTTTTGTATTCTCTATTTAATTTGCAACGATGTTAATCTCATTTCAGTTTGAATGGTATTGTAGAACATCAAAACACGAAGCTTGTTTCCTGCCTAAACCTGGATTTATCAGACTAGAAACAGAATTTACTCACGAATTTCAGCAACCGATTCTAAAACTTCCTGCAGGAGTGTTACCTGTCGGAGAGTAAGTATATATTTGTTTATTTGTACTTCTTTGTGACAATCATTGTACAAAGATTATATGATAATAATAAATATAAATTATGAGAACTTTTGTGGTAAAGATAGCCAAAAGTTCTCTATAGCATAACATGTAGAAAATAATTTGAGTAGAGGATGCAAGTGGCTTAGTTATTATATATTTAGTGGAGGGAAATTAGACACATTATTCTTAAATAATATATTTAAATATCTAACATACAAATTACATAAATTGTATGTACAAAAAAGATGCATGCAGATAATGCTCATTTGGCATATACAGATAATATTCTTTATTAACATACTTGTAACTAGCAGAAAAATATGATATGGCTTCATTTAGAAAAAAATACGAATATAAATCAAAATGTATCCACAATGTAGCTATAACTTTTCTTACATACTGACCTTTGTCCTCGTTTATTTTATTGTTAATGCTGTTGTGGTCTTGCTATGAAAGTTTGATCCTAATTCCTCCATTTGTCTTTATTTTGTTGCAGATAGATCATGGCCGCTCCATTGGAAGTTTGCATTAAAAAGGAACAACGAGCAGTGATCCGAGTTTTGTGGTCCGAAGGTGTATCAGAAACCATGACTAATATCCAGAGAATGTGTTACTTCATCAATAGTGACTCGTCTGTCTTACAGAACTGTGTCACGTGCACGCTCAATATTGTCATCATTTGCGGTCATAGATGGGGGTCTGGCTTCCTCGTGCGTAACTCTTGTGCGACAATATTTGAATGTTTCAATCCATTCGTATACACTCCGTTGCGGCAAAGTACTGTTCCCATATTGTGCCAAAAGTCTTTGATGAATTGCGGCCCCTGATACACCTTGTGGCCACAAAAACCAGATCACTGCTCGTTGCTTCTCTTTTGTGCAAACTTCTAATGGAGCGGCCATGATCTATCTGCAACAAAAGGAAGACAAATGGAGGAATTAGGATCAAACTTTCATAGCATCATTACAACAGCATAACAATGAAATAAACGAGGACAGAGATCAATATGAAGAATGTAAGAGTTATAGCTACATTGCCGATACATTTTGACTTACCCTCGTATCTTGTTCCTACAGGTTGAACTTTCACGTTAACTTTATTGTGTGTTATAATCTTGTGTAAATATTTTCAGAAGTAAGTGATTGTTTATTTTCCTTTACGCATAATAGGCATCTTGTTTCTGCTTTGTGACTTGGAATTTTGATTAACATTTTGATTAAAATGAATTGGTGATTTATTTTATTACCAACAGTTTTTCAGAGAAAATTGCGTATTATATTGCCTTCTTGACGTAAGAGATTCTAGATCAAAATGGTCAAGATAGTGTGTTACAATCATGGTTTAAATGGTGTGGTTTAAGATTAGTCATGTCAAACTCATTCACACAAGTGGGTACAATAGCTATCAATATACAATAGAAAAAATTTTTTTTTTACACTTAATGATATATTTACAAATGAGAAAATACACGACAATCTTAGCCAATACTGTAGTTCTTTTTAAACAAAACGCATGGAACACAAGGAAATCCTAATAATATATTGATACATGTTTCTTTCCCGAAAACTGGCAATCGCAATAGCGATTTTCAGAACATAAGTCGGATGAATATGTGTTAACTTGGATCTCACTGGGGACTTCTTCCTTTTCATGAGTTACAAAAGTAGTTCACAATAATACTTACTATCGAAAATGGAAATCACGTATGATACAAAATTCCGGATTTCTGGAAACCGTACACGCAAGTATTCGTAAAATTCGAGAATACCCGCGTTTTAGAGTTGAGTTGTACTGAATTTCTGTTGTTCTATCCGTAAATAGCTTGGCACTTTATCAATGTCAGTTGAAAATAGAGCAGAAAATAGGAAGAGCTTATCTTCTATAAATCAAATATTAAATTCAGTCTTCAAACGCTGAATATTCTTGGTGTCATTTTGTACAAAACAGGCTCCATTGAACTTGTTTTGGAAATGCATTAAATCTTCGTTTTTTTAACTGTTTCTCCCAGGAGCAGTAACTCGCGCTTAAATGTTTCTACCTGATCATTGATATTGGTAATAATTATATATTTTGCTTGCAGTTTTAAATTAAAATCTCATAAATATTTTGTAATATCAACCAGAAAATAAATATAACCACGCAGAATCTGCCAGCAATCTAGTGTTTGTCTTTAGATTTCCAAAAACTGGCGAATTTCGTCTCTCAATTTCCAGAATCTTTCGAGAATCGAGAAGCAAAATATCTAAAAAAAACTTCTGTGTAATAGGGAGCACAGAACATATGTTTCTAGATCTTCGAAGAAAGCAGAAAATTATCGCTGGTTTAATCCATGAGGTCTTATGAAGTCGATTTTTTTTTTTTACTGGTTTCTCTTCAACCACCCGACCGATCTTGATCAGATTTTCAACATAGATGAAGTTCGGACCTGGGATATTTTTTCATTTCACTTTGACGTTGCAACATAGGGGAGGAGGGATGGGGAGATTTATAAAAATGATCAAAAATGATCGATATCAGCAGGGCCCGGATCTTGTTGACCTAAAAAAATTTTAAAAAGTGACCTATAAAATGACACTAAAATTCCTGTAAAATGACCCTAAAATCACAAAAAATTGACCTTAAAACTTACGTTTTCTCAAACTTTTATTTCATTAAACATTGACATTAAACATTGGATTTTTAATTAACATTTCTCACTCATATTCAAAAAGTTTTGTTTCAGTTAGTTGCAGTCCATTTATCACTTATGTCCATTGATCAGTCCATTGTACGGCATTGTAAGTATTGAAAGCGTCAGTTCACTCCCGAGTTGAAACTAGGAAGCATTCTTAAACAATAAAACTTAGCAAGTTTAGACTACAGGAAAATAATAGATAAAAACACGTTTAAAGCCCTTGTACGCCTTCTAATGCATTTTTAGTTATTCACGTGATAACATTCATTGTGGTCAATAACCCAAAACTATCTGTTTGGCCACCTACCAACCCCCGCCTTTCGTTAACCAGCTACAGTTTAGTTTTCATTAGCTTGTTAAGAATGCAGTTTTTCCACTCCAATAGTCAGGAAGTAAGAAAAGAGATTATTCAACTTCGTCTTTTCCACATTCGTAAACCGTGTTCATTTAAAGATGTCCTTATGTATAAAAAAAAGAATAAAAAGACCATAAGTGACCTAAAAGTTACCTTAAAATATTAAAAAATGACCTGAAATTTCAAAACAGCAAAAAGAGACCAAAAGTTGATCCTAAAAAACTATATTTTTAGAACCTAGAGTTGATGGATAATGTTTTTACTTGAACTTGCCTTCTTCTATGCGGAACAGAAGAAAGTTGACTTGTCAACAAGATCCGGGCCCTGGATATCAGAGAGCGCTTCAGTAATAATAAAAAAGTGACTGACTAATGGAATATATTACTAATTTTTCTTGTTTTAACCCAGCGAAGCGGATAATTGGCGCTCTCATCATATAAATTATGAATTAGAGCATTAATGACAACTGCAAGTAAAATGGGCTCAATGCTCATTTCTTTTTCCACGAAACCATCATTTGATACAGTATTTTTTTAATATTATTATTTTTACATTGGAGCACCAATGAGTGAGAAAACTTTTAAAGCAATATAATAATAATAATAATAATAATAATAATAATAATAATAATAATAATAATAATAATAATAATAAAATCTGTCTCGACACATTGAACAAAAGCTTCTTTCTAGACTGATTCTTTTAATTTATCTTTATAGATATGTCTTCGGAGTATACGTGTACAAAGATACGAGAAAAGGCGAAACCTCTGCAAAAGTGGCTGTGGTTCCTGGACTACCACCCACGATTACTATTATCTATGACAATAGTAAACCAGCCAACCCTGATGAAGGTGTGACCATCCAAGCCCTGGTCACTGCACCAGCTGGCTACAGACTCCAGTGGTCGGTGGTTGAGGAGATGGGCTACGAACACTTTGACTTGGCCGGGCCATCCTTGGGCTTAGGGGACATCACCTATTTGTCTGAGGACGCTGAGAATAGAGAACTGCCTTTGGTGATACCAGGTCCTATTACCACGTGGTCTGGCCTAAAAGGAAACGCCAAGTATAAAGTACGTCTTACTGCATCACACCCTACTAAAGTAACAGCGTACGCTGGGGTCTTGATTCAAACGAATTCTCCACCAGTTGTCACACTGATTCAGGTATGTACACAATCCTTTAAAACTTGAGCTTTCAGACCTTTTTGTTTTAATAGTAACACTTTTCTCTTGTTATGTACATTTACGAATTGAATTTTAGTCTAGATTTACGAAACATTATTTATATATAAAGCTTGTCATCATTATATTTTACAGTGCTAATATTTATGCCAGCATTAGTGAAAGTACTACACTTCTATGTGTAAATTATATGATATGAGTCTAATGTTTTAACTAGCTCGTTCTGTTCAATAATAGTAATTTTCGACTTTATCTTTTCGAGTTTTTCTAAAGTCAATTTTCGATTCAAAAGAGAAGGTCGAAAATTACCTTCAAGGAGCAGAACAAGTGTGCATAATCATGGAAATGAGAACCAGGTGTGCAAGGATATATATTTTTTAAAGTAATGTCTCATATATTTCTTAGAAGCGCACGGAAATGTAAATGTTTTCTTTGACAATTACAAAATTTCAGTTATTCTTACTGTTTCAACAACGAAGGTAGTCAAAGCACTCGATTGGGTACCATGTATATTTTCTGTACACGTAATTCTGCGTTCGACTCACATGAAGTTCCTATTTTTCCTTAAATTGTAAATTTGGTTCCATGTATATAGAGTAAAACTTCAATCAATCAAACAAAATCACTATACAGGAGGACCATAATTCAATCTTTAATCTTCAGACACATAATCTTATTTATGCCTCTTAAATTCATAATTATATTTCAATCTTCAGTTTTACATATTTGTGAAGTAAATTATATTTTTATTTATAATTTTTTATAAATACATATTTATCAAGTTGTATACATCTTTCTTTCTTTCTTTTTTACGTTTTGATTCTATTTTCTGTAACATTTATTCTGGCATGTACAATTCACTTGTCGTATATGATAAAAGTTGTTTGTGTATAGTGTTATCTTGGATTAAAACTAAATACATGGAAGTCCGTCGAGATCGTAAAGCTGCAAATTATGGATGCGTTAAAATATCAAATAATGCTTCTGATAAAGTGGATACTTTCAAATTTCTAGGATCAATATTAACAGACCAAAACCATATTTCACGAAGAAGTTAAATGTCGATTAAAAGCAGAGAGTTCGTGTTATTATTCAGTTCAAAATCTTTTGTCGTTGCGAATTCTGTCGAGGAATTTGAACTTAAAATATATAAAACGATAATCATACCTGTTGTTCTGTATGGTTGCCAAACATGGTCGCTTATTCTGAGGAGAGAACGTAGACTGAAAGTGTTTGCGAATAAAATCCTGAGACGAATATTCGGACCCAAAAAGGAACGAGAATGGGGAATGGCGGAAACTTCATAATGAAGATCTGCATAATTCATACTGTTTACCAAACATTGTTAGTGCTATCAAGTGTAGGAGACTCAGGTGGGCAGGTGGTGTAGGCAGAATGGAAGAAAGCAGGAACGCTTTCAAGTTTTAACTGGAATTCCAATCGGTACACAACCACTAGGAAGACCCTGGCTCATAGGGGAAGACAATATTAAGATGGATCTCGCAGAAATAGGAATACAAAGTAGAAACTGGATCCAGTTGGATAAGGATAGAAGTCGATGGAGAGCTTTTATGAACGCGGCATTGAACCTCCGGGTTCTATAGGCCTTAAAGTTAGATAGTTATCTTAAATTAGTTTTTTATGTTAGTTTCTTTTGCTGAAAAGTAATAATTAGCAGTTTTGGAATAATAAATAATATTAGGAGCCATATATTTTCTATTTCTTATATGTGTATAATAAATCTCGTTCTAACTTATCCACAAATAATTCCTTTCATTTAGTACAAATTAAAATGTTACCGTCACAGAATAAGGAAAGAAAGCTTCGTATAGCTTGAAAAAGCTATATATACTTGATTAGTATATTAAGTAAGCCTTCTCTCCTTAGCGTGCAACGGTAAAAGTTATTTTTTATTTATGTAACTTCCCTTAAGAGCCTCCACTGATTACATTATATATTTATTCTAACAACTATGATACATGTCGAGGTCCACTCTCATAAATATGAGTCTTCTGTAGACCGTACATGAAAGTTAAAAATATGTCG
This sequence comes from Thermobia domestica, assembly GCF_964235325.1. NCBI lineage: Eukaryota > Metazoa > Arthropoda > Insecta > Zygentoma > Lepismatidae > Thermobia > Thermobia domestica. The sequence continues at coordinate 2,052,965 of NC_137455.1, forward strand.
AAAGCTCAGTATTATTTGAGAAAACTAAACCAGTGATATAAGTTTTCTTCACTGAAACATGGAAAATTGATCACTTTTGTAACTAGCCAGTAAATCAGTCCTGTTTTGTTAGTACATAAAGGATACTTGTATTTATTAAATTAACACAGCCACACACACACACACACAAAAAAAAAAAAAAAAAAAAAAGTTCTGTGCACCGGACCCCCAGGGTATGGATTCGATGTGTTTTGTTATACAGAATCCAAATTTTGAAACCCCAGAACGACTGATCGTGTTATTTTTATGGGCGTAAAACTTGAGCGATTTTGGATATGGATAATACACGTGTTTTTTTCCCATAAAAGAAAACTGACGCGGTCAATCGTTCATGGGGTTTCAAAATTTAGGTTCAGCGAAATATATATATATATATATATATATATATATATATATATATCGAATCCATACCCTGAACAGAACTTATTTTATTTCATTTATTTATTTATTTATTTTGTATAGCTGTGTTATTATTTGATAAATGCGCTACAGTATAATTCGAATGTTTTCGATGGAATTGTTCATATAAATGTATTCTTTAAGTTTAATTACAGTTTTACGTTGTGACTATATTAATTAGAAAGTCGTAACTTATTGTTGTATAGGTTGGATAATTAATGTATAGTAATTCATGTTGGATAATAATTCATGTATAGGCAGGTTTGTTAAATGGGTGTTTAATTTTCCAGGTGACTCCAAGCACTGGAGAGGCTCTAAAAACTAGGTTTACTTTTACAACAGAGAACGCGTATGACTCTCCAGCCGATTTCCCTCTTAAATATTATTTTGGATACAAAGTTGGAGAAAGCGAGTACGAAGAGGTGTTCAAAGTCACGTCAGATGAACTGCAAGTTGAAACGTTTCTTTTGGCAGGTGAGAAGAATTATTCTCTTTTATGTTTAGAGCCAATATTTAAATATACTGTAACTGTAACAGAAAAGAATTCGAGGTATTATTTATGTAACATTATCATTTGTTTACAGCTTCAAGCGGCGAAACAACTATCACTCCCGTCCTTAAAGTATGCGATGTCTACAAAACTTGCTCGTCTTTAGAGGGTGAACCTGTAACGACTCAAATGCCCAGCGAAATAACTGCTGAAGAAATTGAGTAAGTGCGATACTTATTTTTATCTATCACAATATTGCGAGCGATGATTATATTCAATGAGAAAAAGCGGAAAGGCTATTATTCATCGCAAAAAAATATGTAGCAGAATATTCTATATGCAACAGGTAGCACTTCAAAAAGGATTTAAAAAAAAATGAAGGATGGGTCAAAAATGGTTAAAAGGTTAGGATATGTAACTGTGCAACTGAGAGTATACAATGTCAGTGAGTTTCTATTCCCGTGTGTTTTAATGTTTGACAAAAGATTTGTTGTTTACATATCCTAACCTTTAAACCATTTTTTAACCATTCTTCATGTTTTTTTTATTCTTTTTGAAATCTACCACAGACTGATGAAGGAAGTAGCATCTTCCGAAAGCGCTACCTGTTGAATATAGAAGAAAATTCTGCTACATACTTTTTGCAGTGAGTAATAGCCTTTCCACTTTTTCTCATATTTTTATCTAATTTCTTATTCTATAGAATATTTTTATAGTATATATATATATATATGTGTGTGTGTGTGTGTGTGTGTTTGTGTTTGTGTGTGGTTTTTGGCAAAAGAGGAACAAGTCTAAAAGCTCAATTTTGAGATGAAGCCTTTTACCCATTTTGTTTGTAGATTGTGACCATAGAAAGTTATTCCTTAATATTTGAAATATAAATATTGAAGAATAGCATTTTTTTGTATATTTGTCTGAAAATTGAGTTTTTGAGCTTGTTCCCCTTTCCTCGAACGCCAGTGATATAATTTTTCTCGAAAACAGAGGCGGCTTGTGAGGGAAGTCACATTGATAAAATGTTTTTCCTTTAAAAACTAGAAGAAGAAATATTTCTTAATGTACTCATTTTTGTACACAGTAATAAATATATTAGACAATTTTTATTCTCTTATTTTCAATATATAAAACTAATTTTTACTAATGTGATTTTCCTTGCGAGCCGCCTCTGCTAGAAAAATATATTCTTCAGTAAACTGTTCTCTTGTCCGCAATTTCCTGTTCTTCATTGTAATGTTTTCTGTTACTTTGTTATTACTGTTTTCCAGTTTACTGTACAGTGTATCGTAAATAGAAGTTAAATTACTTGTATCTTTCCTTCGATCCAGCATATTGTGTTCTTGTTCTATATTTTCCACACCTCAAAATAAATTTTAAAAAAATAAATGGACATTTCCTTTGTACTAGGTGTTTATCTTTTTCCGTGTACATATTCAATAGGTTCTGTAGGCGAACTCTTCTTACCAAAGCAAGATGAAAATGTTTATCTTTCATTAATTCTTAACGGTATGGAATACTCACGCCATCTGTTTTCTTAGTCTATTGGTTTATAAGGAAACTTGTTTTCTATAAAATGAACTAGAATTTTAACGATCACAGTATTGCGAGCGTTGATAATGTTTAGAAAGAAATGTAAGCAAAAGGCTAATATTGACCTAAAAAACACAGTATTCTTCTAAGTCTAAGTAGCGGTTTCGGAAGGTCTTTCTTCCATTTTCAGCTTAGATCTAATTCGAAAAGTATTTAAATGTGAATTGCTAAAGAGAATTGTTAAAATGATTTAAAAAATGAAGCACAATTCCTGTCAAAAAATGAACACATGAAAATGGTCATTTATTCATCACTGTTCACTGTCGCTCTTTTTTTCTCTCTCTTGGTGCCAGGGTCCACCTAATGTTTGAATTTTCTTCTTTAATCTATGCAGTTTAAAATAAAAATCCTTTTGTAATTTAGTGAAAATAGTATATGCAAACAGATATATGAGGTGCAATGGTCAACTTGTGAGTGCAAGGTGATAAGTTGTTTATAGCAGTTACGACTTAAAAGGTCAATTTCTTTGTGTTTGAATCTGATAGCTTGATAAAAACAGTGATGAGTGAGTGACTATTTGCATGAGTTCAGTTTTTGACAGAAGACTTGTGCTTCCTTTTAAAAATCCTTTTAACCATCTCTTTTTTACCAATCCACATTTCTCCCCCATGTTGTAAATCTTCTCTTCAAATTTGATTTAAGCTGAAGATGTAAGAAGGATTTTCCGAAAGTGCTACTTAGACTGACTTAGAAGAATACTGTTTCTCTTTCTTTTTTTTATTCCGGTCAGTACTAGGCTTTTGCTTACATTCTTTTCTAGAATTTTAACGATTTAATTTTGTTCATTGATTTCTTGCATTCAAGTCCTGTTAAATGTTCTTTGCTTTTTGAAAATGAATTTGCATAAGTATGTTTAATATTATTTGAATGAAAGAAAACATAATTCTTACTATAATGTTTTTTTTTTTTTAAAGCAAACGAATGCAGATTTGACAGATATCTATAACCTGAATCAATCTAATGTTATTTTTTTATTATTTGATTTTAAGTCTTCCTAAATATCTACCTTCGACTGTTTCTAAAGATCCTTTAATTCTTGGTAAGAAAACAAAATTAAGTTTTGAAATATTGCTCCATGAAAAAAAAAAAAAAAAACAACTGGATTTACAAGCATCATAACAGTGATAAACTTTGATCAATTCTTTGTGTAACTAAATGAATATGTACAGAGTGTATTGTTTTCTTTAAACTAAGATTATTTCCGTTGAAACTCATCCTGCCTTTGCTTTGTGTGATGTAACATGAGAAATATACTAATAGAATAATTTTATTTTTAACTATGCACAATTATTACAATTAACAAAATATTAATTCATTGACCCCTTAATTTGTTTTCAGTGAAATTGGTAAGACGTTTATGAGTTTATTATCCGTCCAGGAGTATGTGGAAGGACTTGGATTAGCTTACATAACCCTTCAAACATTAAAAAATTACCCAAATCAGGAATTATATAAGAAAATGGCAACTCTGGTTGAGAGTGGAATAAAAGATGCTGTAAATACTTTAAAAGCAAGGTATGTTTGGTTTCTTTCTTTTTTCTTTTATTGTTTAAAATATTTCTTTTCTTCTTTATCATTTCTCTTGCGATGTTCGTAATTTCATAACTTTGAGTATACTTAATGAGTTGCAGAACCGTAACAAAAAGTGAGCCTTGATGGGCCCTGATACTCCATTTGCTGATTCTGGCAAACTTAAAATTTTAAGATAAATTTAAGCATATCCCATTGGACTATTGTAGTGGTGTCAACCAGCTCGGCTCGGCTCGGTTCAACTGAGCCAACAGCTCAAGTCGGCTCAATTGGAATGAGCCATTGACTTGGTCAGGTTCGGCTCAGGTGAGCCATCGGCTCGAGCCGGCTCGGTTGGATGAACTGTTGACTCGGCTCACTTCTTGGTTCGGCTCGGTGGTGACTGAGCCGTGAGCCGAGCCGCTCGAGCCTTTGACAACACTAGACTATTGCCATATTATTGTAATCGTAATATTCTCAAATAGTACCCATTATAACCTATGTTAAAATATATGTATGATGTATTATAAGGATATTCAATTGTTGAGACGAATTTATCGATCCTTCAGAAAGAAGAAAGTTTATGTATTGAGTAATTAACTTCTTTCGTAGCATTTTTGTTTGAATTCCTTTCTCGTGTGCAGTCATTTATATATATATATAAACCTGCACATTTTGTGTACAGACTGTAACCAAAATGTGCTACTTTTTTGTGCCGCAGACCTACAACTAACTGGTGTTCATCGTTGCTTAGAAAAGAAAGCTTGACATTATTTTCTGAAATTTGAGCAACAGTTATACTTTTTAATTGACTCAGAAACAAAATACAGCTGTACACAATGAGCGCCGTAGAAAATAAGAAATAGTAATTACACTTACTAAGATTATTAGAAGTTTATAAAGGTACATAATGGAAATTAAATATGTCTTTTACACAAATATGTACAACACTTTTGTGTATATATAGGACACAATATTATTACTTATCTTTATTACTTTAGTTTGGTTAGTGTAAATATATATTTCTTGTATTCTTCTGTGCTTATTTTGTTTACGTTTCATTAAACATTTGATGATGTAATGGATTCATTTGTTATGTGTACTCATGCTGATTACATTTATAACATAGTTGATGTGATTAATATTTCATAATGTATGATTAATACGAGGGTCAGTAAAAAAAAGTTAGTTGCACTGCTTCAGAAAATAAAACAGGATAGAAATGTTATAATAACTTTATTTGTATCGTAAATTTCCATTCACAGTCTCCTTTACAACGTAATTTCCTTCTTTATTTAAGCATTTGTCGAGGCGTGGCACAAGTTTTTCTATGCCTTCTGCAAAAAAAATCCCGTCCAATGCCCGATAACCATTTCTGGGCTGCAGCTTTTATCTCATCATCCGAGTGGTATCGTTGCTTTGAAAGCTCGTCTTGCATGGGACCAAAAACATGGAAGTGACACAGTGAAAGGTCTGGGCTATAAGAAAAATCTCACATTTCCCACCTAAACTTTGTCAGAAGTTCGCACGTTTGTTGTCCTGTATGCGGTCTCACTTGCTATGACATTGCATTTTCACCATACACTTCATGCAACTGCCGATAAATTTCGGTGCAGCTACACCTTTGCGCCCACAAAAAAGGAATCGCTGCACCCATTTCCAATTTGGGCGTCACTTGCAGCTGTTGAGACATGTTTATGACTGATTATCAGAACACCTCCACTCGCCTCATGAAAGTCGCTACGTCACACGATACAGCTACATGTCTGAAGTGTTGCCATACAGTTTCCCACAATAACTTTTGACGGAAAATATTTACGAAGGAGTGCAACTAACTTTATGACTGACCCACATACATTCAAACACTTAATCATATTTTCTACTTTAATTTCGAAACTTAAACCTGAAATTTTATAATACTATATAAACATTCACATATTAGCTAATTCTTCCAGTAACTTTCAAAGTTTTAAATCGCAAATTAAAGTTTTGGCTTTAATTCTAAGACCAAAGATGTAATGACTTCTTGTTTTATGATGTGTTATATCCATTTACAGTTGTGTGTTACATTGTACTAGTAAAGTAGAATCAAATTACGCAGCTTACCGAGTTGCAGATGGCAATGCAAAAAGAAAGGTAGCAATAGGTATTTCTGCTTATTGGAAGTTTCATAATAAATTAATGTTAAATCATAGTATAATGAAAACAATATAATTAATTTTATTTCAGTAGTTCGATATTCAGTCAAAAAGGATATCCTTTAATTAAGCAATTACGAATTATTTTAGTAACAACTTTTTCAAAAACTGCTTGTAGACATACCTTTTTAGAAACTCGTATTCCTTTAATATAGCTTAAGTTCTTTTTCAGCTTAGGAAAATCTCCTGAATCGTTGGAGGAAAGTCTGAATTTCCTTGATATGTCTATCAACATTCTGAAGGAGATCAACGTGTCAGAAGAAACGCTGCAGGACATTAAAACGTTCAAGGACAAAATCCTAAATCTTCTCAGTGGAAACGGTTAGAAACTTTTCATCATTTAATATGTACAAGATAAAGCATATCAGATTTATGAGACTGTCTCTTAACTTAAATATTTTCACTGAAATTCATAATTTTATTTTGAGTAATTGACATAAAAGTAACCATATCGCATGTAATTACAGAGACAGCTTAAATATATAAATAAAATTACATGTTAAAGAGTATACCGTTGAATCATACCATCAATGTTATCGTTAGAAAAAAAAAAAACATCTAATCACTAACTTGGAAACTATACTTTCGCATGCAATTTGTAACACTTTCTTTTTATAACGTCATTAGTTATTACTAATTATATACGTTAGATTTGGGAAACACAGTTAGAGCGTTGGATTCGTGTCCGCGTGATCCCGGGTTCAATTCCCGATCGGTGCTTCTCAATTTTCGGCGTCCACCCAGGGTCGTGAGGCGAACTGGGGAGTCCCGTGAAAACAAGACGTGGCGGCCATTAGGTCTAGAAAGTTTTTGATACGACTGTTAGGGACGGGGCGTCGCAGTGGGCTGACCACGTGTTCGCCGCTAGACTGGACATAGTTCAGCCAATCGCTAGTAGATGGCGCTGGAGCAGGCTAGGCTCACAAATGGGCCGTTACGCTAAGTGGTTTAGTTTTGGTATATACGTTCGATTTAGTTATTTTTATAATTGTATCTTTTCACTTTGTTTATTTGCTCTGTTATTTCACTTCATTAACGCAAAACAACTTTTAATGATGATATCAAATAAGACACTAAAAATATTCGTTTACTTACCGTAAATCAGGTGAATCTATATAGCAAATCAGAAAGTACAATAGCAGCTAATAAATAAATAAATATAACAATCAAAAACTTCAGTAATAAACATCTATATTTATACATTACCATTCAGTTTCAACAGAAATCCTTCGTCAGTATCAATGGTAATAGGGAAGCATAAGCTGTAATGATACCACCTCTTGTAACATAAACTTGAATTCCCTGAAGTAATGCTCCGATGGTAAAAACATTTATTAACATGTACATATGAAGAAAAAAGAAAAATAGGCCCTTAACACAAATAATAAGAGGCGTGTTCGGAAAGTAATCTTCGATTGGTCACTGTGCGTGAAGTAGTGGGAGTAGAGCTACCATCTTTGAACAGACGTGCGCATTAGATCAGTCTGCATCCAGCCATGGTAAAGTGAAGGTTGTCCGATCACTAGTTCCACTTTTGTAGCGTCTCAAAATATATGCTGCAATAGAAAACCCCGCCAAGTGCGAGGTGCGAGCTGTTCTACGTTTCCTTATGGCGAAACAATATTCGGCAGCAGCTAATCATCGGGAGCTTTGTGAAGTGTATGGACCAAGTGTAATGAGTGAAGGAGTTGTTCGTGAATGGGTTTGTTTATTTAAAAGTGGACGATCAAACATTCATGACGAAGAGAGGAGTGGCAGGCCATCAGTAGTCACTGATGAGCTCGTTCAGAAAGTTGATGGAAAAGTTCGTGAAAATTGACGTTCCATACTTTCGGGGCTTTCCAATGAATTTCCTTGGATCTCAGCGCTTTGGTGATGATGAGGAGCTGAAAGATGCGGTCACAGGCTGGCTCAAGGCACAGGCGGGAGATTTTTTATGCTGATGAAATTTCTACGCTAGTACAGAGATATAAATAAGTACTTGAATGTTTATGGAAACTATGTTAAAAATAAAGCAAAGAAGTAGTTTTCAGATGTATATAATAAATTCTTCTTATTTACTTTGGTGTTTCTTTCTTAACCAATCGGAGGTTACTTTCCAAACGGCCCTCGTAGTAAAAATGTATTTTTGAAATAATTACAAATCACTTTAACACCAAACAGAGCTTATTTATGACATATAGGCACTTACAAGTGAAGTTTCTGATTATTATTGAATTATATATCATTGATATCTTTAAAATAAGGAATTACTTTTGGTAGTCCTAGCTAATATATAGTTTTCTTATTGTATATATGATTATGAATAAAAAGTTGGAGTTACAAAAATTTTGTAATAATAACTTGCTGATAGACATCTAGTGACGTTAAGAAGTTCGTAGCTTTATTCATTAACAATTTCGTCTTACATTTCTTGTAGCGGAAGCAATGAAACGATATACGCAAATAACGACAAGTAAAAAGCTTTTATTAGCTTCAAGTTTTAAAAGAAAGAAAAGATCTGTTGTTCCATCATATAACAGATCAATAGACAAGGAATTTCATGGTCTTAAAATGGAAAGGAGAACAAAACGCGATGTCGGCCAAAATTCCAAAGGAGAATTGAGGAAAATGACGGCTGATGAGGTAAATAAGATACGAGTTTTTCTCATTTTCTTTCTTCCGTAGTAGTATGTATCAGTAATATTAAAAGAAAATCTAATATAAAAATTCTCAAAGCGCTGTTTATTATTATTATTATTATTATTATTATTATTATTATTATTATTATTATTATTATTATTATTATTATTATTATCCTCAACTTGTAAGGTACCATATGAGAATTTTTTTGTTGTTTTTAGGTTGTTTTTCTTGTTCTCTCTTTTTAATTTTCTTTCTCTTTTCCTATCATCTTTTTTCTCTTTTAACCTTTCTCCCTTTTTTGGATACTACACTTCTCCTTTTTTCTTTTTTTTATCTTGGTTATGAGTTTTACATGCCATATGCTTATTTTGTATTCTTTGGTATACTTATTCTATTACTTTTCATTTCTGTCTTATGAATGAGTGTACTTTGATTAAGTTGTCAATTGATTTGAAAATTACGCTTATATTCGTTTATGATTTTCATTGTTTTCATTTGTAACTTTGTGACTTTATGTATGTTCCTTTTTAATATGTTATATACATTTTCCCCCCTATTGTATAATCATATCAATATGTTATTATTTTAGTCTCATGACTGGGTGTACTTTGTTTGAGATGTACTTGAGATGATAATTATGTTTGTTTTTTCATTATGATTTTTATTGTATGTTCATCTGTAATAGCCATTGCATTTTTTTTCTTTTTGCATGTTTAATTTTTATGTTATGTTTAAATGTAAGCGCCCTATATTTTGTATAATCTCTCTTGGGGGCACTTTGTGGCTGTACTTGTTTTTCCCTAGTAAACATTTACATATTAAACATTTTATTATTATTTCTATTATAGACAATAGATATAATAGTGAATATTGCTAGATAATATAGGTATAAAGGTAGCAATGTATAATACGAGAAATGGATCAATATTAGTTTCTTTGAATCCAAAATCTGTAATGTTAAGAATAGTGTATCTAATATAACGACCATGGAAGTCTTAAGGGAAAGATATCCACTAATTCCAGAAAGCAGACTTCTTAGGGATGTATCTTAAATTTTCGTATATTGATTGGAACTGCCTAAAAGATCATGAAAACGTTAATTACTTAGTTAATAATCTGTATAGTATTATTTATAGTGTATTCGATAAGTGGGTGCCGCTTAGAAACAATTCGTGAACAGATAATCCGTGCTGGTTAACAAATGAAATTATCAAAAATCTCAAAACGAAAGCAATTTACCATAAAAAGGACAAACATTGCAAAGAAGCACATTATCTTAATAAATTCAGTGAATTGCGTAGGGAAATAATAAAAAAAAGACATTAAGCTAGCATACGGGAAGTTCATACAAGAGACCGAAAATAGCATCAATAACAATACCAATGAATTATGGAACTTTGTAAAAAAATAAGACTAAACATCTTTCTGGGGAGAAATTGAATTACGAGGGACGTGAACTTTATCGTAATAATGAAATAGCCAATGCATTTGCTTATTTTTCTTCAGTATTTGTGCATGACACAGACAGCACTAATATCATTATAGTAAATTATGTAAATGAAAAAAAGTAGTTACTAGCGTAGATGAAATCACTCAATCTGAAGTAGAAATAGCAATCAAAAAATTAAAGCCCAGAACAGCTGTTGGACCCGATGGAATATCTCCATATATTGTAAAGGAGTGTATAGATGCATTTACGTATTACAACAAAATACTTTGGTTTGTGTAATATTTACCTGTACCTTGGGCAGAAAGTACTCATACATATGCACTATACTTAGTAGAATGTTCATTTTTATATTAACAAAAGAAGATTGTTTTTAATATATGTAAGTGATTATTATGGGATAGTTGATGATATGAACATGTTTTATGGTTAACTAGTCAGTGAGTTTGTGTACTTAACAGTTTTAAGAAAAGGATATTATAAGTTATATCAAATAATAAACCAGTTTAACAGCGTTTATAGACGTTGTCAGTTTTATTAAAAAGGTGAGATTAATGGTATTTAAATATCGAAACTAATATTTTTATGCCAAAGAATTACTACCACTTCGGATTTTTATCCCAGCAAACGAACCAGGTTTACGACTATCTTTTGATAAGTCGTTATAAAAATTTGGTTTACCTCACCCGGGACTTTGTAAATTCAATTCCCGAAGAAGAGTAAGGCTGAATTTACTTTCATATTACAGTTAATGAATACGAACTTAACAATATTGCGAAGTGGTAAAGTAATCATAAGAAAAATGGACAACGAAACAATGCAGCAGGAATCAAACACTAGTGACAGCGATGAGACTAGTGTAACACCAGGATTGGCATCGGAAGATATCTTGTTAGCTTTACAGCGACAAATAATGCAGATGTCTACCGAGATAAAGCAGACCATGGAACAGAAATTCAACGAATCTAACAAGACCATGGAACAGAAATTCAACGAATCTAACAAGACCATGGAACAGAAATTCAACGAATCTAACAAGATCATGGAACATAAGATAGAACAGAAGTTTGACGAAGCTAACAAGCAATATGAAGAATTAAGTAGACGGATAGAACAGAAATCCGACGAAACGAAACAGACAATTGTCCAGGTGGTGAACGACATTTCCTCACAGTTCGAGGAAAAGTTAAAAAGGATATCCGATGATTGTCAAGAAAAGCACAATCAACAAAACCAAGAAATTAGTGCTGTAAAAAAAGATTTAGAAGTAATAGAATCTTCCATTAAACAGCAAAAGATCCAGGTCAGCAACAACTCTAATAACATACGTGTAAATACACAGTTGTTAGCTACTATTCAGGAAGAGATTAGAACGTTACAGGCTAAAGACAACATTTTCCGTAATAACTTGGGTAGTGATCGCTTTGAGTTGCCCCACTCACCAGAGATGAACTCGCCTTCGCCCGGATCTGATGAGGATATTATACTAGAAGAAAGTTGTCCGAAGAGCACTGATGAGCGAAACATAGATGGTATCATGATACAGCACGTAACGGATAGGAACAATCACTCAACAAGAACAAGGAATGAGAAAAAGAAGGTAAAATTAAGTGTTAAAATGAGTGAAATCAGAGCTATGAGCAAATTCAGTGGTAAGTGTAATGAGAATGCTACTTCTTTCTTAGAGAAATTCCAAGACGAATGTAATATAATGTCTATCGACCGATCACAATATATGAAATTAATACCCCATGTATTACTCCCACCTTGTTCCTTATGGTTTAAAGCAATACGTGATCACATTAGTACCTATGAGGAATTCAAAGCGGCATTGATCGCAAATTATGAAAATGACTTTTTGCTGGCAAATAGAGATGCCACCCTTAGAAATCAACACTTCAATCCTCGATTGCACAAATCTCTTGTAGAGTTTGTTGTAAATGTCTACAACGACTTATAGGTCGTTAATCCTTTGCAATCGGAATCGAGAATAATAGCATCGATTCGAAATTTGCTTCCATTTAAACTGCAACAGATCTTATTTTCCACACAGTGTATGAGTTTCAGCCATTTATTGATGCTTGTCCAATGCTACGAAACTCAATACCATGCCATGAACCCACAATCAGGAATGGGTAAAAATAAGAATAATTCAGATCATTTGGTGCCTGTTCGGAATTTAAATATTCGGAGTGTGAATAATACAGAACCTAACCTAAGCCGAGTATACTCTAGCAATCCAAATGAGCAAAATAGACAAGGTTATGTAGGGAATCCGCTTAACCTAACTAATCATGGTAATTATGATGTCAGATCACTCAACAGCAGTAGATATAAAAATAATCGAAGTACTGAGCGAAATTCCAGAAATGTAGCGAACTACGTGGATAGACGTAATTGGAGATCCAGAGATGGGACTTCATATCAAAGTCAGAATCACGATGAAAGACATGTACAACACAATGTAGAACCTAATCATGATAGCGCAGTACAATGTACTTTATTAGAACCGTATGCAAGTTCGAATGTAACCTGATTACCGTTACTGAAATTAGGTTAAATTCATGTTAGTTGTAGATTCCTGTAAATTTTCATTTTAAGTTTATGTGTTAATATCAATAATGAAAACGATTCTTAAAAATACTTGAAATGCTTAAATAGAGTTTTAGGTAGACTGGAAAATTAATTTTCAAATGATTTTTATTCTTTCTTGTTAATATGAGGAATTATAATTCGATTTATAATTAATTAAAAGCAAAGATTATTTATATTAGATTGATTTGTGTTGAAAACTTAATTATCAAAGATTATGTTAAAAAGAAGCTCTATTCTATAAAATCAATTATCCAACGACTACCTCGAAAGAAATTCTTCTTTATTATAACATCTTAGTGCTACTATGTATACCTTTAAATGCAACATCCGACTTATTTGTTATTTAATGCGCCCGTAAAGATTAATATTATTTGTAACCCACGTTTGTCCTTTACATTTTTCGAAATCGCACCCGTCGACGATTAATTAAATAAGCGACGATATTTCAATAAGGAAATATATTAATAATATAGTGGATAATAATAAAATAAATATAATTAATGTAATTAAAGATAAATATTGATGAAATGAAAGAATTGTTATGAATGTATTTATATATATATATGTATATGTGAAATATAATGAATAGATATACAAGGTGCGATCAAAATATGAGGGACATATATAATATAAGAACACTAATGTAAACGGACCAGTGGTTCTTGAAGATAAAAGCCAAGCCTACTCATGACTTTTATATTCAGTCCCTTTGTCGAGCGACATTTTTATACAACAAAATACTTTGGTTTGTGTAATGTTTACCTGTACCTTGGGCAGAAAGTACTCATACATATGCACTATACTTAGTAGAATGTTCATTTTTATATTAACAAAAGAAGATTGTTTTTAATATATGTAAGTGATTATTATGGGATAGTTGATGATATGAACATGTTTTATGGTTAACTAGTCAGTGAGTTTGTGTACTTAACAGTTTTAAGAAAAGGATATTATAAGTTATATCAAATAATAAACCAGTTTAACAGCGTTTATAGACGTTGTCAGTTTTATTAAAAAGGTGAGATTAATGGTATTTAAATATCGAAACTAATATTTTTATGCCAAAGAATTACTACCACTTCGGATTTTTATCCCAGCAAACGAACCAGGTTTACGACTATCTTTTGATAAGTCGTTATAGTATCCATTATGGATTGCATTTAACCCCTCTCTGAAAACACGTGTTTTTCCAGATAAATGGAAGTCATCTATAGTTTGCCCAATACCAAAGACCAACAATAAAAATGAAATAAACAACTACCGGCCCATATCAATTTTATCTACTTTTGCAACGGTATTTGAACAAATTTTATACAGACGGATAATTCACCACATACAACCATAATATCATCATACCAACATGTCTTTATTCCATACAAATCAACAACTAATCTTGCAATTATCACAGACTTTATAGCAAACTCGTTAGATGTTGGATGTCGGGTGAATGTAATATATATAGATTTTGAAAAGGCGTTTGACAGAGTCAATCACAAAGTATTATTACATAAGCTAAACAACTATAATTTCTCTCCTCCCTTGATCAAGTTCTTCTCATCATACTTAAGCAACCGTAAACGAAACGTTATCTACAAAGAGTTTAAATCAACTGACTATACTGCGTACTCTGGAATTCCACAGGGCTCCAGCCTAGGTCCGTTATTGTTTCTTTTGTTCATTAACAATCTCCCTGATCACATATCATTAAGTAACAAATTACTCTTTGCTGATGACCTCGAAATATATGCTAGGATAGAGACCATCCATGACTGTCTCAACTTACAACATGACTTAGAAAATATTGCAAATTGGTGTTCTTTTAATAAACTTAGTATAAACATAAAATTCTATCGTTTACTAGAAACAAAAATCGAATAGAGTTTAATTATTGATTTAATCAGATCGTATTAAACAGATTAAATTCAGTGACAGATCTCTGGGTTACGTTTGATACGAAACTAACATTTAATAAGCATATAGTGAACATAGTTAACGAATTTCTTAAAATATTAGGATTCATAATTAGAACGGGAAAGAAGTTTAACAATATTACTACACTAACAAAAATGTATTACTCTTATGTCCGATCAAAACTGGAATATGCTGCTGTGATCTAGAACCCATCGCAACAACAATACTGAAACCAACTGGAAAAAATTCAATCCAAATTTATCAAATACTTAGTATACAAGGGTACTGGAATCTATCCATCTTACGAAAACTATCTTACATGAATACACAACTTCTGTATCCCTACACTAGAACAAAGGCGAAATTTGGTAGATCTGATCATTCTTTGTAAAATAGTACAAAATGAGTTTAATTGTATAGATCTGATATCGACACTAAATTTTCATGTCCTGACACTTAAAACTCGTGTTGAAAACTCTGGTCCGTTCTATTGCAAAAAGGCAAGGACCAACGTATTATTGAAGTCACCAATCTGGAGAATAAGCTCTTCTTATAACAAATTATGTATCGAACACAACGAAATTGATATCTGTAATATGAACTATAATATGTTCAAGAAAATTATTGTAAGTTTATTTTGTAATGCACCAACACTATAATTGTGCCTTGCCTGTTGTGTTGTTGTTCACAAATAAATAAATAAATAAATAAATAAATAAATAAATAAATAAATAAATAAAGAGTGACCAATTCTTTAATTTGTTTTCATCAGTACAGAAACATGAATTTTAGAGTTTGACAAATATTATTTGTAGTATTTTTGACGATGTTATCTATGTTGAGACTAAAATTATTTGGTATTAATTTGACAAGAAATTATTAATCCGATATTATTTTATTTAATTCGATACTGTTTTATTTTATTATATTTTATATTTTCAGTAAATAGATTACATTGTATGTAATATGTGTTTATTTTTGTGTGATAAGGTGCTGTAGTTTTGCCATTAGGCTGTTCATGGCACAGAAATAATAATAATAATAATAATAATAATAATAATAATAATAATAATAATAATAATAATGGTCGGTTGACCTCATATTTAAACAGAAGGAAATTTATCGTAAAATATAAAGGCAAACTGTCTGCTATTCATAGTAATACCTCCGGGGTACCCCAGGGTTCTAATCTTGGTCCACTATTGTTTTTGCTGTATATTAATGATATTTGTGTTGATTTAACTTGTGAATATCTGTTATAGGCAGATGATATTAAAATTTTCAGTCAAATTAAGTCCAAACAAAACCAAGATATTTTGCAAAATATATATATATATATATATATATATATATATATAGATATAGATATAGATATCTTAGTTAAATGGTCCGAAGAGAATTCCCTACCCCTGAACTTTAACAAAACGCAAGGAATAACATTTTCAAGGAAAGTTAACCCTTCCATCTACAAATACAGGATAGTAAATCAACATATCCAATTTGTTAAGCATGTCAGAGATATAGGAGTAATATTAGATGAAAGATTGCTTTTTCAAAAAAATCTTCATTTTGTTATCTCCAAAGCAAGGAGGAATTTAACAATGATTAAATGGTTGTGTCGAAATTTTACAAATATTAACACCTGCAAAATTCTCTATATGTGTAATGTTAGATCTCACCTTGAATATTGTACGGTAATCTGGAATAGTGAAGCAAAATATTTTAGTTCTTCGATTGAATCAGTTCAAAATTCATTCCTAGCCTGGTTAAAATGGAAGTTTAAAGAAATAGGAGAGGCGAGCGAGTCAGACATAAGGGTGTCCCTCTGTCTGACAGGCGTCTGCTCTTTGATTTGAAATTTTTTCATGTCATTCTGCATGGAAATTTTGTTCTGGAGAATTTTTTTTCTTTAAAAATTCCTCACAGAAACATTAGGAAATTCGCTCCGTTTATTAGTAAATATCTAACTAGGTCTTCTATATATAAAAGTATAGAAACAGCTAATAACTTTTATCCAGTTCTTGATTTATTTCATAAGAATTTCAAGAAGGTGCATGAATCACTTTTTAATTTTTTAAAATAAATGATGAAATGTCTTAATATCTTTAGGCTTGCAACTGATTTTCTTAGTTTTGTTTTGTATTCTTCTAAATATTGCATGGATTTGTTTTATATATATATTGTACTTTTAAAAATCAAATTATAAGAATTTTTAATTATGAACAGATACACATGTTTGTTTCTTATTTTTATTATATTTCTGGATGTCATTTGGTAAAGTTTGTAAGGTGCCATTTGATAGATTCTTTTATGTTTTGTTAGGTTTTATACTGTTCTCTCGTCTTCATTTTATCATCTTTTCTTTTCTTCTATGCCTAATTCCTTCTTTACTACGTTAACTGCATTTTTGCTTTTTTTTAAAAAAAAATTGGTACGAATTTTTTCATTTGTGTCATGATTTTTTTCCCTCATGCTTATTTTTTTCGTCAATATTAATAGCCTTATGCATCTGTGTATTGTACCGAAGTGTTTAACTTAGAAATATTTATTTTCATGTTGTATTAACAGCTACATAGTTTATTTTTGATTTTTTTCTCTTTTAATATTTTGTAAACTGTTACAACTACATGGTTAATAATAATCTATTTTTGAATTTTACTTTGTAAACTAATCCTATATGGTATACCTTTTTTTATATGCATGTTAATTATGCTTTTTTTCACTATTGTTATTTTTGTATTTTCCAGTTTGTAACAGATACGGCATGTTTTTGTTATTTTTTTGAACAAATAACAACAGAAAAAAAAAGCATTTTGGTTTTAAGAAGAGAAAGAGTATAAGAGACATATTGGTTTACTTACGGTAATCAGTAAAAAGTTTATAGGCGAAGGAAAGGAAGTATATAGGTAGCATTTATTAAATTAGAAGAAGCTTTTGACCAAATGAAGTAAGAAATGTTGATAGTAGTTCTACAGAAGGTGAGAACGGACTGAAAGGATGGATTATATCGCGTGTTTGAGTTTGAACTTAAAGCCACAGAAGCCATTTCTGTTCAATGTTTGCTTTCTGGACACGACCTATCACCAAAACTTCTTCTGAATCCCAACATGTCTCTTGCATTTGCTTCACTGGAGGCTTTTTGTATCTTGAAATTTTTGACTGTTGTAAACTATGAGCAGGGGCGGATCCAGGACGGACTTCTGGGGGGCGGTGGGTTGTAATACTGCTACTTAGAGCTACTTTTAAGAGCTCCAAACTTTGGATGGGTTTTCTTTATATATATAAAATAAGAAAGTTTCTTCTTCGCCCCGATCGCCCCCCCCCCTGGATCCGCCATTGACTATGAGTAATAATATGTTATTTTTTCATCAGTAGATTAGTTTCTCATCAGTTATTTATTTCGATAGTGACTTAATTTACACATTAACTCTGATTAAATGGGTAACTAAGAGAAACTAATAAGGATCGAAGTATAAGAATCAGAGTAGACGTATATTACTGTAGAAGGGAAATTGCCTTTGACCAACATTATTCAGTTTTTTTTTTTTTTTAGAAGAAAAGAAATTATAAACATGGTTAAGAACATAGTTCAATAGCAAATAAAAGGATTGAAGTCCTCCTTTCTAGAGAATTTAGCTTTTGTAGTCAATTTATAAGAGTCGGCTGAATTTTTTCTTGGACTTCCCCATTCGAACAGACTCCTACACTTTAGGCTTACCATTAATTATTCTTATAATTCCACTTATGTTCTTGTCTTTTCACTAAGAAACAGCTGTTTCTCGTAAATGAATAAAATATACAGTATATCTAAATTATGCTTCCTTCTTTACGAGTCGTTTTCCTGAAAAATGGCTGGATGTAACTATATATTTGGTGCTAGCAAATTTTATTAGTAATATTAATATTATTATTTCAGTTCACTCGTAGTTACATTTTTCAATCAGTTAACTTACTTTATATTTTTGTTTTGATTTCTATATCCATAGATATGTACTTCCATGACTTGGCGATTATTTTATCTTCTTTCCTCTTGTTCCGTTGCAAATCATTCTTCTCCCTCTTAAGTATTCTAATGTATACAAACACTTAATATGTGCTTGTGTGTACAAACAGTTTACACGTATTCTTCTTTATAAACAATATATTGTAATGTACCACGTGCTTGTGTTTATAAACATTACACATGTTCCTGTTTGTAAACATCAACCACATGTATTTACGATGGAGTACTAAGTCTTATGTTGGATTACTACAAGAAGCAGACGATGAACCACCAATATCACCAACAAGTCACATGACAAGGGAGCAGCAGCACCACCGCCACCCGGAGCGCCTATATGACGAAGAAGATTCAACGGACAGTCACCAATCTGCGATTGGTCACCACTCCTCTAGCTTGCCTGGGGCTCTAGAAGAAAACCAACCTAAAAGCCTCTAGTTTGCTGCGGAACTCTAGGCGTCCCTTCCTTCCCTCTTAGCTTGCACGAAGCTCTATCGTTATCCCAACCTCAGTTGCTTAGCCTGCTTCAGGGTTCTGTAACTCTTAACGCCCCTACTTCCTACTGCTTAGCTTGCTCGGAGCTCTGTAGAGATCCTGCCCTAAGTCTGTACGGTCTTGGGCCACCGTTCCCCTATCTTACATTAGAGAAAATTATATTATAGTATTTCTGTAAATACTATTGTATTTTATTAGAAGATTTTTTATAATAAAAACCGGTAGTGAGAGTCGATTCCGGACTCTAATTAACTCTACATAACTTTAACTACCCTCACAAAGGGAAAAACTTTACAAGTATTATATTCTTGTATTATATTCTTGTTTATACCTATTTTATCTCATATTAAAGAAATTACATTATTGTACTATTCTTGTAAAATACTGTTTATAGCGGATTTTTATAATAAACCGGTAGTTGAAACAATTCCAGACATATATTTTACTCTACAAGCTCTACGTCCCCCTTCGCAGGGAGAATTTTACAGTATTTTCACTCACGTAACATTTGATCCGTGGTCTGCTCATCCTGCTTTCGCTGGTGATCTGACAACACTAGTCTTCTCTTTAATTTTCTGTCGTTTTTATCTCTTGTCATTGGTAGTAATATTTTTTTTTAGTTTTTTTTTTTATTTATCTGTTATCTTTTTTTTCCCTCAGGTAAAAACCCTGCTAATGGCATCTGAATTGGTGATTGGTTCGAAGAATGCGACGGCGCAACAGGAGAGGAAGAAGTTGCTGACAGATGTTCACATTTACATGGGAGGTTTATGTCTCAACGCTGTTCCAAATAGTCCTGCCACTTTTGTGGAGACGTCCATTGTGAGTCTGAGTGTACGGAGGACGTCTGTAAGAGGAAAATCCAAGGCATTTTTTGATGTACCTGATGGAGTACCTCGCAGGAAAAAATACATAAATGATACTGGATCTGTGAGTAATGTTTATGATTTGTAAGGTCGTCTTCTATTATTTTGATTAACATGTCCAGCATTTTGGGGTTGCTAAATTTGTAATTATGCTAGGACACGCTGCAAGAAACTACAGCATTGTGCGCTTAGAAAGAAAAATATTCTGAAGACAAACAAGTAACATTTTTGTTTTCGCTTTTCTATTTTAGGACTACTGTGTGCCTGAGTTTGTACTTTCGTGGCGTAGTTCTGAATTTAATTTTTGATGCATGTCACATTTCCATTCAGGGCTGTAACTATTTTTTAAGTTTTAGTCGGGCAGATATTGTTTTAGATTGGACTTTAAATATTTTCTTAATAAACAAGATTAAAATATATTCATTGGTGTTTTAGGACTGTATATTGAAACATAATTGAATCAGTACTTTTGAAAAGATCATGAATCAGAAAAGTAAAATTATGAGAAAATTAAAAAAAAAAAAAAAAAAAAAACCTTTAACTTTTGAAAATCCTGATAGACATGAAATAGTCGATCTCTGAAAAAGTAAAGTTTTCTTGGCATTGTACGAAATGAACAACTTGTCTAGAGCTATTGGTCTTCCAAAACAAATAAATAAAAAGTTGGACTAAAGCTCTTTTCTAAAGATATGTGAAATAAGTGAACATTTGAGATATATTTTTGTTCACACAGCATTTACTAGAGATTTATGGATAGAATAAATCCAATAAAATGCATGTTCGAATGACGAACTACATAAGTATTATTCATAATATCTTCCTTCTTCAACTTATTCCGTTGTAGCTCAGTTGATGATTTCTTGGTAGAACTTAATCATTTCCTCATCATTAAGAATGTACTTTAGAAGTTTCTTGATATCTGTTATCATGTTGGTGTTGATTGGACAGTCTGTAGAGTAAGTTTTCTCTGTTTGTAACGATGATATGAGTTTCACAAATCGGTGATCAGTCGAAATAAATGTTCTGTAAACCCATCGATTAACTCTTTTGCTTTCACAACTCCAGAATCGCTATTTTCTGATTACTAACAATATTCAAAGTAGAAAAACTGAGACACACAAAAGTCAACCCTTTGATTTCTAGGAACTACTTTTCCCAATGAAACGATTCACAGTGTTGCTATCTTGTAATATTTTGGTCACCATTTCTTGAATTCTAGTGCAAAATTTTTCCCACCACTGTGACAACAAACCTTCCAGCTGCAACTGGTGCTTGGGCAATCATTTTTCTATACTCATTAAGGGTGTAGACATGATCTGCTTTGTTCGTTTTCTTTTTGATAGTACCAAAGTCCCTGTCGGAAGGGAGAAATGAGTGTCTTCGCATTGGAAAGTACAGGGACCGTTTTGCCAGCGATATTGAAATGTTCGTGTCTTTAATTTTAGCAGTTTTTATCTGAACTTGCTCGCATGGTTTGCTATTCCTTACACCCTTTTTACGTTTTGTGGGAGACAAAGCAATATCATCTTCACCTAACGACGCCATTTTGACAACTGCCAACACAGGCTGTTACTTTGAAAAGAGCATCAGTCACTGACTTATGCCTTTTTCACAGCAAACGCAGATCTGCCAATACCTACATCTTCTATTGTCAACAAGGTACGCTTGCCATTTCCTACCTAGATGGTGCATCTACCTTTACAGAAACAAAAAGTGTTCTCAGTGCAAAATTGCTATTTTCTGACTGATGACCTTTTCAAAACTACTGATTCAATCATTATCATTATAAGATATGTGACTATGATCTTTACATTACAATGTTATATTAAAGAGAACAATGATTAGTGCGACACGGAGGAGTTGTGCTTCCTTTTCTAAATAAATCGATGACACTTATTTGTTATTTAAAATTTATTTTTAAATAATAATATTTATTGCCATATAAAACATAACAGAAATTCGAAAAGTTGTAATTCTTTTTTCAGAGTGCATCATTTCACAAAATCACAAATCCAGAAGATTAAAGGTCTTCTATGGTTTCACTCCAACTCTTCACGTTTTTCATAATTTTGGAAAAATAAATAAATAAATAATCTTATAATTTCTCTCCGTAACTTTTAAGTACTTACAGTACAAATTACTATTAATAAAGTAGTAAGTGTTACTTGTTATTGGCAGTTGGGAATCTAAAATTATGACATCATAATTATTTTGAATACCTACTACTAGTAGATATAGTATGCGTATGGTGACCATGAAACTTTTAGCTGAAAACGGGACAGGTTCCAGCTTTATAAAAATCATGAGCAATAAGAAACAGGTCAGTGCGTAAATTAGTTCTGTTTACCTTAGCAATACCTAATACATTTATATTGTAATATAATATATATAAGCTATAAAATATAAACAGCATTTAACTTACAACATAGTAGGACATGATACTCGCTGCATTTGTTTCTCTGCCCTAGCTCCGCCCTAGAGGCGAAAAATTGTGGAACAAGATACACAAACTCATTCTCCTTATCTGGAACAAGGAAGAATTGCCTCAAGAGTGGAAAGAATCAATCATTGTTCCAATTCACAAGAAAGGCAACAAAACTGACTGTAATAATTATCGAGGCATTTCTCTTCTGTCAACATTCTATAAATTTTTTTTCAAATATTCTATTAGCAAGATTGACCCCATACGCAGATGAAATTGTTGGAGATTATCAATGCGGATTTAGACGGAATCGATCAACTATCGACCAAATATTTACCATTCGCCAAATACTCGAAAAAAAGTGGGAATACAATACCCCGGTACATCAACTATTTATTGATTTTAGAAAGGCGTACGACTCGGTTAGGAGAGAAACATTATACAACGTTCTTACAGAACTTGGAATACCGAGAAAGCTAATTAGATTAATCAAGATATGTTTAAATGAATCCCAAAGTGAAGTCCGAGTAGGAAAATTTTTGTCCATGAGCTTTCACGTCGAAAATGGCCTGAAACAAGGAGATGCGTTGTTGCCATTATTATTTAACTTTGTGCTGGAATATGCTATAAGGAAAATCAAAGATAGCAACCAGGGCCTAGAGTTGAACGGTATTCACCAGGTTATGGCATATGCTGATGTAAATTTAATAGGTGATGATAGGAGAACAATAGAAAGAAATGCAGAGGTCTTATTAAACGCTTGCAGGGACATGGGTTTAGAAGTAAATGCAGATAAAACTAAATACATGGAAGTGCGTTGGGACCGGAATACAGCAAATTATGGATGCGTTAAAATATTAAATAATACTTTTGATAAAGTGGATAGTTTCAAATACCTAGGATCAATATTACCAGAGGAAAATCATATTCACGGAGAAATTAAATGTCGACTAAAAGCAGGGAATTCGTGTTACTATTCGGTTCAAAATCTCTTGTCGTCGCGAATTCTGTCGAGAAATTTGAAGCTTAAAATATATAAAACGGTAATCATGCCTGTTGTTTTGTATGGCTGCGAAACATGGTCACTTACTCTGAGGGAAGAACATAGACTGAAAGTATTTGAGAACAAGATCCTGAGACGAATATTCGAAACCAAGAGGAACGGGAATGGGGAATGGCGGAAACTTCATAACGAGGAACTACATAATTTATATGGTTTACCCAACATTGTTAGGGTCGTGAAGTCTAGGAGGCTTAGATGGGCGGGTCATGTAGCTAGAATGGAAGAAAGTAGAAACGCTTTCAAAGTCTTGACTGGAAGACCAATCGGAAAACGACCATTAGGAAGACCTAGGCGCAGATGGGAGGACAATATTAAGATGGATCTCGCAGAGATTGGAATACAAAATAGAAGCTGGATGCAGTTAGCTAAGGATAGAAGTCAGTGGAGAGCTTTTGTGAACGCGGCATTGAACCTCCGGGTTCCATAGGCCATAGAGTTAGTTAGTTTTAGTTAAGAATAATTCATTGATCAGGAAATATTTTCAAAGTATCTTCAAGGTTTTCAAAGCTGAGGGGAAAAAATTTTAGGTAAGAATTAGGAGAAGAATGAAATTCAGAAAAAGAGAAAACAATTTTATAATAGTACTTATTGCTTATAATAAAAACGTATATTCCAGGGACGATGTGTAATCTATTCCAATAGTCTTGCGTTGTTCATAAAGTTAATGTAATTAATTTAAAATTTTAGTTATATTTTGTTATTACAAATAGCAGAAGAAAATCTCAATCGATAATCTGGATGATTTTGGTATTTCGATTGCAGGTGAGTTTAGGAAGTCAGCTATCCCGAAAGTACAGCAGCTGGAGCTGTAAAAATGAAGGTGGTCAATGTGATTCTGTGTGCTTAGCAAGTGGGATGTATCCTGAAGATTACCTATCCGATGATCCTCGATCGGAAACCTCCAAAGAAAGGTAACCCTGTAATAATTACTTGCTGTGAATAGAATCAATTATTTAACACTGTCGCAATGCATAAGAAATAAAACTTAAATGCAACGAATCCAGCAAAACTTAAATTACAGTGTAAATTAACCAACGTACACATTAATAACAAAGGGAGGTTCTGTCTTTGTCAAATTAAACACGTGGCAAAACAAGAAGTTTTGTTATACATAAAACGTTATTCTATTGTTGAGCTTTATTGTGGTTCAATGACAGCAAACTCGTAGCATTAGTAGAACTGTGTACCAGCAATAAAGCAGCGCCCTCTTCTGTACTAGTGTTGGGCTCTCGCTTGTGTTAGTGTTACGCTAGGCTTGACCAATGGATAGCTGTTAAAGGAAGTGGTAACATGAAAGCAATGCTGAATTGATCAGTATGGAATTAAACATATTTGTGACATCCAATGAAGATAGGTGTAAATCACTAGCTCATTCAATGACCTGATGTCAAGAATTACTTCCATACTCTTTTTGATGGAGTAGTGTTTCAAACTTGTGATGTCAGAAATGAAAAATGTTAACCACTTAGCTTTGTAAGCAGAAGAGTTTCTGCCGGAGATAAGTCTTAAAGGAATGTTTTCTTTGTGAAATTTTGTAAGTCCAAAAATGAACGGTAATAATGAAACGTCTACTTTGAGAAATTTAGCATACTTTGATCAATGATTCAAGATCTTCAACAGTGGTGTTTACTTTCCTAATGATTCCGTTGAGCAGAGTTTTTACTCTGTACATTGCGAACGTATTACCTTTATCAGACTTAATGAACGGTACCAACAATTGCTTTTGCCATGCAAGCACCTGTAGTTCGTATCTCATGTTAAGCTACAACTTACATAACTTCATAGCTTATAAATGGTGTTAAAGTTAAAACAATCAATAATACAGACCATGCTGTTCTGTATTATTTTATGATAGGTAATAAATCTGTTTTTAAGAATAGATTTGTTTTACAATAAATATAAATCAAGATCTAATGACTTCTGTAATATCTCATTGACCAAGAACTGTTAAATATCCAGAAAGACTTAATTTGAAACAGGCAAAGTTCTAATATTTAATATGTTTTAACACTGTTATCTTCATTATATATGCAATGTTTAGTTTTTCTCTTGCTTATTTTAACCTCTATACCTGTGTTATGTTTTAAAGTCGTTCGAATGATAAAAGGCTTAAAATATTTTTTTTATTTAGATTGGAACTTTCTCTGCCATTTTAATTTTTTTAAATAATTGTCGTAGCTTAAAACATTAGTTTGTGTATATTTATTTTTCATATTTCAAATGTAACTTTCTTGTCTTAGTATCTACAGCATAAAAGTGAATAATTTTCAAATTGAAATTTCAATGTAATACGAACAGTTTGTTTTCCCTAACGTTTTCATGTGAAATCTCAATCTGAAATTCTTGTGAAATATTATTGTCACAATTATTGATCCTTTATTTTGTCTAATTATCCGTTGTTTTGTTTTATTAAAGACGAAGCAATATCCTGGAAGTACAGCTAATGAATCCATTTTCCGGTGGGCTAGTGAGCTCCTCGCATATATCAGGCAATCAAATCAAAATACGCATTCCAGTTTGGAATACACAAATTAAAAAGGGACAAGTATGGAAGGTATGGTCGTATTGAAGATTATTTTTTTTTATTTATAAGAAACAAGAACTTATATGTAAACTTCTACAAATAATCTTTGTAGTAACAGTAAAACAATCTTAAGACTGCTGCTTAGATTCTTACGTAAAAATAATTGGTTTAGCTCTTTTGACAAAAGAAGTTAGCGTTTACTATTTCCCATTTTAGTATTCGGTGTACTATATTTTAGGTCTACATGGAATCCATCATCTGTTACTTCAAGAAACAATAATACATTCTAGACAAATATTTTAACTCATAATTTTATTTACCTACTATTACCAAGTGATAGGTTCCGTATAGACCTGAAACATAGTACATCGAATTTTGAAATAGTGAATGGTAAGTACCAAGTTCTAGTGCTTCCTTTTTAGGATCCATAGTACGTTTTCGTTTTCGTACCAAAATGCAGTGTTGTCTTTAACCGCTTATTTAGATCCTATAACAGGGATATAAGCCGATTTTTTTTATTGGTCAGATCAGATATTGACCAAAAAATACCCCAAATGCGTTTTGGAACCAGAAGGTCAAGTTATTGGCGCCAAATGGGAGGGGGGAGGGGGCGTGACCACATATTTTTTCTTGAGGTAATTTTCAAAAATTTTTCTCACCCTTAGCTTTCAAGATATCATATTGAAATTTTTGCATACGTATTAAGTACAACTCTAACTATTTATAAAAATTTTTGAGATCTCTATATAAACTTGAGCCTGGGCCCGCTGGCTCAAAGTTTTCGAAAAAAGGATTTTATCGGAAAATTTCCCGCATTTTCCCTAATTTCTATATATATACGTATACTGCATATATATTGTGTATTTTTATATATATATACTGTACATATAAAAGGTAGGGTTAGTTACCTTGAGATTTTTAGAAAATTTTGTCGCTCTTACTTTTCAAGATATCACATTGAAATTTAGCACACGTATTGTGTACATAACTACATAGTTTTTCAATGATTTTGAGATCCTTACGTCAACCCAGGCCAGGGCCAGAGGGGCGCAAATTTTTTTAAAAAGTTATTTCCGAAAAAACTCTCTGTTTTCCCAGATTTTCCCGTTTCAGGTGTATGATACGGACAAGTGAGTGGCACTGTTGGAAAGGTTGTTCTATTGTGGAAAAAAACGAGATATGAACCATGATCCTACAGTAAATAGCAATGAAGCTATACCTGCTTGACTAAAAGTTTAAAATTTACCTCAAAAAGTGAAGATCCTATAAGAGTTAACATGAATATTCAATCACTTCAAAATAAAAGAGACGAATTGGAAATATATCTTGAAAATAAGATTGTATAACTAAATCGGATGCTATATATGTATATCTTATGGAAGTAATTTAAAGATCTGGATGTAGTTTAGGATGACCAGACGTACTGATTTTTGCAGTACAGTACTGTTTTTCAAAGAGCTGTCCTGAGTGTTGCGAAGACGCCTGGAAAATCGAGAAATGTTCTTTTTTAAAATGTCCTGTGAAATGTCCTGACTTAATTTATTTTTTTGCAATATCTTAATGTTCCATTCTTTATTCATAACACTTTGAATCACAGCCACTCTTTTCCTGAATGGTGAGCCGCTGTGTTGTTAACACTTCTCGAAAAGATGAGGAATGGAGAATAACCAATAAACATTGTTTTACAATACATTGTTTTTACTGAGAAAGGGTTGTTAGGGTAGAAAGGTTAGGGCTTGGTAAGGTAAGAAAAGTTCCTTTTCCAACTTATGACAGTGATGCTAACCAAGTAGAAGTTCCCTTGTACCGGTCAAAATTTTCTCTCATTCCTTAAAATAATATCACGTTCCGAAAATGGATTTAAAAAAAATCTTAGCCCAGCACAAAGTTTCACTGTACGTTCATAAAAATAAACTATTTTGTCATTTATCAAAGCATTTGGAGCTGTGCTGAATTCCTTCAATACTTTTTTTCAGTACTTTTCTTTTTAACGAAAAGGAATGATTAAGTTAAGGTTAACATTAAATGAAATAAGGACATGCGTATTGCGACGCAGTAAACTATCATGTACTATTATATTTGTGTCCTACTTTCCGCTTGTCAGAATCTGGTCACCCTAATGTACTTTCGCATATGAAAAGTGACTACCTGAGCCTGAGTTTGTTTGTTGCTTTAATTGAATATTTATTTCTTCGCTACGAACGACATCAGCACCAGTTTTATTACTGCGTCATCGAATCCTTACTTTACATCTTCTATTGTAGTTTTTTTATTATTATTATAAAGAACGGGGTACATAGTGCCTCAGTGGTAGAGCACTTACCTCTGGTGCGTGAGGTCCCTGGTTCAATCCCTGGCTAAGTAAGTTTGTGGTGGACAACATCGTGTCCGTGGGTTTTCTCGGGGTACTCCCGTTGTGATGTTTATTTTATAGGATGGTAATTTAAGTAGAGCAAACATTATATTAGATAGTTATTAGTTGAATTTTTTTGAGTGTTAATGAAGAAATAAGTTATTATAAAATGATAGTTTTTTTTTTATTGTTAATTATATATAGGTGAAAATTCAAGTAATAACTTTAAATTGCAAAATTAACATGTCAAAATATTTTGTAAGTTAACATGTAATTCTAAATTTATGTAAAACATTTCAATAAATCTTTTGTTTTGTTGTTTGAGCAATATAATTGTTAAAACTTAAAATTTTAAATAATTTTGTATTCTTTTAATATTTTTGATATTTAGTAAGTTAAAAATATAATATTTTAAATAATTAATGTGTAATTAAAGCTATAATTATTTTACAAAATGCTTGTTTTAAAAATTATTTCGTTTTACTAATGTTTTTGTGTAAATAAATATAAATATTATTAAATATAATCATTTTCTTTAATACCATATTATGTGTTTACATTTAATAGTCAAATATTGTAAAATATTTTATATAAAAACATTTAAATATTAATTAAATTTGAGGTAAAAAAAATACATATACACACATTACACTACACCAAATACACATATTAAAAATTTCAACACCATTTTGTGACGTTTATTTTATAGGATGGTAATTTAAGTAGAGCAAATATTATATTAAATAGTTATTACTTAAATTTTCACCTATATATAATTAACAATAAAAAACTATCATTTATAATAACTTATTTCTTCATTAACGCTCAAAAAATTCAATTAATGACTATTTAATATAATATTTGCTCTACTTAAATTACCATCCTATAAAAATAAACGCCACAACGTTTCCTCCCCCATTCTCATTTCACTATTTCTTCCATTATCATTCAGTTATCTTAATTGTCCATCTTTCTTGGCCTAACGGGCATAATCTTGGGATGTTAAACTGAAAGATTTCATTTCATTTTCATTTTCTTATAAAGAACAATTTGTATCGAGTATTTCATGGACATCATTTCGATTTTTGTTTACTTCTGGTTAATGTCCCTTTATTTAACAGTCCACTCGCTGCTTTTATGAACAAACTATTATTCTAATTAATATCTTATATGAAATTCCACAATATTTTAATTTATTATTCTAATGAGGTTGCCTCTAAATTCACTTTTTTAGGCTATTGTGAACATCACTTTCACTGGCAGATTTAAAATATACCGCAAACACTATTGTGAATATTTGGTCTTATATGGTTAAACAGTATGTGCGATATGTCTTTAAGATGCGAGATAATTTTAAACAGACAATTCAGTTCCGAGTGGAAGAAATGCGGCCAGATCCAAATTTTTAAGTGTGTAATTATCCTCTGAAAACACTTGTTGAGATCCTATTTAGGTTCCGTGAATAAGAACGTTCTTAACGTTGAGGTTGTATAATCTAGGAACGATGTGTAACAAATATAAATAAATATTGTACATTAATTATGTGTTATACTTTGCGATCTTGATTATATTGTTCCATCTATGATCTATATTTCCTTTATCTAAATTGAGTTTAGATTCTTTGGTTCTGATAAAAAAGGAATCAAAAACATTTCTTCCTGCATCAATGGCACATGAATATAAAACCGTGGTGCGTTTTATGTTATGTCCTGTATCCAGCAGATGTTTCCATAAGGCGAAAGTAGGAAATTTTCTTCTAGTCTTCTTGATATGTTCTTTGATCCTGGTTGAAATGTTTCTGTTTGTCATATCAATTTAAGATTCGATACATTCACATGAAATACTGTGGACCCCTGAGGAAAATTTTTGTATGTTCAGAACCTTGCCAAACTGGTACCAGATTTTAGCGAGCAATCAGTTCTAAATTTGTTACCCATTTTCTTTAGCGTTTCAGAAACATCTGCCCAGATGAGATTTTTTTTTTCAGGAATCATATAACAGTTGTAATACTGCCATGCAGATCTTTTCCATTTTTGTAGCATGCATGTGTCAAAGTAATTTTCCTTATGTTTATTAAGTTCTCTTTCTTCTGTGGAATATCTTAAAAAGGAGGTGGGAATAGGTCGATTCCTTATTAGACCGAAGAGCAGAATTTGTTGTCCCTCCTGTAAATGTTCAAAAAATTGAAGCTGTTTTCTGACTCTTGTTCTGTAGTGAATTTCATGCTATTGTGAATGCTATTAAATTCTTTGACGAGATCAAAGAAAGTGTTCTTGTCTTTGTAGATGATCAAACAATCGTCCAAATACAAAAGGAATCTAACAAATTTATATTTCATTTTGCTAAATTTTTTGTTTCGAGTTGGTTCATTACTTTATTGGCAAGGAGAGGAGATAATGGGCTTTCCATTCCAAGACCTTGTTTTTCCTGGTAAATATGTTCTTCAAATTTGAAAAAACGGTAACTATTTTGGAGACAGCATTCGAGAAGTTTAGTGACTCCGTAGATAGCGAAATCGATGCCTTGTTTTATCTCAGTATTCTCTGTGTGTAGGTTATGGCTTGTTGATCAGTATAGAATTGAGAACATATTATGACGTCCAACGAAGATAGGTGTAAATCATTTGCTTAACTAGTGATCTGATGTCAAGAATTATTTCCACACTCTTTTTAATGGAGGAATTGAAACTTGTGATGCTGTCAGAAAGGAGAGTTATTAATCATTTAGCCAGTTTTTAGCTAGTTATAAATCATTTAGCTATGGAGGAGAGTTTCTGCCGGAGATTATGTCTGAGAAGAAGATTTTGATACATAATTCCGGTACTAGGTTAGTGGCGAAAAGGTATTTTAATGACTTTAGCATACAATATCAAAATTCTCGTTTACTTAACGAAACTTGGGAGCTGGTATACACGACCAATAACATGAATAATGCATGGGATAGCTTTCACAATATCTTCATAAATTATTTCAATGAAGCGTTTAAAAAAAAAAAAAAGTATACCGTTACTACTTCTACATATAATAATAAAAAAACAGGGGTAACAACCGGTAATCAGTATTAAAACACCAAATAAGACATTAAGTTCTCTAAATGTGGTGTAAAAAAGGGAATTTATCTCGAGAAATGCAAGAATATTATCAACGCTACAAAAGGATTAATAGAAAACTTTTGCAAAGCTTGGAAGTTTGCCAAGAAATCCAATTATTCAAATTATGTAGACAATAGTGAAACAAACCCGCAGCTATGTGGAAGGTAGTAAACACAGAGTTAAAACATAGCACCAAAACGAAAAATGAAATTACTGAATTAGAGGTTAATGGGAACAAAGTTACAAATCCAACCCATATTGTAAACGCCTTTAATGATTATTACACAGTTATTCATTACAAGCATATTCCTAATGATAAATCGCACCCAAACATTTCTAAGATAAATACAACTATCGGTACCATGTTTTTACGCCCCACCTCAGCAAGAGAGGTACATAATATAATAATGACATTGAAATCAAAATGGTCTTCTGGTCTGGATGAAATACCAATGGCCATTATCAAAAAATGCAGCTCACATATCTCGGAACCGTTGTCCTACCTCATTAATATTCCTTTCAGACAGGCATATTTCCTGAGAAGTTAAAATACGCCAAGGTTAAACCGTTATGTAAGAACGGGGCCAAAACAAAAATAAAAAATTATAGACCAATTTCCTTGTTGCCTTCTTTTTCAAAAATCATTGAAAAAGCTATTCTCAACAAATTATACCATTTTTATCTAAACACGATGTAATTTCTCCCACACAATTTGGTTCTCAGAAACACAAAGGAACTGAAATTGCTATATATAATTATATCAATGAGGTCATGGAAGCCCTGGATAAAGGCAAAAAAATGCGTGGGAATGTTTTTGGATTTATCCAAAGCTTTCGACTCTGTACTTCATGACATTCTTATCCATAAACTTAACGGTTACGGTTTAAGAGGAGTTGTTAACTCATGGATTAAATCGTATTTGCAAAAGCATGCCCAAGCTGTTGAAATATCATTTGTGGCAGACTCAGCTGATTCAGCTACTCATACATCTAAATTTAAAAATATTTTTACCGGTGTTCCTCAAGGGTCAATATTAGGACCCATATTATTTCTGTTATATGTAAATGCTTTGCCAAATGACGTAACATTAACAATGCAACTATGTACGCCGATGACACAAGTCCAAGTATAACAGACACAAGTTATGATATTATCCTCGATAAAATTGACGAAACAACCAGTAGTTTAGAAAACTGGTTTGCACAAAAAAGAAGCTAAAATTAAACACAGACAAATCCAGAGCCCTAAATTTCCATTAAATTCAAAATAAGCATTGCGTTGATATTGATATAATGGTAGATAATCAAAAAATAATGTATTCAAGCTCAACCAAATTTCTGGGACTTTGGCTAAATCATAACCTTTCTTGGGAAACACACATATCTTTATTGGCCCAAAAATGCTCTATGCAATAAAATCTATAAAACATGTTTTAAATCTAGACACGCTTCGTAACTTATATTTCGCACTCTTTCAGTCTTTAATAACATGACATAATCTTCTGGGGAAGTTCCTAAAAAAGTAATATATTGTTCGTGATTCAAAAAAGAGTTTTAAGAACTATAACAGGGGCCAAAATAAACGACTCGTGTAAGCCAATATTCAAAGAACTTAAAATATTGCCTTTGCCGTCACTATACATATTTCGCATGTTGCTCTTCGTTAAAATCAACATTGAATTACTCAACACACCATCAACACATAAATACGACACCAGGCGTAAGGGTAAAATCCCCAGCAAACAGCATCGGACAAAGTTGTACGAAATGAATCCAACATTTATGGGTACCATATTATATAATAAACTTCCTCAGTGTATTCGAATGACATAACAAAAAGGACAATTCAAGAGATTACTGAAAATGTCTATTACAGTACTGTTTATATTCCGTAAATGAATACCTAGATGTGTAAATGAGTTTGATTAGTGATAGTATTTAAAGATGTTTATTTTTTTTCTTTTACCATAGATGTAGCCTAGTATTTTAATGTTATCAGTATATATATATATATATGTCACAACTATGTATGTTTATGTATCTTTACACCTTGACGAGTGTTATTCATACGCACGAATTCGTGCAAGATGTATGATTATAAGGACAAAACAGAATGAAATAAAATGAAATAAAGTCCAAAAATGAACGATAATAATGAAACATGTAGTTTAAGAAATTTAGTTGTAGTTCGGTCAATGATTTTTTTGTTGCTGCTTCAATGTACAGATTAAACAAATTTCTGACTGTGAATATATTTGCCTTACTGCTTTTAGAAGTGTTCCTTTATTTCTTTCTCTTTTTACTTCAATTGTTGCCTTCTGTTCTTAGTTCACTTTATATAATATTCTTTCCTCTTTGCAGTTTATTTCCAGTTTGTTGGGAATCTTGAACATTCTTTTCCATTCTATTACTCTTAATATAAGTATTTGATGTAAGGTTTTTTTTGTCAGTATATATATGTAAATAAATTTCGTATAATTTCAGTGTTATATGTACTTCAATAGAGGCTGGAGAGACAATGTATGTGATAATGGGAAATTCGTTGAT
Organism: Thermobia domestica; assembly: GCF_964235325.1. NCBI lineage: Eukaryota > Metazoa > Arthropoda > Insecta > Zygentoma > Lepismatidae > Thermobia > Thermobia domestica. The sequence goes on from NC_137455.1 coordinate 2,087,128, forward strand.
GGAAATCCAAACTTATTCGAATGCTCTTGTTCTGATTTAGGATATTTCGGGTAAGTAAATAAAAAAGTTTTTGTTGTCAGAAAACTCGCACCTTTCTGTTGATTTTTATACGGATAAAATACATAATTCTTTGTAACAAATACCTTTTAACAAAAGAGACACTGACAGGGTGTCTATCGGTCACGAAAGTCACGAATGTCACGAAAAAGTCACGAAATCAAAAAACGGTCATGAAAGTCACGAAAAAGTCACGAAATTTAGCTTTTGGGTCACGATTTTTTAAAACTGTACAAATGTAATAACAGATTGGAAAATTTCATTCTATAAAACGTCAAAATTCATCACCAAAATTGTCAGTGGTCGGCTTTAGACGCTACCAAATCGCAAGCAAAGTACGTTTCTATCGCATGGATGAAAATTCGGCCTAATTCGCACCCAAATTTGCTCTTGAAAATGTTAAGAAATTTTATGATTTGGTGAAGAAAAGGTCACGAAATTTCATTTGGGAATTTTAGTAGACACCCTGCACTGACCAAAGCTTAAAACCTACTTTATTTTAAATTATAATTTGTAACTGTTTCGGATATCTAGCATATCCTTCTTCAGACACTATCGAAATTAATGAAAATACAGACATATATATAAATGTTGTTATAACAAAGTTTAAATTCTTTAACAGTCATATATATAGTCATTGTTATAAAAAAGTTTAAATTCTTGTAACAGACATATATACAGTATATATATAGTCATTGTTGTACTTTTTTATTTTTACTTATTTTTTTTCTTTCTTTTTTTTCTTTTCTTTTTTTTTTTTTTGGTCCTTATTTACTGAGGCCTTATTTTCATTAATTTCGATAGTGTCTGAAGAAGGATATGCTAGATATCCGGAACAGTTACAAATTATAATTTAAAATAAAGTGGATTTTAAGCTTTGGTCAGTGTCTCTTTTGTTAAAACAATCAATCCAAAGCCATGAATAGTCTTACTAACAAATACCTTTTTTTTTTTTTTTTTTTTTTTTTGCGTTGCGTTAGAGAAAGTTGTTTTCTTCGGTAAAATGAATGAGGAACTTTATCTGCATTTATATAACGTAATTTTTATTGAGATAAGATAAATCTTAAATGCAAGGATCAATTTGAACTCTTTGTTAAACTTATCTTACCACCTAAATTTTGTAATACAACCACATTGTAGTTATTTTTCTTAATGAATGAAGCATAATGAAAATGATTTAAATAGAACTGTGATTAATAACTTGCATAATCATTTAATAAATATTAATTCTTAATCAGGCATCTTTCATCAGAAACGAATACTACCCAAGGTCGTATCTTCGAGCCTCATGCTTTACGTCTCGCATATCGCATCCACTTACTGTATCCAATGTGGCTACTTTATGACCGTAGTGACTTTCTACCTTTATTAATTCACCTAAAACAGCTTTGTATTTTATTTTCACACTTTTTGGCCAACACCATCCCGCTCCCATTCAACTCTTAATGTACACTTCGATAAATGGCAAATTGGACAACTAAATCTTTGTCACTTATCGGCCTTGCAACTATAGATGCTACATCTATCTATCATATGAACTGTAGCTACCAAGTAACATGAGCTTCGGCTATTTACATCAATGCTGGAATCGCCCAAGAAGCACAAAATAACTTCATTCGTCAGAACTAACAAGTCCTTATGTGTGGACTGAACGACGTCTCTAGCTACACTTTTAGACTTCCAAACAACGCTATTCATGAAAGCCGGAAGTCTTATAGAATGACTATGTCCATTCGGCCGTCTGTCAACAGGTATCAAAGCAAACACAACAAGAGATATCGAGAAACGTTTTTATTTGTAATAGGTTCAGCACCCCAAGAATAGTTTCTATCTCAAATTAACCCTCTATTCAAACCAGAAGTAGTTCAAATTAACCATTTCCGGTTGCAACGTTTCTCATCATAGAACGGTAAGAGAAGTGGCAAGCGGTTTTATGTAATCGATTCATCGTCTCAAGAGAAAATATCGTTACAACTCACAACACTGTACCGAAAATAGAACTGGCTGAAATTTACTAGTATTTCGGGTTTCAATACAGATTCTCATAGAGTAAAAACGACAAATGATGTCGAGAAATTGTTTTTGCAGTCAATTCAGCTTATGAAGAACAGCTTGATCTACTACGTTAATTCCCTATTGAAACCGGAAGTGGTAGAATTAAACCATTTCTAGTTTCAACGTTTATCACAACGTTTTCGTGTTCCTGCACTTCGATCATTATCTAAGAAGGAACTCTTGCGACATCTTAATATTCAGACTTCTGAAGTACGCAGAATTATCTCTGACCTGAAGTATCTACATAAAATAGTTAATGGAAACTTAAGATCGGAAATATTACTTCAGGAACTATCCTTACGTGTCCCTTCCCGCATCACCCGGAATACCCACCTATTCCATCTTGCCCGTCCTAGGTTGGTTATTATAGAGAGGTCTCTTTTTTATAGAATACCAAACAGTTATAATCAAGTAACAACTGATGTGGACATTTTTTCGAGCTACCCAGTGTTTGAAAGAGCAATTAAACGAGTTTTTAACGGAATAGTTTTACTTTTACACTCTTTTTTCTTTGTTGTTGTTATTGTTGTCTTGTTTTTTTCTTTCTTTCGTTAGCATGTCCCTGTGTAAAATGACAAAGTTATGCTGTATCTGGGAATTTTTTCAATAAATAAAAAAAATTAAAAAAAATAAAATAAAAATACACATGGATACAGTAAGCGTTTTTAATCGATTGAGAGTCTCACAAGAACATATGTCCACTCGCAACACTCTTCCGAAATCTGAAGTGGTTAAAATTAACTAGTACTTCTGGTTTCAATACTGATCCCCATAGAACAGAAACAGTAATAGATAGCGACAAGCGATTTACAAGAGAACATACAATCAGCACTCACAACAATCTACAGAGACCGGAAGTGGTTGAAATTTATTAGTATTTTCGGTTTCAATATTGATTTCCATAGGGCATAAAAGTAAGATGTATCGAGAAGCTTTTAGTTTTATTTATTTATTTATTTATTTATTTTGCAATCGATTCAGTTTCTGAAGAATCGATATAATGTCTTCTTTCTATTCAAATCGGAAGTGGTAGAAATCATCCATTTCCTTTTCAGCGTTGGTCGACATAGAACAGAAAAGGTAATAGATACCGGCAGGCGAGTTTTAGCAATCAATTCAGCTTTTCAAGGGAACGTGCGATCACCACCCACAACACTCTACGAAAACCTGAAATGCTTGACATTAACTAGTACTTCCGGTTTCAATAGTTATTTCCAATCGAAAGGCGGTTTTATGACACAGATTTAGTGTCTGAAGGATGAGTTTCATTCCGACTTTTATCTACCTGTTTAAACCGGAAGTGATGAAAATTACGATTTTTCGGCTACAATATTGATCACATAATAGATAAAACGGGAATAGATGGTGATAAGCAGTTTTTCATCTCTAAGTTTGTTCTCTATTGCAACTGGAGGTGATAGATATAAATTAGTACTTGTTGCTTCAATATTAATCTACATAGAACAAAATACACAAGATGGTGAGTAATGCTTTTTCATATGGATTCAACATCCGAGGAGGGGCCACGGTGGCTCAGTGGTAGAGCGTTCACCTCTGGTGTTTGGGGTCCCGGGTTCAAACCCTGCTCCCGCCAAGTGAACTTTGTGATGGACAAACACTGTGTGCGTGCGTTTACTCGGAGTTCTCCCGTTTCCTCCTACTTTCTTCATTCCACCATTTCATTCATCTCTCATCATCACCGTCTCCTTTAGCATAAACGTGGGACGTAAAACTCAAAAAATTTCAACATTCCTGGTTCAAGTTTCACGTTTGATCTTATTCCTCTATTACAACTAGAAGTTATAGATATACTATTTCAAGTTTCGGTATTTATTTCGCATAGGTTGCAAGTCTACCGTAGATTTACACTGTAAAATGAAACTTACTTCTTTTTTATTTTTTTTTATATTTATTTATCTCTGATAGCCGCAACATCTCTTTTTCTTTATTTTCGAGTATTCACTTACCTCACATCCTCGTAATAATGATATATATATATATATGTTTTCTTAACTAAATAGAAATGTTACAACCTAATGTACTCGTATAATTATATGCAATTATATGCTTGAATCAGTTTGAATGGGTGTATGATTAATATAGTAAATAAATAAATGTCAAACCTCTTAGACCAACTACATTACATGCAAACAGGGTTGGCAAAAACCATGGTTTTTATTGAAAAAAAAACGTTTTTTTGGTTTAAACCAGTTTTTTTTTGGTTTAAACAAGGTTTTTTTTTTTGGTTTAAATAATTTACTCTATGTATTCACATCATACATGGACAAAAATAAGTTTGTTTCGCCTTGATGTTAGTATGAAACAACTGGGTTATGCTAGAAGGGGTCACATAAGCTTAAAGCAGAATAAAAACCGCTTCCCGAGTTACATCCGAGAGAAATTTTCCTCCATTTGAACTCGGAACCAGGACTAATTGGCCACAAATGCGATACGTCCGCTGACTAACTCACGAAGGAATCCTGATAAAAATACGTTGTACTGATCTTTACATGCTTCTTAATATAACTGTCAAAAGTCATTTCAGAAGGACAAAAAGATAATCAGTTGCACAAGTGAAACCATTATACAGAATTACATATGGACAATTTCAAAGTACTACAGAGTACAGAACTAATTTAGTTCAAGTTAGTTAACAACGACTTTTATTGGTCCAATTAAAGAAATACAACGACTTAATTTGCATATCGATAAGAAAAGTGAATAAAGATACGAATTATTTGAGTCCACTTTGGCTCAGACTCATTTATACATAAATAGATACCAAAGATACTTCTCATTTCACTAAATGCCTCTCGTGAGGTCTGTATGACCCCCCCAAATATTCCAAATTTTAAAAACCCCGAAATTATTGTTAATATTGAAACTTTTGTAAACTTCTATGTAAACAATTCATGACTGGCTTGAGTACAAAATATTAACTGTCTGAATTGAATGAATTAAGTCAGGGTTGTTTTCAGGATTGCATTCCGCACTTTTATATAAAAGGACTACCTACGTTCAGTCAACAAACACGTCATCAGTTCTAGACTTGCCGTTTGCCTAGAAGTTACGTAAGTTACCAATAGCGTACGCGGGAATTTATTTCGGGAGGGATCCAAACTCAATATCAGGGTATTTTATATTAAAATTCCTAAAATTGCCCCTAAAATTAGGCTAAATTTACAAAAATGTCAAAATTTCGGGGTGTCCGGACCCGCAGGACCCACCCCCTGTGTACGTCTCTGTAAGTTACATAATTCAAGAAGAGGTGGAGCCTTCGAGGTTTTACTTCAGCTACCACAAGGAACACAATGTAAGTGCGTTTCCATATGAACCTTTTCTGATAGTTCCAGATTCCTTTCTTCGTATCTCAAGCACACCCTTTATGCACGTTATAAGAACAACTAATGAAATGAAACCTCTGTATTCCTCAATTATCAGTTTCCTATTCTCTTCAATTCATGTTTCTCTCTATCTCTCACAATATTTTGTGGGAAATCAGCTTAAGATTTAGATAGACTGAGAATCTACGACTAAGGGTTCGATTCTCAGTTAACGCCCCAGTATTAAATATTTTTCACAGAATGTCAATATATCCGGTGTTCTAAAAATGGCGCCCACGGACTACAGAGCATTATTCTACAAATCAAAATAAAGTGAAAAATATATTTATGATTGTATACTTTTTGGGTCCTCGTCTAAAGATGCGAATTGCAACGCCGCAGATAGAGAATCATAGAGTAGGTCTGCCAATTAATCAAATAGTTACATCGATTCTTTCCAGATGGCAGTTAAAGTCGATATACATTGACGCTAGCTCGACCTATTATCGTAACAATCAATGTAACTGTTTGATGGATTCTTAGAACAATGCTAATGGTTCCAAGTTAATCTACAACTTTGCTACATAGTGAAATTTTTGATTTCCCTTAGCGGCTGAAGGTGGCCTCGAGAATATATCACAGGGTGTCTATCGGTCACGAAAGTCACGAAAGTCATGAAAAAGTCACAACATCAGAAAACGGTCATGAAAGTCAAGAAAAAGTCACGAAATTTAGCTTTTGGGTCACGAATTTTTTTTTTTATCTATACAAATAGAAGCACAGACTGGAAATTTTTTTTCTATAAAACGTCAAAATTCACCACCAAAACTGTCTTTATGATGGGCTTTAGACGCTACTAAATAGCAAGCAAAGCATTCTTCTATCGCATGCATGAAAATTCGGTCTAATTTGCACCCAAATTCGCTCTTGAGAATGTTAGGAAATTTTATGGTTTGGTAAAGAAAAAGTCACGAAATTTCATTTGGAATTTTAGTAGACACCCTGTATCATTATACTATTAGCATTTGCACTTTATTTTGACCTGTAGAATAACGCTCTGTTATACGTGGACGCCATTTTTTGAACACCTGATGTATTTTCCACTTTGCATTATTGACTACCAAGCTGTTTTATTCTATTTTTTCTTGCTTTATCAACTGATTTCAACGAAAACTTTGTTCTGCTAGTATCATTTCCACCATATTTCTTTCAGCGTGTTTGTGTCAACCAATGGATCTTCCACAGAAGCAGTGATCCCAACAACGACTACTTCCACTACCACTACTACTACTCCTACTCCTACAACTAGTGCTACTACCACTACAACTACTACTACAACGACAACAACAACTACTAAACCTCCCACTACAACTGCTGTGAAAGTGACCACTACAAAAAGAACGACCACCATCGCAACAACGATGCTCCCCACTCAAAAGAAACAACCATCGAGAATCTCCAACGAGACTACCAACGTCACATTCTGGTAAAATTCTTTCTATTACTTTTGCACATTTCATCTTATTTGACGCTAACGAAATTATGCTAGTGCAGAAAAGTAGCAAAGAATTTATACGAATCATATTTCAGTAGTAAACGTTACTTTTCTACATATTATTACAATGTTCAACTGTAATATTTTCCATTGTAGAAGGTTTGCTTTTAACACACTTAAATCTGATTTAAACTACTCGCTGAGCATAACAACACGTTCATTGTTTAAAAAAAAAACGTGTAACAGTTTTGCCAGCTATCCACTTTGGCTTCATCAGACAATATCTAGTGTCATCAGATACAAAATGTCTAATGAAGCCAAAGTGGATAGCTGGCAAAACTGTTACACATTATTTTTTTTTTTTTTTTTTTTTTTACAACAAATGTGTTGTTTTGCTCAACGAAGTAATTTAAATCAGAACAAAGTTCAAATAAAATTTATTGTAATCCTTTCTACATAAGATCAGAATTGTTAAAGGTGCTTTCTAAATCAATCAATTAATTAAGGACAGTTATGATACACTGATATTACAATTATGAATATTTAAAGTATTAATTACTTTGTGATGTTACGTATTACATTCTAAATGACTTACCTTTGAGGTTTCCCATTTTGCAAATACATTACATTACATTATTATTATTATTATTATTATTATTATTATTATTATTATTATTATTATTATTATTATTATTATTATTATTATTATTATTATTATTATTATTTTTATTTTTATTATTATTATTATTATTATTATTATATTAATCTTTTATGTATGGTGTAGCCAAACACAGCAGTATGTCAGATTAATAACTAAACACAACTACAAGAACATAAAGAATACAGATAAGAAAATGCTTGCTTTCTTTCTTACAATTTCGTACCAATTAGATATACAGAATTTAAGGTTTCTTACTATATTGGTTACAATGCCAATTTCAAAGCACTTCCTTTTCAATTTTCACATCTCAGATCATTATAAAATCGCGTGAAAAATGAAAACTTTTGTGATTTACTAATTGATCTGCCCTCGTATTTTGTCGTTTTGAAATTGAAATCTTCCAGTTTTACATCCCACAATTATACCGCCTAGGCTAAAGGAGACGGTGAGGATGAGAAATGAATGCAATGGTGGAATAAGTAAAATGGGAGAAAATGGGAAAACCCCGACAAAAGCCCACGAACACGGTGTTTGTCCATCACAAAGCCACTTGGCGCGAGTTGGGATCGAACCAGGGACCCCACGCTACAGAGGTGAACGCTCTACCACTGAGCCATCCTGCTACCTTGTCTTTTTGAAGTTATATCCCACCACTTATTTCAACTTATAAATAATACTCATAACACTACCTACTATTTTCTCTCTTTGTTTATTGAAACGGTTTTTCAGTTGTTAGCTGCTTATTATTTTAAGCCCTCAATTTGACACAATATTAATAATTGTTCTATATACAAAATTGAGGATTATCATTTCATTTTTGAAATTTTGCTTTATATTGGAAATTGTTTAGGGTTCTGTCGTTCTCTAAGAGTATTTTTTAACTTTGTCTCCCTTTTGGACAATGAACTAATATGTTCAAGCGCAAACTCTTACTGACTTCTACTAAAGACTCTCCTTGCCTTGGAAGCACATTATCTGTTGAGAACAAAGGCAAACGCCATCTTTCTAAAAACAAACTGTAGTATAAGTTTTTACTGAAATAATATTTGTTGTTTTTATAGGATTGACGAAAATTACAATAAAACAGTGGGAAACAGGAAAGAAGAACTAGAATATACAATCAAAAAGCAAATAGCAAATCAAACTGAAATGCCAGAAGTAATGATAGTGAAAGTAGAATTAAAACCTGGTAAGTTTAAAACTGAGGAAACAATTTATAAAACATGTAATATAGCGGAATATATAGTTATAAATGTAATGATGAACGTCAAAAAGAAGTATTGCAAAGGAATATAACACTAAATTCGTGTGAAAATGCAAGACTCAGGTGTAGGGGCGCCACCTTTTGGTGACTATAAAGCGGACATACTTATCAAGCATAACTCAAATTGTACTTATATATATATTTAATGTTAGAAAATCAAGCTGACGGATTGTATACTCTTGTATTGGATGCTATTTTTAAATTATTTGCAGAAATATCAAAGCACCCCTTTTTCAATTCCAATCATCATGAGCACAGAATCAATCCGATTTCGAAATAGAGACACTTCATAATTCTCTCTTGTCGCTCAGATTGAAAATCGACTATCACTCGCTAATAAAGCAAACTTCATCAAAGACCGGATATTTCACAAAGATATAAATGTTTATTCTATTTAATTTGATTATACTTCTGGCCAATCATTTCAAAATTAACATAATATTTTATTTTGGAAAGTATTCATGCCTCTCGGTGTCACGTGAATAATTTATTTCCAATGGCATGTACATTTCTACATACTTCATAACTTCGTTAAAATATCGAACTCAGAGCACTTAACACACACTTGACCACTAGAAATGAATATCTGGGACTCTTAGACAATGTACACTCACGTTCAAAATGATTATCGCATATCTATAACTGTTTTCTTGTAAGAATATAATTTGATAATGATTTTGCAGGGTACTTTTAATACTGATACTATGTGTATAATCGGGAAATGTATATTTGTGGTAAATTTCATAGGAAAAGAATTATAAATACGAAAATTAGAATGAGTACAACAAAATGTTGCTAATAAACAACAGAGTTTTATTTTCGTTTTATTGTTCTTATTTACTGCACTTTTGACATGAAATTTGCCACATACATGTCTTTGCCGATTATACACATACTAACATTATAAGAAATACCGGGCGAAATCGTTATCAAATTATATTCCTACAAAAACATATTTATAGACATGCGACAATAATTTTGGACATGAGTGTAAATTCTCTCATTAAAAGAGGAGATAGAGGAACTTGTAAATGGTGCAAGGGCATTTTACAAAGGGATTGCTTGCTTTGCATGATTTCTAATATAATGAGACATCTCAAATTCCAATACAATGTAAGAAAACTACCTGCAGGTGTAAATCAATATTAATCTCTCACTGAACAGTAACTTATAGCCTTTTTTTACAAGCTCATATTTGTTAATCTAATTATTCGAATTTTGGAAATATTTTATCTACTCTACTTCATTCAATTATGTCTATTGAAATGTCTTTTTCATTTTTTATTTTATTAGTTTGCCTACCATTTTCTGGCCATAAATCCTAGACTTTATTGAAGACGAATTCGATTATAACTAGAAAATTTATCATAAGAGATTTAGAAGTCAATGACAAGTTGCCTATTACACATCAGCAGTATATTATAAACATAATGTTCCAGTGTTAAATGGCACTTAATCTAAACCTGAACTAAACAGAAATTTAAAATGTTTTAGAACTTAACTAAATAAATCTGTGTAAACAGCAAGGGCGCCCATGTTGTGGTTTCCAAGGGGGGACAAATATAAGCGACGTTTGAAATATAGTTTCAAATTTTGCTGTAACTAATGTAAAAATTCTATTGGGTTTTCGATATTCCCAAGTATAATTTCCTTTAGGAGGGGGCGAGCGCCCCACCTTTTCCCCCCTGATGGGCGCCCTTGGTAAACAGTAAGATATTTTCCTTTCTGTAGTTATTTAAGACGAAATCTCTGTCATAAAATGTATATTGCTCTAATAACGAATGGTAAAGACCTCTTACCACCATGTTTGCAGGATTTATGAGTTTCTTACTATGCACCATTTTTCCTATCTTATTTCTGGGATTCTTATCATGCATCGCTAATTAAAATCAACATCACTAATAAGTTCATTAATGTAATTATTATTTTCGTCGTGTATCTGTAATTAATTGAAGTTTAACTTAGGGATTATTAAAAACTTTTATTTACAATGCGCTCATTTTATTTCATAGTTTAATGACATTGGCGTTCTTTTTGGACTTTCATCATTTACAAACTTCTCTTATGTTTACACTATGTAAGCAAGGATTATTACATAAAAGGATTGGAATTATTTTAGATTTTTTTAAAGTTTTATTTCCATTGTTGCCTTTAGTCCACAAATATTTTTTTCCAATATTGTATGCGTTCAAAATCACCTATTGTATATTACTTGGAATTATGGACTGTGGACACGATGTAATTAGTAAAGTTCAATTATTTCCGCTCATTCCGAAACACCATGCAGAAATTCATAAATCTGGACCAAATTAGTCCACAAGAGAAAGGTGGTGGTAGGTGATAGTGGCCTCAACTTGGCGTCTGTGGGACATCCTGAACGTGCTATACAGGGTGTTCAGAAACCATATCACGTGTATTCAGTTTATTAATTATTTAAAAGTACATAAAATTTGTTTGCAATCCGGTACTACATAATTAAATTCATGACAGCAACCTCTGACTTACAGAAAATTTTTCTTAATCTCTTGGTGTGACAGGGAGTATCATTGTGACGGTGCAAATCGTGGATACGGACGTGAGGTTGGTGAGAGAGGTTCTTCCAATGATTGCAGAACTACTCAAGAAAGGAAATCTTAAGCTCAAAGGACTTAATAATGAAGACTTGAATGTTCCACCACAACTGATGGGGCTTTTAGAACCTATGCAGGCAGGTAAGTGACTAAACTCCCTTATTCACATTTTGCATACACTATGCGTTTGATACATCATTAGGCAACCTTGTTTGTAAATATATTTTAGTAGAATTTTAGAAATTTCAATAGAGATTTCAGAAGCTCTTACAAACTGCATACCAATTAGTATTTTAGAGACATTGGAATGGAGGTTTGTTTGACGTTTGAGGTTTTAAACTTAAACTAATGTAGGCGATAACAATCAAGTTGCTGATAAAGTGAGGTAAAACAGAACACTGAGAATCTCTTCCCCTCACACACAGAGGGTATACTGAGATCTGTTGGCTGTCCATGGTTCTAGAGAAATTATTCGTCTTACTTTAGTGGCAAATCAATGGAGTCATGGAGTCATATATCATCATATCTTAATGGTTCCACTGGTAATGACCAAACTGATCAGGTGTCCATTAAAAAAAATAATGTGTTTCCCTATCACCAAATCCATGTGATAAGTTAAAATCCTTCCTTCATATGTATGTTGTGTAGTGTGTAAAGTATTTGTAAAGTAAAGTATTGATTATAAGGTATTATCTTGCACAGAGAAAGTAGGGAGATATTACGGAAAAATTATGAAACATGATAGAGGCCTTCAAAATATGAATATGAGGAAGAATTAAAAAAGGCCAGGACAAAGCACCCATAATCTGAGTGGGATCCGAACCCGCGGTAGAGAAGTTTCGCGATTGCCATCCTGTGCCTTAGATGGTTCGACCACGATATTCGGAGAAACGTTTTCGGAATTGGTATGACAATCTCCTTCATGAAATAGATTTAGTAATAAAAAATATTGTTAATAAAATCAAAAACAGATAATATTTTGAATTTTTGTTTCGAACAAAGTGTTCATTTATATAGTCTGTAGCCATGGATTGAGTTAGGAATTACCTGCTTGGGGAACAGGCCTTTTGTTCAGTCTCGGACCTGTAGAATACTTCCTAGATGAGTGTGGAGTTAGTATGAATAACTCATATTTGACCATTTTCTTACTGTTATTTCTGTCAAAACAACCGTACAGTCTCGCAAATTTTCACATGTCTTGGTAGGTAGCCATCTTATAAGTGGCTAAATAATGAATAATAAATAATATAGTTACTCATTGTTGGTTAGAATTCATTACACCTCATTATAGATCTGCCGTTTTGTTGTAATGAGTCCTCATAGCTAAGATGAAAAATTAATTATATTCATTCTTTTAAATCCTCAACTGGATATAGTAATGATGATTCCTGTATAGTTTTCAAATTATGATTTATACTTTTGTTTATCAAATACGGTAGTGGCTATCCAAATACCTTTTTCAATATTCATTCAAATACAGATTTATGGTCATCTGAACACCTTGAAAGGACAACTATTATAGGTATTATATGTATTTTGTGTCTTATAATTAGTATTGCTTCAACATAAACGAAGAATACTGAAATTTCTGGATTATATTTCCCTTTGAAGCAATGTATCTTAATTTCGTGAAAAATATTATAAGTTCTTCTTTCATTCTCGGCCATTTTTTACGGCCGTTGACAGGATTAATTTTGTGAGAGGTCGTAGGGATATGTATTTCTTTTAAGTGTACGCTTCTCCAAAATATAATTGCACGCCAGAATTTTTGTTAAGTCCTTTAAAATTGTCAGTTTGGCAACAGTCATAGAAGAGGAAGTAATAGGTAAAAAATAACGAGACTTCCGAACACAGCTCACAGATTGCTGTTTGAAATATTCAGTTCCTCTCTTGTTACTTAGTGTAATGTTAAGTTCATACGATGTATACATCGATCTATGGAATATCCGCATACAAAGTTATGTACAGTATTTGCTTATTGCTTTTACTGTTTTCATTTATTAATTTCTGTTTTACTTATTATTATTATAATATAATAATGTTATCAATTGTGTACGTCTCCTAAGTTGGAGAGAGATCTCTGTTGGAGGAAATAAATAAATAATAGATAAAAAAAGTAATGATACTCTTAGAATGGAAGAATACTACTTTGGCAAACGCAGAAAACTTATTTGAATTAAGTAAAACACAAACACTTTTCGACCAAAGAAGTCGTTAAAATAAACAAATAAACAAAACAAAACAAAAAAAATGTTAAGGAAAAAATGAAATGAAATCTTTGAGTTTTACGTCCCACAGTTATGCCGGTTAGGCTAAAGGGGATGGTGATGATGAATAATGAATGAAATGGTGGAATGAATAAAGTGGGAGGAAACGGGAGAACCCCGAGAAAACCCACGCACACGGTGTTTGTCCACCACAAAGTTCACTTGGCGGGGCTGGGATCGAACCCGGGATCCCAAGCACCAGAGGTGAAAGCTCTACCACTGAGTCACCGTGGCCCCTAAATGTTAAGGAGTTTGCTATCTATCAATACAGCTGTGGAAAACTCTATAGTTGTTCCGATAGCCATGCGTGTTAAGTTCTTTCCTTTTGTGGGGATTTAATAATTTGAACCTGGCTTGAATCCCATTGGCTGATTTTATTTATTTTTTAACTGTTTGGCATAACTTCCGAGGACTTAGACATGAGGAAGAATCAGTGTGCTAACTGAATATTTTCCCAGGTGGTAATTAATTCACTCTTATGCGTACCCAGCCATCATACGTAGTATACCATCACAAAAACTTCTTCGCTTGGTGCACACGTGTCACTACTACGTTATAATGCATGGTCCTACTGAGTTTCTCAGGCAAGTATGCAATTACTTCTTCGATCTATATATAGAAAGACGTGTACACCACATGAAGGAGTGCTTTGTCTGACGTGATATTTCCTCAATTAATATTGAAACCGAGAGAAGTAGAATACTTGTATCACTTTCGGTTGTAGTAGAGAGATTAGAGTGAAGACGGAATTCAGCCTTGGGAAGTATAATTGATTGCAGGATAACGCTTCTTGCTATTTATGACAATTTTTACTCTATAGTGATCGCCGTTAAAACTGAAAGTTGTCGATTTTCTGCCACAGAAAACCGCTTTTCATTATCTATTACAGATTTTATTTTATGGGGATTAACATTAAATTCGAAAATGGTTTACATCTGAAATTTCTGGTTTGAATAGTGGGTTAAGAGGGAAGATATTAGAACGCGAAATCGATCCAAGAAAACGCTTCTCGATATCTCTGATCATTTTTAATATGTTAGGATTAGGATTAGGGATTATATTTCTGAGCTTTCTGCATCTATGGCCATGTTAGCTCGTCACGTATGAGGGATGACGTCTCTCAGCAATCCAAAGAAAGAGAAGGTAGGAAACGGCCTAGGACCATTTTTGTTAGGTGCCTTTCCGGCATTTGCCCGTGTAAATCAATACTGAATTCGAAAATTGTAATGGACTTCTGCCACTTCTGCTGTCAGTAGAGAGTAAATGATATTGATGAATGTATTATTGGAACGCGCGTAATCAATTACAGAATGCACTTCTTGATATATGTTATCTATTTTGCTCTATAGTGATCAATGTTAAATAATAATAATAATTTCTTTATGTCATATCCGGTTTGAATATTGCCTCCGTCAACGTACCCGATTCCTAACTGTTGATCCCATACTGAACAAATTTAGTGGTGATACTTCCAATAGTTCTTGAGATTGCTTTTCGTCTCGCGAATATATAACGGAGTTTCGGTTAGCCAATCTGCTTAACAAGATTCGTTCCTAATTGTAGTACTTTTGTCTACAGTATAAAACTTCTTTCCTATTTCTGTCCTTTCATGTCGAGAATGGCCTGAAACAAGGAGATGCGTTGTCGCCATTATTATTCAAGTTTATTCTGTAATACACTATAAGGAAAATCAAAGATAGCGACCAGAGCCTAGAGCTGAATGTTACTCACCAGGTTATGGCGTACGCTGATGATGTAAATTTAATAGGGGATGATAGGAGAACAATAGAAATAAATGCAGGGGTCTTATTAAACGCTTGCAAGGACATGGGTTTAGAAGTAAATGCAGAGAAAACTAAATACATGGAAATTCGTCTTAATGGTAATATGGCAAATTATGGATGCGTTAAAATATCAAATAATACTTTTGATAAAGTGGATACTTTCAAATATTAATACACAAAAATCATATTCACGAAGAAATAAAATATCGATTAAAAGCAGGGAATTCGTGTTATTATTCAGTTCAAAATCTCTTGTCGTCGCGAATTGTATTGAAGAATTTGAAGCTTAAAATATATAAAACGATAATCATGCCTGTTGCTCTGTATGGTTGCGAAACATGGTCCCTTACTCTGAGGGAAGAAGAACATAAACTCAAAGTATTTGACAACAAGATCCTGAGGCAAATATTCGGACCCAAGAGGAACGAGAATGGGGAATGGCGGAAACTTCATAACGAGGAACTACATAATTTATACAGTTTACACAACATTATTAGGGTAATCAAGTCTAGGAGGCTTAGGTGGGCAGGTCATGTAGCTAGGATGAAAGAAAGTAAGAACGCTTTCAAAGTCTTGACTGGAAGACCGATCGAAAAACGACCATTACGAAGACCTAGGCGCAGATGGGAGAACAATATTAAAGTGGATCTCGCAGAAATAGGAATCCAAAGTAGAAACTGGATCCAGTTGGCTAAGGATAGAAGCTTTTGTGAACGCGGCATTGAACCTCCGGGTTCTATAGGCCATAGAGTTAGTTAGTTAGTTTAGTTCCTATTTCTAACCTCATGAACATTCGAAAAAAAAAAAATCTAAAGGGAGAACATTTATCACTGCTAGGAATTAATTTTCTCTTCTTCAAAGGGGCATACATTTTTTCAGCGAGGAAATTTGCAAACTGGCAATAATAATCAGGCTTTAATTCATTTTAGTAATAACTGTGTACGCTTAAAAAATAAAAATAAAGTATACTTAGATTAATAGTTTGCTTGGTATTTGGGAAATCGTCGAATACAAACTGTAATCAGCTAGCGACGTTCTAAACTGTGAGTTTTCCTGAAGAAAGAAAAAAGGAAACAAATCATAAAATTAGAAAATGCCAACCAAGAACAGCGGAAAATGTTGAGAAACATAAATAGACTAAAAGCGCCCAGTGTAACTCGAAATAGACACATAATTTTTAAATCCCAACAGAAAGAAGAAACTTAATACGCACGGCTGTCGAAATAAGTGTAGAATTGCTCCTGTCAGTTGTATTATTTTTGTTTTTGGTCTGTGTGTTTTCTTTAACTACAACAAAGTTCTCTGCATTTTGCATGGTATTATTTTGCTCTAAAACTAACATTGTATTAAGAAAAAAAAGAAAAAGAAAAGAAAAACGAGGTGAATATTTCACACAGCAAATAACGAGATATGTTGGGAAGGCTTCACTAGTCCAACTCTTTTTCCTCCCTTCGAGTGCATTGTTGGCAAACATACTATTTTAACGGACTTGGAAAAATTTAGGCGCGCAATTATATTTTGGAGAAATGTACAAAGAAGAAAGAGAACTAATCTTATTTAGTGTATGAATTATTTTGTTGACGTAGTTGTAAGTGATGCCATTACATCTTACCATTTTCAGCACTGTCAGTGGAAGATTTTTTATTCTACGATGTAAGATTAGTTTTTTCTTTTCTGTATGTGGAACAAAAACAAAAGTATATCCCACCCTTTCCCTCAAAACTAACTTCATGAACCGTCGTAGCTAAAATTAAGGCTTTTTTCTTCTTAATATTATGCTTTGCTCCTTGCATTCACTTACAAATATATACGTAATAATTTGTTGTAATTCCAGAGAAAGACGACACCGTGTTGTACGCCGTCGTAGGCTGTGTACTATTCAGTGTTCTCGTAGTAGTGTTGCTGGTCATCGGAGCCATCATCATGAAGAGGAAGAAGACAGCCGACAAAATCAGAGCGATCCACGTGAGTTCATTCGCTAGCATTTAACGTTCAGTTATTCTCGTAAATAATAGAACAAGCTAAGCTTATATGTCACAATTTGTGAAATAACTTCTAATATACTTCATTTAACATGTGACGATAACGAGTGGATAGGGGTTAAAAATATGGGTTCGGTAGACAAGGTAAAAAATAAAAAAGATACAATTTAGGGTATATAATACACAGGAATAAATAAAAACAAAACTTCAGAAGTTTTGATAGTTTTTTACTTTGTCATACTGTGACTTCTGGTGCAACGCCAGAACACCAAGTATTCTACTTCCTTTTTTATTTACTTTTATTGTAGATGGAATGATACAGTATTTATATTTTCTGCTCTCTTATCCAGTACACTCGAATATTCGTTCATTTCGCACTATTTTTGACAAAGTTTATCATCACAAATGAAATACACAAAATCAAGAATTATTGAAAAAACATTTTTAACACTCACTTTCATTTTTACTAAGAACAGTTATTTGCGAATAATGATGCGTGGTATCTCAATGATTCATGAGTCTTCTTATTTTGCAAGCAAAAATGAAAATGAAATCTTTCAGTTTTACGTCCGATTAGTTATGCCGATTAGACTAAAGGAGACGGTAATGATAGGAAATGAAGGAAATGGTGAAATGAAGAAAGTGGGAGGAGAACGCCGAGAAAACCCACGCACACGGTGTTTGTCCACCACAAAGCTCATTTGGCGCGAGCTGTGATCAAACCAAGGACCTCATGCACCAGAGGTGAACACTCTACCACTGAGCCACCACAGCCCTCTCCTGGAAGCAACAGATCGCGAATTTATCATGTTTCTGTTTCTTCTTAGATATTTTAATTGTTGACCATTACAATTTACTACATTACATTGTTCTTAATATGGCTCAGTGGTAGAGCGTTCACCTCCGGTGCTTGGGGTCCCTGGTTCGGTCCCAGCTCGCGCCGTGTGGATAAACACCGTGCTTGTGGGTTTTCTCGAGGTTCTCCCGTTTCCTCCCACTTTCTTCATTCCACCATTTCACTCATTTCTCATTATCACCGTCTCCTTTAGTCTAACCGGCATAAACGTGGGACGTTAAACTTAAAGATTTCATTTCATTTCATTTCATTGTTCTTAATAATTTTGAATGCTGTGAACATATATCAAGGATACTTGAAGCGAGTCTAACTTTCTTAATATGATACCAACTGAAGACCATCATAAACCGTAATGATAACTATACGCAATGTTGCCAACTCAAAGGAAAGTTGTATTATTATAAGTATGGTTATATGATGATACTTACATTCTTTATATTCTCATCATGTTTTTTAATCAATCAGCATCGACTCGTATAAAACCCAGATTCAAGAACTCAAATGATTTTGTGTCTCAAGAACCTATAACAGAACGTACATTCTATTTTAAATGTATTCAAATAGATAATAATCACCAAACACTGCTTATAAAAATACGACATTGTTCTGAGCTAGCAACACTGCTGAATATATTGTACTATTATTTGTAGTTGTCATCTTGTTATTTTCACTGAATAATATTCTGAAATATGTGATTGCTTTAATCGTTTTTAAAATATCTGTGAGTAAACGTAACTATACTTTTACTTCCTACTCACGATTATTGGTTCGTACTGCATCTTCCTGCAGGTAATTACAGATTAATTGCGGATTTTTCATTTTCTCATCTGGCAATTGTATACTATTTGAATTAGGAATGTCATTAACAAATTAATATGTTCCATTACAAACATATTCTATGGTTTACTTTCATCTTATTTCTTCATCCAGTTTGATTGAAAATAGTACTGACGGCTGAAATAGCATTTGTGTACGTGTGTGTGTGTGTGTGTGTTTGTAAAAGATTGCTTTGATAGTGAAATCCAATATTTTAAATTTTATTTTGAGCCAAATATTTTAGTGAAACGAAGCTTACACTTTCCCAAGGAAGCTATTAGGGATAACAAAAGAATTGAATGTTAGCGATATAAATGTAAACGTTTACTCGATCAAAATGTGACTTTTGACAATGCTTTATTCAATAGAATAAAATGTTGATGCAATATTTTTATCCAATGTGTCTATCACATACCGTACTTTAGTATGAGATTCGCATTGAAGTTTTCAAAGTCTTTTACATCGGGCCGTTTACTTAATTTAACTGTTTCCTTCCATTTTCAGAGTGGGGAACAGAGTAAAATACCTACTTACAGAGAAATCCAGTTCGAAAACTCAATAGATGGCACCAAGTCTTCTCTGGCACGATACAGGAATCCTCAGAGCATCCCCACCGTCACGGGTGCGCCCAACAGGCTTCCAGCGATCGAGATGCAGGCTGGCGGTCGTGGGCGACTGGATCCTCTGCCACGCGATGACGACAAAGGCTGGACGAATGGGAAGAAGAAAAAGAAGGGAAAGAAGAAGATGAAAGATACTCAAAGGCGGAAATTAATCAGTAACGAAGAGCTGCCTGTGTATGACACAAACATGGATCATGAATCAGGAATCATTGAAACTCGTTCTGCAGAGAAAAGTGCTCGGACATCCAGGTGGAGAACGAAATCTGGCAGAGAGATCCGGGTAAGTGAGCTGGTTTCAAATTTTACTTCTGTGTAACAGGATTTCTCACACTGTAGATTGTTAAAAACCTCAGATGTTGTCAACAAGTAAACACATGTGCTGATAAAGTGACATGTTTTGATAAAGAATATGCTACGTGAGATAAGCTTCGGCCAATTCAATACGTTTGTATTTAAGTCAGGCTGAGTAATATACATTGACTACTACGAAATTACGTATGCATGTTAGATATTTTTATTAGTATATCGTCTCTCAAAAAAATCCATCCGATAGCTACTCTTTTACTTTATTTAGGATCTTAGAATATGAATATTTCTTCTATGTTCTTCTAAGATTACGAAAGATATTATATTATTTTTCAATGTCATATTAATATTCCTTCAGCTTATAATGAACTACAGAAATTACAATAAATAAGAGAACACAAAAATACATACGTATAAGCTAATTTATACATCTGCTACTTTTCAACATAGTTGCTATATGAATTAGCACTTGTAATAGAGCATAAGATTTCTATCCCCGCCATCCTGTTTTGACTGAAAAGTTTGTAGAGTTTATTCGTGCTATCAATATAGTTAGCGTTCTATGAGGGTTTTTTTTTTGTAGGTTTTTACCTGCTTTGTTCTACAACAGTATTCTCTAATTATTTTCTTTTTGTATTTTTGTATTTAACTTTTATTATTATTATTATTATTATTATTATTATTATTATTATTATTATTATTATTATTATTATTATTATTATTATTATTATTATTATTATTATGCTTTTTCACAGCTCGTTTTAATTCTTTAGATTTTTTATTTTGATCAAGCCTTTTATACTTTTCTTTAGGAGCCTTATTTTTTATTCCTAATACTCTGTCAGCCCTTTTCTGAACAGCACGTGTCAGCCATTGGTCTTTCATCACGAGTTCAGATAGTCTTACTTTCGATGTCCCCATTAAATGCAAAAATTAATCAATGTATCCCCGCCTCAAAGAACGTTAAAACCAGTGTACTGGAAAGTAAGAAACTATGCTTGCTGATACTCAAACTTCAATCTCCTTTCATATATATATTAACTAACTAACTAACTCTATGGCTTATGGAACCCGGAGGTTCAATGCCGCGTTCACAAAAGCTCTCCACTGACTTCTATCCTTAGCTAACTGCATCCAGTTTCTACTTTGTATTCCAATCTCTGCGAGATCCATCTTAATATTGTCCTCCCATCTGCGCCTAGGTCTTCCTAATGGTCGTTTTCCGATTGGTCTTCCAGTCAAGACTTTGAAAGCATTTCTACTTTCTTCCATTCTAGCTACATGACCTGCCCATTTAAGCCTCCTAGACTTGACGACCCTAACAATGTTGGGTAAACCGTATAAATTATGTAGTTCCTTGTTATGAAGTTTCCGCCATTCCCCATTCCCGTTCCTGTTGGGTCCGAATATTCGTCTCAGGATCCTGTTCTTAAATACTTTCAGTATATGTTCTTCCCTCAGAGTAAGGGACCATGTTTCGCAACCATACAGAACAACAGGTATGATTATCGTTATGTATATTTTAAGCTTCAAATTCCTCGACAGAATTCGCGACGACAAGAGATTTTGAACCGAATAGTAACACGAATTCCCTGCTTTTAGTCGACATTTAATTTCTCCGTGAATATGATTTTCCTCTGTTAATATTGATCCTAGATATTTGAAAGTATCCACTTTATCAAAAGTATTATTTAATATTTTAACACATCCATAAGTTGCTGTATTCCGGTCCCGACGCACTTCCATGTATTTAGTCTTCTCTGCATTTACTTCTAAATCCATGTCCCTGCAAGCGTTTAATAAGATCTCTGCATTTCTTTCTATTGTTCTCCTATCATCCCCTATTAAATTTACATCATCAGCATATGCCATAACCTGGTGCATACCGTTCAACTCTAGGCCCTGGTTGCTATCTTTGATTTTCCTTATAGCGTATTCCAGAACGAAGTTAAATAATAATGGCGACAACGCATCTCCTTGTTTCAGGCCATTTTCGACCGGAAAGCTCGTGGACAAAAATTTTCCTACCCGGACTTTACTTTGGAATTCATTTAAACATATCTTAATTAATCTAATTAGCTTTCTCGGTATTCCAAGTTCTGTAAGAACGTTGTATAATGTCTCTCCTAACCGAGTCGTATGCCTTTCTAAAATCAATAAATAGTTGATGTACCGGAGTATTATATTCGCACTTTCTTTTTAGAGTATTTGGCGAATGGTAAATATTTGGTCGATAATTGATCGATTTCGTCTAAATCCACACTGATAATCTCCAATAATTTCATCTGCGTATGGGGTCAGTCTTGCTAATAGAATATTTGAAAGGATTTTATAGGATGTTGACAGAAGAGAAATACCTCGATAATTATTACAGTCAGTTTTGTCGCCTTTTTTGTGAATTGGAACAATGATTGATTCTTTCCACTCTTGTGGCAATTCTTCCTTGTTCCAGATAAGGAGAATGAGTTTGTGTATCTTGTTCCACAATTTTTCGCCTCCAGCTAAAATTAACTCAGCCGGAATTTCATCTACACCCGGAGATTTGTGTTTCTTTAATTTCTTTATAGCGGTTTCTACTTCTATTCGGCTGGGTTCTGGAATATACGGTTCTGCGGTGTATATCTCCTTTTCTCCCCGCACATTAGTTTTTGACTGCGTGTTCAGCAAATCGTCAAAGAAATCTTTTCATCTATTTAAGAGGCTATCCATATCAGTGAGAACTGTTCCGTCAGCTTTTTTTTAATATATAAGCACGAGGTTGATAGCCTTTCGTAAATTCGTTGATTCCCTTATACATGTCCCGGATGTTTTTATTTTTATCATTATCTTCAAGTTCCTTAATTTTAGCTTTCAAAAGATCGCGTTTCTTTGTTCTAAAAGTTTTGGAAGTTTCCCGCCTGATATCTGCGAAATTTTGTGTAGTTATTTCATTCGGATTTTGTAGCCAGCGTAATTTTGTCTGTTTTCTCTTCTCTGCTAGTTTTATGCATTCCTGGTCGAACCATGGTTTGTTCCTACGTATTTCCGCGTGTCCCAATTTTTCTTTTGCTGAAATTTTAATGCTATCTCCAATTTCAATCCAGTTATCCTCAACACTAGTGCACTCCAAATCTTCTAAAGCCGAGAATTTCATACACATATACAAGGAAAAATGTATTAAAACAAATTATTATCAGAAAATAGTTAAACCACTCTCACAATACTAAAGAAAATAAACTATAAGAGCTTTCGCTAAATATTTCATCAGATTAGAATTCAAGGAAGTAGGAAGAAAATCAAAATTATAGAACAGAAAACAAGTTTGAAGCATTTTTCAGATTCGAATCGTAGTGTACAACTAAATGTTTCACACCTGACAATGGGATTGGCAAGCTTGTAATTAATCGCTTGAAAAAATGATTAATTTATTCAATTAAAAATTTTGTTAATTTTTAATTTATTGAATTAAATTTTTCAGGACTTAATTTTCAATTGATAAAGGTTAAAATGGTATGAATTGTAATTTTATTTTTATTTTTATTTTTATTTTTATTTATTTTATTTTATTTATTTATTTATTTATTTATTTTGAAAACTATGTGAAATGGTGTTCTGGTCAAACTTTTCTTAACTTGTTTTAAAAACTTCACGGACCGTTCCAGTATAGAAGTGATTAATGCAGGTCCCTTTTCTCAAAGTAGGCTCAACTTGCCTTAAAGTCTGGGTCATGGACCTTATAATAATGAAACGGCCATTAATGAAGTTTGTTATATGTATCTAATATGATTTTGACATGATATATACTTACTACTATTACTATATTTTAATATATATAAAATCTAAAAATTGTGTTTATTACCCAACAGATACACTAAAAATTATATGAAAAATTCATAATTTTCATTAATATTGTCCCCTCAATTTTATGACATTTTTATTTTATTTTCATTAATTATCATATATGTTTAAAAGCAGTAACTTTTCATAATAATCGATTCATTTTCTGATGCTCTTAATTCCATCCATTAAATTTTGTATTAACTGTCATAACTCAAGACAATACTCATTGCACAATAATCAAAATTATTTTTAATTTCAATTTTAATCGATCAATTTTGAAGTTGAAAACTATGCCCTCTATCATGTATTCTGTGCGCTATAACAAGGTGAAGGCTTTTAGATTGCTGTAAACTTTTATTTTATTCCCACACACCATAAATATTCGCAGAACATTTCGAGAATATCCCAGGTTTCTTACTTGTATGATCTCTGATAAAAATTAACTTCAGCACCCCCATGAGGTAATCAATGCAAAACCCTAAATTTAAAAAAGAATTAAAATGTTGATGCCCTTATTCATCCGGCATTCGACACATGTAACTCTCCATTTTTCCTAGTTTTAGTGTTGTCCAAATTACCTGAAGGAGAGCCAACTACCACCGACCTATGTTAGTTAGACAAACTATGAAGCCATGATCTAAAATATCTAATTCTTTATCAGTTTTCTTTTTGAAGTTCTAACTTTTATCACGTGTTTCATATTCTTTTTTACAACTTTTATCTTTCTTATTTTCCTCACGTGTACAGAGAATTATTTTGAACATTTTCTTTCAGGCTTTAAGTGAATCCGGAGACTTTGATGTGCTACCAGGAACTCCAACAGACGACTAAACCTTCTCAAACAAGGCAAGAAGCAAGACGTTTAACAGGCCTAATCACTGCGAAATTTAAATACCGCTAATTTTATAGTAATTATTGATATCTTCAAATAGGTAAAAGATAATCGAAAAGTGGAACAAGAGTGCGCTAGACAATATTATTTTACATGAGGTACCGTTATCACCATTCACTTACCTGCTTTCGATTTCCAACCATTTAGAAAATCGGCATTTATTTTCGCGTTTCTAAATGGATGCAGACTCAAAGCTACTAGGTGACTCGTGATAAATGCAAAATAATATTGTTTAGCGCACTCTTGTTCCAAATTTCGATTATCTTTTATCTATTTGAAGATATCACACAATTACTGTAAAATTAGCAGTATTTTAATTTCGCCGTGATGGAGTCTCTTAAGGACTAAATATATACCATTATATGTACAGTAAGTGTTATTCAAATGTGCCAATTGTGCTTTTTTCCCCTTCAACAAAATACAGAGATTACTAAATTTTCTTACCTTTAAATACCATCAATTTCTAATTTTTGTTTTATACATAAATGTAATGTTCAAACATATCAAATATAAATATGTACATAACAATATAAATATACAAATAAAATTCTTAAATAAAATGAAAAGCAGTATTTAATTTTTAATAGTTTTATTTATCCTTTAAAATATTCTAGTTATTACAAACGCACCTTCATAACAAATACAGCAAACTCTATGCGTGTGGCATGCAATACAGAAGAAGAAGCCGACGCTATGTACAACAGACAAATGATGGACAATACGCTATATTTTGTTAACTTTAACAAAATATTAAACAATTTAAAGCGCAGGAAGGCAATAAGTTCAAACTATTTAATATTCACTGAACAAGCTGACCGAACTTCTCGTTCGAAGATGAGTTTGCGATCATTGAATAGCTGGAAAATGTTTAAAAGAAAGAGAAGCAAGAAGTTAAAGAAAGGTCCTTACTTGTTTTATAATGGCACAGAATTTGTGCTTTTACGTCACAAACTGTGCTTGATGAAACACAAACTTTGATCTCCTTTTATATACATATATAATATAAAACGTATATAAAACAGAGTAGTTACCAGATGAGTTATCACAACTCATGTAATAGCAACTAAAAGAAGTTTCGCTAAAAATTTCATCACATCAAAATTCAAAGTAGGAGGTAGAAAATCAAAATTATAGGATAGAAAACAAGTTTGAAACGTTTTCATATTCGAATCATGGTATCCAATTAAATGCTTTACAGCTGCTTTCCCGTTCATTAATCGTATTTGTTATTGTGTGTATTTCTCTGCTCCCATCTGATGAAAAATGTAGCGAAAGTACTTAAAATTTATTTTTTTTGTAACAGTGATGTTTAATTAATGGCCCGCAAGTATTCATTCGGCCCAGGAATAAAAAAGTATTATTTGATCCTGGGTCAAATTGAGAGAAAAACGATCTCAGCATCTTTACTTTCCTAATTATGTATAATTTATTTTTCCAAACCATTTTCATTTAATCTTATTTGATCGTACTTGGAATCGGAAATTCATTTTTGAAAAAGAAGTTCGGAAAGTTTGCACGGTAAGTATTAAACAGTTTGTGAAAATACCCTGTTCTTTCTTTGTCAAATATATATTTGACAAAAATATCTAAATATTTTTTTATATATTTACTAAAATTGCTCTCGTTATGTACAATTTACAGAAAATCTACATTACACACCTGACTAATTAGTTGTTTGATCAGAGAAAAATAAATACGTGGTCATTGATTTACACTTATTCTTTGGTGTTGGTAAACAATCTACAATAGATGCAGGTATATTAAGAATATATGAAGTTTATCTCCCTTCGGAGAAGGGAAGTGGATTTTTTAAGGTTCGCTTCTCTGCTCTGGAAGTAGGTAAACTTTATATTGTTTCAGGTTCTCTTTCGATTAGATTAATTTCCTTGGTAATAACATATTAAACATTCTTAGTTACAAAAAAATTAACATAAAACTTGAGATAAGTATCTTCTACAAATAATGTTCAAAAACAAGTATTATATAGATGCAAAATGATATTTACAACTGAAATTTTATGTTTGATCAGTTATGAAATGAAATATTGACAAAATGGTGTTAGTTTTGGTGACTCTTAAGAATATGAACTCTATAGTTAATTATGAATACGAAATAGTTTTACAATATAGTTTCAAAATTCTAACAATATGACATCCTCTGAACAAAAATAAAGGATTGTTATTTAACTCTGCAACACTACCATCTAGCAAAACAGAGTTAAGGGTTTGTTGGTGAAAAAAGCCATAAATTTAAAAGATAACAATGCAGGTATGTAAGGGAAGAAAAGCCTACAGATTTTAAATTTTTCCCACATAACTTACACACTAAAATCTTGAATCCGCTTAAAGTAATTTGGACAAAAAAGAGTTTACATTGTGGCTTGACCCCTTCACTTGGACCCAATATCCCAACATTTAAATCTGTTTTAAATGTGTTATCTAATGCATACAAATTATGTATTTGCGCTGTAGGACCATGTCATGTTTCTGATGCTTAAAGATCATTAATTACTTTATAAAGGTAAACAGTACTTTTTTTTTTAAATGTTCGCGAAGCAAATGTAAAAGCAGTCATAGATCTACATAGTGAAAAAATGTTTCTCTGCATTTTCTAGCATTAAAATATACACATACTTCCATTTTTACATAGTTATAACTCGTAAGTAATGACATCTTGAATAAGAGTACTGAGCAAATAATAATAATAATAATTATAATGGAAAATGTTATTTTGGGGGTGATTACTTTACTAACTTTCTTGTGAAACAAGATGATCTTTAATGAACAGATTTTTTTAAAGGAAATTTTATGAAAATATGAAACCAGTGATATATGAATGAAGAATCATTGGTTGCATCCGAGTTCAACGTCCTCTCTCAATATCGAAGCAACATGAAACGCGGACCTACAATTCAACATAGAATTCGAATTATATTAACTTGCTATCGAACCCAGGTCTTCCATATTAAATACGATATTCCTAGCTATTTAGCCATAAGGAAAGTTCATAAGCCCATTATATATGTGTGTAAGGGAAATTTAAGGTCGTGTAAGGAGTGGGGTGGGGATGGGGTGTGAATTAAAATTTAGTAGCTATTCAAAGTTCTTGCATCCAGGAATAATAACCAAGACAAGAAAATAAAAACAAGCTCCAAACAAGTACAAGCAATGCAATGCCGATGAGATTCGTGTTGCAGAGAGTGAAGCCTATCACTACCATCTGCAGAACGTTCAAATACATTTTTAAATATTCCGTCAAAAGTTCAATAGGAAAAATTGTAGATGCTACATAGGGAAAGATAAAAAAAAAAAAAAAAAAAAAAAGAAATGCAATTGTTGTTAAACTATACATGTAACACAGTGACGTATCTAAGTTACTGCCGGGCCCCGGACGCCGGATCGGGAGGGGCACGCAAAATTGGGCAAATATTTATTTTTACTATAAGGCAAGGAAAGGTTAGCAAACTGAAGATCATAAAAAGATATGTCAGAAACTTAACAGGACAACAATGACTCACCAACTTTAGGATCATATCCATAGAGCATAAGTAAGCTATCTTTTGAGGACATTGTAAAAACCTTTGCAGCCAAAAGAGCCCGCAAAGTTAAATTTTAGTTCCAGCTTTTTGTGTTTTAATTTAATTTGCATCGATTTAAGAAATTTGCAAAAATGTCCGATTATAATACATTCATTCTTCACATACGCACATCTCGATGTGTCAAGCATGTTACTCTTAGGTTATTTGGTAATCAAATACTAATTAGTTTGGTGTTTTATTTTGTACTAAAAATTAAATTATGTACTGTAACTTTGAAATCAAGCTTTACCACTTGAAGAAAAAATGGAGTAGGAGAATCACGTGTGATGCCAATTTCAGGTGTAATCGGGAAGCGTTTTAGTTTGGTTGATCAGGAGGGGGGGGGGGGTTCTTGCCCCAGGCGGCAACTAGCTTAGTTGCGACGCTGATGTAACTAATTGAAATGATATATATATACTTTTTTTCACTCACTTCAGATATCGTATCACTAGGAAAGTAAAAGAAAAAAGTTATAAAATTTCGCAGAAAGTACATTAAGGACAACCTTTCATTTCTTAAGAATTAAAATTTCTACCGTTAATATTTACATTTGTGCTCGCATTATGGTACAATACGAAAAGTTTCGTTACTTAAAAAAAAAAAAAAAAAAAAAAAAAAAAAAAAAAAAAAAAAAAAAACCTAATGAAAAATAGAAAATCCGTAGTCGTAAAGTCACGAAATTGTAGCTTGATGCAGTAAGGAAATTCTTTATATTAATCGTTATTTAATTTTGATAGACCTAAAGTACTTGAAGCTTCAAATACCAATGTTTTTAAATTGTTATTAAATGTATTTTTCACGTAAAAGACCAAACTAACAATAACGTACGTAAGACTAGCAAATATTGGTATAAGAAAAAGTAGTTAAAACGCCGGACGTTTATACCTTTGTTACTTATTGAGGATTAAACTAAATGATGCCACATCACAAACTCCATTTTTATTCTTCTTTTAACTCGTCATAACAAACTTTCAATTCAAATCTAATGCAGAGTTGACATCTAATCAGATAGATCTACGTTGATTCTCTAAAAGAAAGAAGCATCTATATTTACCTAAACATTCTTCAAGTTAATTCTCAGCACTAATAGCCTTATTTGGTACTTCAAATCGATTGCATACCAAAATTAGAGAACTTGTAGTTGAAGTTTAACAGAAATCGCTTAACAAATAAATTCTTGCGATGCAAATGTTCCATTCTCACATGTTTATCTACCTTAAGAAACAGTAATACCTTCGATAAACTGAATGCCTTAGAAAAATATACGGAATAATATGACCTCCGTATAAGGATATGAAGAACAATATGGCGTCCCTAAATGCCAACAAAATTTAAATCTTTGATCACGTGAAGATCAAATAGCAAAACAATATAGCAAACAAATTTCTGTTCATAGGATCAGAAATGACGGAGAATGATCAAACGAAATAAGGAATCCCCTGGAAAAGAAATAGTGCCATGCCGTGGCTTGGGGAAGCGGGGCGACGACCCCGGACGCCGAAGTAAGGGGGCACAAAATTCGGGAGGAAAAAGGAAAGATATATATAAAATGCAAGGAAAAAAGTAATAAAAAGTGCTCAAAATCAGGGAAAAGCAAGGTTTATTTTTGAAAATTTTCTTACGTTTCGCACCAACCATTGTGGCGCTTCGCGGCTGGTCTGTCGATTTGATTCATTTGTACGGGGGCACCGTCGTATACTCTCGCCCCGGGCGCTGATTTTCCACGGCACGGAGCTGAAAAAAAGCCTTAGGAAGGCAAGAAAAGGATGAACAGGGAAAGAAATTATTAGGGAAACACTCAACAATCCAGATAATAGTAGAAAACTCTCTGCTACTTTTGTATGAATGTGTTGAAAGGATGAAGTTTTTCCCTAACATAGGAGTTGTTAAAGATTTAAATGATCACAAGGAACTCTAAGGAACAAAGGAAAAATAAAGTAGAAAAGGGTGTAGAAAGAAGAAGAATATAACTACGTTTTGTTGATAGCGGTGAAAAAGAGAACATTTTCTGTCTACAAAATATTACAATAACAATATACATATTCAATATGACTCTCAGTTGAGGATTCGGTTTATTGATAAATATTGTTACTAAAAAAATCAGAAAGAAAAGAAAAGACCTTACTAAATTCGCATAAGAACTTACTCAAACGTTCTTTTTTACAACGAACTTAAAAGTTCGTTACTGAATACTCTACGTCTATGTGTGTGTGTGTGTGTTTCGATAGAGCATCAAAAACTACCTGAAAGAAGTAATGGAATTTTTTGTGTCACTCTTAACGTTCTCGAGATATTGTCCAGAAAGTTCTGATTTCGAGAGATTTAAGGAACCATGTCTCGGGAACCGTAAGAGTGACGCGAAAAACACCAATATGATCTCTGTATGAGTTACGGTTTCCGAGTTATGGCTCCTTAAGTCTCCCGAAATCGGAACTTTTTTGGCCAATATCTCGAGAACGGTATATCATAGAGAGATGATCTTGGTGTTGATCAATACCTAAGAGGATGGTGAACATGTTGGTACCAAATAGTAATCGGTGACCAATGGTTATATCTGCATTTTCAGTATACATGAAGTGATAAAAAGTGGTAGCTCAATGTAGCTAATTCAATAGATCCCTTAATACGCAGGTTCCAAATATATAAGTGTATTATCTATTGAATTTAATCAAATAATTTAATATACTATTTCATATAAATTTCAAAAAGATTATTTTTTTAAAGTTCATTCTGGCAATGCTCTTGGATCATTCTCAACTGGTTTTAATTTGAAAAAGCAATATGCTCCAATAGAGAAATTAAGTCATCATCAATGGCGTATTGAATATGTACGTTGTCAATGTTGTTGTTTGTACACAAAAAATGTTTTCTTCTTCCACTTTATCAATGAAAAATATTTGATTAATACGTTTCAAAATTGATCACTTTCTGTTGAGGTTTTTTCCAAGGTATTACTGACTCTTAAGAAAGCAAATTTAACAGACATACTGTTGCTGATCGCCTTATCAGACACACGCACACGTATGCTTTTTTTATTTAAAACATATAAGATGATTACTTAGATTAAATTGAGTTTTAAAAAATAGATGATTTACATATTACAGAAGAGAAGTATATACAACATACAACACAAATGTTTAACAAAATGTTCATAAAACAGAACATTGACTAAAATGATTTGGATATGAAATTTGTATCGTACAAAACCTTTTTAATACATATTACAGAAACACGACGACTGTCTTAGTCCACACTCGAGATAAATTCCCATTTATATGTCTTTCATTGTATCCACACACATTTCCTTTCTTATGTTGATAGAGATGGCTTATCAGTAACATAAGCTTTCATCAATCTAAATTTCGAACATTGTAATCCGTTCGACGAACGAAGGCTTCAATAACGTTCAACTCACTTTCACCTATTGAATGTTCAACTTCTTCACATCCTTCAATTGTCTGCAGATTTATAGACAAGCTCAAATGATCCGATCAACTGGAAAGTAAACATTGAGAACAATCCGCCACAGACTTCATTCAGAGATAAATGCTTCTTTCATTCAGCTGCCATTCGTTAATTATAATTAAAGTAAGTAGATGAATTAGAACACTAGATTTTAAACCATTAAAATCAAATTATTTTAAATGGTACCACAATTATTTTCTGTAGATCTTTCAGTGGATGTTTGAGAATTATTACAGGTCCTCTGAACCTGGATCTGTTCTTTTCTGTATAAGAATCACATGATTAAAAAAAAAAAAATATGTTAATGAAAAGAGTCACTTTATTTACTTACACTCGTAGCACTAAAGTTCTAATTGTCGAAGAGGTAGACACTTTCATATATTAGCGTACCAGCACTAATAATGTAAAAATAATATTAGGTTATTTCCTTGGTCTGAGACTGGGAATCAGAGAACAATTCCCTTAGGACCTAAAACAATCACTTACGCCATCTTATATTAATATGAGCAAATATTTTTAGTAAGATTTCACCTCAATAAGTGATGTTGATCTTGTGAACACGATATATCGATTACATTTTATTTCTGAATGTATATTTTAATTCCAGCTGTCTATGTCTATATTTACTAATATTGAGTGACCAAGTTAAATGGCATTCTGAGTGGCGTCGCCAGGCACTGCCCTTCAAATACGTTAGAAAATTCCCCTCCCATTGCCAGCAAGGAAGATATAGTGTGTGTTATTTGTTGAGGACAGAATTTGGTTTGTTTTCTTGTGTTGACATTGGAAACAGTCTGACAGGTAGTAAATAGGTTTATTGTTATTATTGTTATTCAAGTTCATGATTCATAAGTTAAAGCTATGGTTCTCAACTTGTTCTCAGATAAACATGATGTAACATCGGCTTTATCATATTTACCACTCTAAAGTAACCTTTTTCTTTAAAACATCGTTCAGCAACTTGAACGTTTTAAAATTATTATCCAAGGGTATTGTTATCATACTTAAGATTAAATCACTACTTAAATGCCCAACTTCCATAACATTTAAACCCTCTGTATGGTTAGAACGTCTCGAGTCAGGTGTTTTTTCTCTAAATCAATACCTGGCGAAGCCACTCTTACTCTTAAGCCAGACTTCATGAAAAAACACAACTTCCCCATGTTCCCTCTTATATTACTATTTCACCTTCGATGTTTTCCATTTGCCAGCTGCCTTGAACACTTACAAACCGATCAACCAGCCTTCTGTTGATGCAATGATGCATAAATATTAAATAAAATGTCCATTGGAGATTGACTATAACGCCGCATCAGTGTTTTCCAAGAACTCTAACGACTCAGGGTTCGAATCCTCGACGTTATCTGCCGTCCCATTGGCAAGGTTTTTATTTGGGAAGTACTTCACAGGAGTGTTGTGTTCCTCGTCTGCTTCCTCTTCTTCATGCGACCTGCAAAGAAAACAATTCGCTCTTTACTTTACTCGTTTAGTTGTAAAAGAAGCGAGAGAGTTTCGTCTAACATTGAGAAACTTCGGTAGACTTCCAAACAACACGAGTCAAATATTCTAATCAGGAGTCATAAATTTATCAGAGGACAACATGAGAGAAGCTGTTCTGAGGATGCTGGACCTATATCATTGTACAAAGAATAGATTACGCATTTATAAGGTAAAGATTATACAAATTATAATACTCCTTATAGATGTTTTATTCCAAAATAATGTTGACACTCTCCAATAATAATCGTAAAATAATAAAGTACAGCATGTCCACAAAAATACCATCATATTTGAAAGTGGTATTACATTGCTTTGGATAATCGTTTTTAAATGAAATTTGGTCACATTAAAAAAAAAAAAAACTAAAATATTTGTAAACATGTCAACAATGAACAACAATGTCAGTAATAGACGAGATCAAACACAGAAAAAGTAAATTCACTCATGTTTACTTTGTGATTAGTTGATATGGGTTCATTGTTGGATATTTAGCAGGAAGTTGCTGTTTCTGCTGGGGGCCATTTGGGAAGCTTTTATGTTTCTGTACTGTTACGTCTTAATGTGCTAACATAAATTTATTTCCTTTCGTTGTTTTGTGTTTTTATTAAAGAATAAGTTGTAAGGAGTTATGGCGACCCCACAAGAATGAAGTTGGTGTGTTTTGGAATGTCACAGCACGCAGAGTCTGGTGCAGGTTCAGCGTGCTTTTAGGCGAAAGTTTGAGGATCGTGACTCCATATGTCATCAAACGAAAGGCTATCCAGGGAGACCATCTGTCAATGCGGAAATTGTGGAACAAGTGCGGGAGGCATTTGTGCGTAGCCCTAAGAAGTTTGTCTGCAGAACTAGTAAACAGTTGAATATCCCTAAATCCACCGTATCTAAGATCCTGCGTACACCACTAAAGTTTCACCCCTACAAATTACAATTAGTGCATAAGTTGAAACCTGATGACACTGTAAAACGATTAGATTTCTGTGAACATTTTATGTACTAATGGAGGATAATGAAGAACTGTTTGGAAAAATAATTTTCAGTGATGAGACAACGTTCCACGTTAGTGAAAAAGTGAACAGGCATAATGTTAGGGTTTAGAGGAGCGACAATCCACATACCATTTTGTAAGTTGAAAGAGACTCCTCTAAAGTGAATGTCTTTTTTGCCGTATCGAAACATCAAGTCTAGGGCCCATTTTCTCTCAAGAGGCCACTGTAACAGGTCCAACTTATCTTGATATGCTCATTGATTGATTATTTCCACAATTAGAAAAAGAAGAAGGCAATGACTTTATTTTCCAATAAGATGAAGCACCTCCTCACTGGCATTTACCAGTTCAGGAACATCTGAATGAACGGCTTGCAGCAAGATGGATTGAACGTGCTGAAAATGACGATAAAGTCTTCTACAAGTGTCCGCCAAGGTCACCTAACTTCTTTTTATGGGCTTTCATAAATAATTATGTCTATGAACCCTCATTGTCTCAAAACCTGCAGTAAGTGCAAGTTCGTATCAGTGTTGCCATCCAGTCCATTAAATAAGATATGTTGCGTGAATGGGAATATCGTCTTGATGTCTGCATCGCCACTCGTGGGGTCCACATTCAATGTCTACTGGGTATAGTAAAAAATATTAAAATTTTTCTTTCAAATGTGACCAATTTCATTTAAATACGATTATCCAAAGGGACGTAATATCACTTTAAAGTATGATGGTATTTCTATGGACACGCTGTATATTTCTCCTATTAATATAAATATAATATAATAAGGGAATTTTAATTAGTATTACTTTAAATATAATCATTTATGTTTAAATAATAATAATAATAATAATAATAATAATAATAATAATAATAATAATAATAATAATAATAATAATA
The DNA here is from genome assembly GCF_964235325.1 of Thermobia domestica. Taxonomy (NCBI): domain Eukaryota; kingdom Metazoa; phylum Arthropoda; class Insecta; order Zygentoma; family Lepismatidae; genus Thermobia; species Thermobia domestica. The sequence continues at coordinate 2,122,319 of NC_137455.1, forward strand.
ATAATAATAATAATAATAATAATGTTTTCGAGAAGCACAAGATTAGAGTGGTCCATAGAACATTCTGACTGACTAAAGTTCTCTTTAAAAAAACGAGAAATGTATATTAAAGTAAAAGCAATCATAGTTGAGTTGATCAATTAAAAAAAAAATCTCTTGGCCCCTTTACAAAAGTATCGAGAAATCAAGTTTTATTTTTCTTATCATCTTAATTTATGTGCCTGAAAATAAGCAAAATAAGTTTTTCAAAATGTAAATTAAATGCCGGAACCCATTAAACGGGATACATTATCTGAAATTATGTATTAACAAATAAAAATAATGAAAAAAAAGTTTCTAAAATGTGGACAAGAGACGTTTTGGAATTGGGTGAATCAGTTAACGTATTATCACCAATAGTTCTCTTAAGAATACTTTCAAGGAACAATTTTCAACTGTAAAACTGGTTTAGAAAAACTGAAAAGTGGCTCTAGTAAATTTCTTGAACATATGACTTGCCACAAAGTTGTAGTTGTTAACGAACATACATAATAAAGCTATGACAAAACAGGTTTCCTGTTCGTGAATTCAAAGGAACATACTTTATGTATTCCAACACTTTTGAGTACACCTGAGTAGCCAATGAGATGCTTGGGTGATATAATACATACCACATAGCTTTATGATGACGTTGTAAATAACACAGTACTACTAACTTAGTAGAAACTTAATTATTTTCAAATGGTTTTACGTTAAGTTATTAATATTCAGAATACCTGGCAAACACATATGACTTACATGAATATTCTTTTCCAGTTCCATGACGTTCCATTCTGCCATTCTGTTTTCTAATAATGTTTTTGTTTCGAATGACAAAGCCAATGTAAAAATATATGATGATCTAAATGAATGAGATTTGATTCCTGCACACACATACACACATACGAAATCCAGAACTTTATTCACATGACTACTTCGTAGACTAACAAATTTACTTTCACTTTTTTCTCCTGGTGGCTTCATTCTTCTATATTCTTTGATAATTACTTTTACTTTTTTCTCCTTATAGCTTTATTCTTCTACATTCTTTGATAATTACTTTCACTTTTTCTCCTTATGACTTCATTCTTCTATATTCTTTGATAATTACTTTTATTTTTTCTCCTTATGGCTTTCTTCTTCTACATTCTTTGATAATTACTTTTATTTTTTCTCCTTATGGCTTCATTCTTCTACATTCTTTGATAATTACTTTTATTTTTTCTCCTTATGGCTTCATTCTTCTACATTCTTTGATAATTACTTTCTCTAATTTACTCGAAAATTTCTAATACGTTTGGAATATCTTTTGACTAAGAGTTCGATTTTAAGTGTTTATTAATAAAATTAAACACTATATAACTCTATATTTTTTTGCAATGTTGTTTAGATAACTTGTGTATTTTTGTAAAAAGTTATAGTGATCCTCTTCGAATTACTTTCAGTAAAATCAACTAGCTTCAGTCTTGCTTTTTTTTTTTTTTTTTTTTTTTTTTTTTTTTTTTTTTTTTTTTTTTTTTTTTACAAAAGATCGGCCATGCCCTCATCAATGTATCTCCTCGAGTTTTTTACATAGTTTACAATACTACTTCACGTGAGACTCATATTTTCTTTATCTTCTGTACATGTTCAGGATATTTAATAATTAGCCACAAAGTCGAAAAATACGTAACTTTTCTTTACATAAATATTCAAATTAATCTGCAGTCAAAGGTTATCTTAAGAAAATTTTAAAAACTCTGTGACAAGGTTGATATTCAATTTCTAACTAATTGTAAGAACAACGAGATTCTTTCAAAACTATTAAGTGCAAAATTCCTGTAAAATCAGCCATAAAGAAACCGGTTTTGTCTAATCAACTTTATCTGTCCTTGCACCACAAAAGTGCACATTTTTTTATAAGAAATCGACTAATAAGCTCCTGAGTGACCCATTTCTGTTGACAAAGATTGTAGCAAGAGCTGTCGAAACAATACAGGAAAGAAAATTGTGACACAATGTAAAGTAAGTTCTCAATCCTTATAATGTTTCAGAAAACTAATTAATTCTTCTCTTTAAATAAGTAGACGGACGTAAAGTGATTTTAAAATGACCAAATTGCTATAGAGATTTGATAGGATGCAAATTACATACTAATTAAAGTTATATGAATCTGTCAATTTTCTGAAAGGATCCATGGGGAGGTGACAATTATCTTTTTCCTAAAGGTTCATGGTTGAAATTTTGACTTTTTTTTATACTTTGATTATTAAGTTGCTACTAATTGGCAAAATAGCATTACTTAACATATTAATACGCTTAAAAATAAACTGTATGAAGCATGTATAAAATATCCCAATCTTTCTCATTGATTATTTTAATGTATTTAAGAATTTTGAAATTATCTAAAATGTTATCATTGTTGGGATATGACCTTCAAATGTTGTTGGGCAATAACTTTGTTATTTCTTGTTATTGGCAGCTACATCTTTATACAACATCACACTCTGAAGGCATCTACTAAATCCACTTCTTAAATTTTCTAAATGGGTTTTACAGATGGGAAGTATTCCTCGTTAGTGCAAGTGGAATGAAGTATAAGAATGTACCATTAGTATAGGTAGAATGAAGTATATAAGAATTATCCTTACCTTCTTGTTGGACAACTGAGGAGCTTGAAATCTGCTCCAAACGATTCCCCCTCCTCCAGCGTCTGTGGGAGATGAATATTGAGAGTTTCTGGTAAGAAAATGGAGGCAATTGCACCTGCCACAGACAACGCTCCCATGATGATTAGAGGCAGCACTCGACTGTACACCGCCTACAATAAATCATTAATACTTAAGATATTCTATAATAACTTTTCAATTTTTACATTTCAATAAATCGTGTACACAAACCAGCAGATTGTATTGTTCATATACAAAACAGAGAGAAGTTATAAAAATGATAAATTAAAGGCAATACAACAGTAGAGAAACATGTACTTATCTGGGTACCATATCAAGATATACACAAGACATTTCTTCCATTAGAAAGAACAAAAATGAACAGTATGTTGTTTATTCTAACAAATTATCTATACTAATTAAACAAATTCTTACAAATTGACTACTGAAGTAATCAGCTTCTACAAAAGAAAGAAATCTGTATAAAAGCAAAGTTAATTTCTCAGACTTTATCTGGAACTGCCAGCCGAAGAGGCTAGTCATACAATGCATCCGAGTCTCCAAAGTAATCATATTATCTGTTGCAGTCCTATTTTATTTGTATATATAATTAACAGATAATAGAGTATTAATTAATAATATAATATGTAATTGGACAAAAGTCAATCTAGTTAAAAAAATAGACAAACATTTCAAATAGTTGTTTTCAAGTTGTTGTTTTTCTTAAATAATGTTTCCATACAAATAAACAGTTTATATGAAAGTGTTTGATATATTTACAATAATTTTAACATAATTTTTGTGTTTATTTCAGTCTCAGGATCAAATTTAGACTTGTTGTTGTTTACTTTTATGCTTCAAATCAGATTTATAGAATAATGTTTATATTATATTCTTACATTTAGAAAATCTTTTACAGACTGAATGTTTCATATTCTATGAAGCCAATGCTCTATGTTAAAACGTAAATTGTAATCCTTTTAATACAAACGTTAACTCTTCTTCTATCCATTGCTCAGCTGAAATATTGACCTTACAACTTCATTCTTTGAATGTTAATAGTAACTATTTTCAGAAAAAATAATTTCCTGTTTTTAGTAGTACTTTCTCTACACAACCAGTATTTGCCAAGGCAAGAAAAGAAGGCCTAAGGAGAATTTGCTTATATAAAGAGTGAAAATATGCAGAACTCCAACAACAGAGAATTGCAGCGATATAAAATTGGTTATGTTTTACGTTTATTATTTATAATACATAATACGGCTGATTTACAAAACAGTGTGTGGGCCGCGGTGGCTCAGTAGTAGGGAGTTCACCTCTGCTGCATAGGGTCTCTGGTTTGATTCGAGTTCGCACCAAGTGAGCTTTGTGGTGGACGAACACCGTGAGCGTGGGTTTTCTCGGGGTTCTCTCACTTCCTTTCATTTTCTTCATTCCACCATTTCTTTCATTTCATATCATCACCGTCTCCTTTAGCCTACCCGCCATAAACGTGGGACGTAAACTGAAAGATTTCATTTCATTCTATTTTAACAAAACAATGCAATGACATATGGAGGAGAAACATGGTTAAAAAAAAGAAAGTTCATGAAAATAGATTAACGAAATGACAATGCTACGGCTGGATGTGTGAGATAACAAGAAGAGAAAGAGTGAGGAATGAGAAAGTAAGGGGAACAACCCAGGTTGTAGAGATATTTAAGAAGATCCCAGAAAGGAGACTGCAGTTCTATGGCCATATATTGAGAAAACGATTAGGTGGTCAGAAGAGTAGTGGTTATAGCGTTGGACTCACGTCCACGTGGTCCCAGGTTCGATTTCCGGCCGGTGCTTCCCAATTTTCGGCGTCCACCCAATGTCGTAAGGCAAACTCGGGAGTCACGTGAATAAAAGACGTGACGGTCACTTCGTCTAGAAAGCTCTGGATACACCTGTTACTGACAGAGTGACGCAGCGCCTTGATCACGTGTTCGTCGTTAGACTGGACGTAGTCCAGCTGGTCACTAACAGATGGCGTTGGAGAGGCTCAGGCCCACAAGAGCCTGTCACGACAAGTGTTTTGGTCAGAAGAGTGGCGGCAATAGAAGTGGATGGAAAGAGAGATAGAGGAAGATTAAGAAGGAAATAGATGGATATGGTTAACAATGACTTCAGGGGAAAAAGGTATAACAGAGGTAGAATTCTAGACAGGGCTAATCAGACTCTGTAGCTATATTACGATAGGTTTCTGTTGGGAATGAGGCTATAAGGCTACGGATACGTAATATTTTGGAATAATGGCCCATGTCTACATATTGAATATGTGTTGCTAGGTTAGATTCTGTGCAGACAAATCATGTTGGATTGTAATTGGATGAAGATAGTGTTGTGTGTCAAAATTTATTTGTTCAGAAAAAAAATCTCAACGTATGTATGCATTTAAGATAGGTGACACTGTCATAAGTGCTTACTAGCTAGCTACCCTGTTCGCTGGCTAAAGTAGTGGATGGTGTTGTCATCTGCGAGCTTTCGTAGTTGTGTAGCAAACCTCCCCTCTTCAGTTAGAAGAAATATTTAAGCAGAGGAGTTTTTTTTTTTTACTAAACGGAAATAACATGATGATGATGATGATGATGATGTTATTTTCGTTTAGTAAAAAAAATGTTTGCTTCTGCTATTAATCCTTTTGAGAATATACCACTAAACGTTCTATCCGAGTGGTTCTTTATAAAAATCCATAAGAACCTGCAACAATGGTTTAGGACTGAAGAAATCTCATGTAGTAGAATCTCTTTCTCTCATTATGTTGGTATGATTATATGAGGATTGATTGGATTACAATTAGTAACAGAAATTCTATTGCGGAATATGGAAGTGGAGAGTAATAAATATCTCTTGAGTAAATAGTGTGTTTATGTTTGGTTTTGAACAGATGCTTAAGCCTAACTCAGAGCCAAGGAACGTACTCTTATGAATGTTGAAATACTCAGTTGTTAATGCAAGTTAAGAATAATTGTGGCACAGTTGCAGTTTACACGTTCCATTACAAATATCTAACAGTTTTCAAGATTAGAATTGAAACTACAATTCTCACAGTTTTCGTATATATCGTAGTTTAATACGAAGGGCAGTCAAAAAAGGCCCACGAATTTTGTTGCAGCTCTTTATTCCCACAATATAAGTAGACATCACTTAATCGCCTTCAAAGTAGGAACCTTCGGAAAACACACTTCACCTCTCTTGGAAGCATAAACGAAAGTCCTCTTTTGGTATTTTCCGAAGTTCAATCATCACGTTGGTTTTGATCATCTACAGTGACGAAACGAGTATCTTTCAGCCCAGTTTTTCCTTAAAGCATTATCACCGTATCCGTAAACTGTTTTTAAGGCTATCAAGTCTTAGAAGCAGATTTTCTCCAATTTGCACATGAACTTGTGATGTTTATGCGTTGCTCGATCGGTGAAATTTGCCAAGTGATCACCACCTACTCCTTCATTCAACCAGACTACTCGTACACTGCCTGTTATTACCTGTTCACACTTGTCAAATTCAGAATTATCCAACTTAAGGACTGCAGTGTAGAAGATTCATTGTAATTGCATCACAAGTGCCAGAACTACAACATTCCGGGATCTTTCTGACTGCCCCTCGTAAATATATTGCATTTCTTCTGCTTACTGAAGAGCTTAGGTATGTTTGCAGAGCAGACTATCATGAAAAGTCTGACGAGGCAACACTCTTGAGAACAATACAAACTCTCCAATTAGCAAGAACTTCTTTCAATGAGAACCAAACACAAGATGCATTCATTTCTGCCCTACTTACACACCAACTGTCATTATTTTTCTAAATCAATCTCAATCTCAAAACGAACCAATATTAATTCAATAGGGGGTGATTCATAGTCCATTGCAAAGGAATAATTATATAGGCGCTACTAATTTCTGGAACAGCACCATTACTCACCAGATACACTATGTAAGGAAAGCCTAGCAGACCAATGCCTGCAATGAAAGACGCAATCCCCATGGCCTGGCTTCGGAGAACAGTCGGAAGCAATTCTCCAACAAACACGTAGAATACAGCAAAGGACGCTGCGATACCAAATTTTCCCACCATCGCAAGGGATACGGTCACCCAAACTGCATCTGAAAGTAATATTAAAATTATCAAGAATCTTTTTTTAAATCAATTTTAGTGTCTGATATACAAAAGCAAATTTTCATCAAAGGAAATAATAAATAAATGTCTTTAAGAAGAGGTTAATATAAAGTTTAGGAAACAGAAAAAAAATGTGATTAACACTCTTTTATTTTTATTTCCTGACGAAAGACTGAGAAATTTACTAAAATTAGTCAAACGACAACTTTTTTCAGCTAAAACTATTTCCAAAATGTTTCTCTTCCGTAACTAGAAATATCTTACAGTGCTAAACTCCTTGACCCACAGAGCAGTCTCCGTAAGTGACAGGAAAAGTTTACAAGAGAAATTCAACCATCTTCGTTCGAGGCTATAAGAGAATGGCTATCTGGCCTTTCCTTGCAAAGAGAAGTGAGGATAATTGGGAGAGTCTGAAATTTAGTTTAATACATACAATACTATACTTTATTAAATCTAAAAATACATAATCATAGAAAAAATAGGAAAATTTAGGCCTTGAGTTTGTACGTAGAGTATGAAAATGTTTTCCGCAATGAAGATGCTTGACAGCGGAGCTTTATTATGCAGCCGCTTTACAAGCAACAATAAAAGGAAGTCACAATAGTACTGTATGTAATTACGCTCAGTTATAGTATAAACAAATATAATCGTTGACAGATTGGCGCGACGTCATGCAGCAGAGGAGAGATGTAAGGCAGGACTATTGAGGGCCGGATTAGTGAGAGTCTAGTGTAATACATTTTATGTTTTAAAAAGTTCTGTTATTAACAATAAACACGCATCTAATCTCAAAATATCGCTGAACTAACCTATCAGAGTTATCAAGTAGAGAAAACATTAGGAAGAAAAAGGTTTAAAAAAAAATAATATAATATGAAGCAATAAAACCTTTTTCTAACAATTTTAAACAAATTTTCTGGAATAGCACCCGTTCTTTATTTATTCGTTTGTGGTATCGTATATTATTTTTCGATACAGAAAAGTTTCCAAAAGAATTATTACTTCTTTAAATCTTGAAAACCTCATTATTCCAACCAGTCTGAACTCATTTTTCAAATACATGATTTCAATACAGTTTTTCACATGATTTCTTTCTGTTAAGCGACCTTACTATGCAGGCCTTGAAAATTATCTCGAAAAAGCATTAAGAATTGCTTCATAAGAAAGAAAGAAAAGGCATTCTTTAAACTTTTTAAAAAAACTGTTTCATTGTCACAGATTACGTTTGAAGACACCACCAATAACATGTACATAAAAATTCCAATTTTTAGTCAAGTAATCTGTCTGGCTTTTAGTGGGACTATTTTAAGCTGTCCATTTGTACGACAAACCACCCTCTGGATATAAATGTAAGGAAATAGCCTTATGCAAATTTGAAATAACCCAAATAATCACTATAAGCTTATTTTGCATTTAATCTGTTCCGAGGATAATGAGGCTAGGGGCCAACGTGCTATGTGGCAGGGTATGTGTACAAGTTGGCACGACAGGGATAGGGCTGCACACATAATAAGTCACTTCCTACAACTCGGATCCGCATTGAATCTACATATTTAAACTGTAAATTTGTGTTCCATATATAGCCTATCTCAGTACCAAAACATGTTTCTTCTTTTCAACCACACGTAGTCAAAATTCAAACCTGACTTTTTTTGCTTCTTCATTTTTTTTTTCAATGTGTGCATTATACGCTTTAGAATTTCAATAAATGAATTTGGCTTAACACAATAACATAATATTCGAAATAATTATAAGATTCTACCTTCATTTGCAGGGAACTAGCTGCAAACTGAAACACTTAATGGTACTCAGCTAAGCTCTTTACTATTATTATTAGAAATGCCACAAAGCAGGTCAGAAATAAGTTAATAAAATTATGTATAACGTTATTTAAAATCAATCTCAATATGACGATACATATTCATTGGTGAAGGTAAAGTCTTTGATACGGAGATTATTTTCGCAACACAAAGTTTACAGGTTACAACAATGCTTTCATTTTTCTTCGTTTCCTTAAACGTGAAGTTTCTATTATAAATAAGCCAAAGTATTTCTTCTCTCTTCGGATCACATATAATTATCCTGTTTCTGCATAAACGTGATACAAATACATCGATTTCTTGATAAATTCTAGATAACCAAGATGTAGGTTTATCCCTCTTCCCCCCGTTGCCTTGAGGAACTATTTCTAGAGCTATTCTTCCTCACCGTGTGCCGCTTGTTTAATGACACTATTACAATATCAAGTCTCTTCTCAGAGATCGAACAAGACTAAACTTATATATGGCCGGGTATTTCGTGAAAATAATAATCGGAATTGAGCGTGAATTTGAGAGTAATTTTCGCTCAAACTCATCTATATTTCGAGTTAAACTTAACTCAACGCTCACATCTTCAAAACGAGTTAGCTCATGATAAAATTCACGAAAAACGAGCGAGCTCTAGTGAGCTAGCTCAAATGAATGTGCTCGTTTACAACCCTGCTTTTCCGCAATATACTCGTAGAATAGTTCTGTAAGAATTTGATATCAGTATTAAATATTTTGAACATCCACATAGCATGTTTTGCTTGTTCTTACTGGGTGAACAAATTATGATGACTGAAAAAAAAAAAAGAGCGATGTGAAAAATATGCATTTAGAAATCATAGTGAAAGAAAAGGTGTGAATTACGGGAACTACCCTTTGTGCAAACGACTTAACTGCCCTCCAACGCAAACTTAGAATGAAGCTAGATATACCATAACGCTACTTTGCATGAGTCTTAATTTCACATTTTCTGTTCAGACTATTTGAGAATAAAATGAAAGTATCCTTATATACTTATTCCCAACCCAAAAATTTGGACAATTCAATTCAACAAGTGAATGATAATTTGCACAGCATTTACTTGTGATCAAATGAAAATAGGTTAACCATAAATCCGCTTAAATCTAAATCCATTTGTGTCTTCTCTAAACGACTTATACAAATGCACTGTTTGAATATACCAGCGGTACAGATAAATGGAACAATTATTACATTTTCTGAAACCATCACAAATCTCAGGATAATAATAGATCAGTTTCCAGATTTGGAAACCTCATATCAACGCTGTATGTAAGAAGTCTTTGCACTCACTCACTAGACTAAAGAGAATTCTACTTGCTGAAACAAAGTTACTACTTGTAAAATCTGTAATATTTCCTTACCTTGAATATTGTGATGTAGCTCTATCAGACTTAAATGAAGAATTATTGTAGCGGTTACAACGTATCCAAAATGCCTGTATACGGTTTGCTTATAATCTTAAACGATCACATCATTTAACCCAATACTACAGAAAGCTGAGCCTTCTAAAATTTGCCGATAGACGTTATCTGCATCGTCTAATACTTCTCTTTAAGACTTTGCGTTTTGAACAACCTTCCTAGTCATGTCAACGATTGCAACCATTAAATGCTCATCACGCTCATGATACGTAAATAAACTCCTTTCTCTTCCCCTCGACATATTACTCGAATGCATTCTTTGCATCCACTATCCGTGCATGGAATGACCTTTTACCTAACATGTGACAATCTCAGTCAATCAATCTATTTAAGAAATCGGTTGACCAGACTCTCCATGAAACTCTCTAGACTTACTAATATCTGACAAAAATGCTGACTTTTATTCTTCTTACCTTTTATTTGTTTCTCTTCTTCCCTAAATGTATCCGAATATGTTATCTGTTTATTAGCAATAGTTTGTGTGGTGCATGTGATGTGTAAGTATGTGTGATTATGAGTGTAATTTTTGTTGTCGTCATTTCAATTACACTGGTCGGCATGAAAATCCTCCCACGAAGATACAAGAGTGTACCGGATAGATTTCGAGAAGCTGATTACGAATATCTCATCGAGAAAGTTCCAGCACGTAAGTTTTTTTTTTTCGGGGTGCTGTTTCCATAATTGACAGAAAAATCGTATTTTTCGTATTTAATATGTGTTTTGCGTGTTTGGAGCGCATAATTCTGAATTTTTATCTTAATCCAAGGCTATATTCCAGGAACATTCTTTTCTCTAGCTCACGACCCCCCGGAAACGTACCCCCTCCCCTTGCGTAGCAAAGATTTATTGTCGTTCCACACTGCATATACTAAAACCTAGGCGTTATTGACGGAGGAAGGCTTCGTAATCAACTTGCGATCATTCGCCGGCTCCCTTTTGTCTAGACGACAGACAGATTGTTGAAAAAAAGGCGCCAAGACATACACCACGTTGTCGCGTGAAACAAATATTTCAGTTTTGAGTTGATCTTCGTGTTAGAAGGTGGTGTTACGCTGTATCTGTGTATACCTAGGTGAAAAATATTTCTGCGTGAAATATTGACGTTTGTGTTAAACGAACATGCCGAGAACTGGCAACAATTCGACAGATTCATTCTGCTACATATGTGGGGAAGTGATTTTCAAGGGACAAAGTAGGCCATTGTCACCGTTCCTGAAGACAGCCTACCATTTGTACTTCGGGTGTAAAATCGGCGACCAGGATCGCGTTTGGGCTCCGAAACAAAGTTGTAACTCGTGTGCGCGTACTCTCACAGGATGGTTGAAAGATACACATAAATCGATGCCGTTCGCCGTACCTATGGTTTGGCGCGAGCCCCGTGATCATGTTTCAGACTGTTACTTCTGACTGACTAATATAAAAGGTTTCTCAAAAAACATGAAGCATAAAATACAGTATCCTAACTTGGATTCCACGAGAAGACCTGTGAAACATGATATTTGTCTGCCTGTACCAGTACCACCAGACTCATACACCCTGTGCAGTGTTTCATTCGATAAAGAACCTGTTGCTTGTGAGGATGTTGCACAATCTTCGAGTACACAGTCAGATCCCAATTACGCTCCAGTACTTGACACTAATGAACCACATGTGATAAGTCAGGAAGAGCTGAATGATCTGATCAGAAACTTAAACCTTCCCAAGTCTAAGGCCCTGTTGCTTGCATCACGGCTTAAACAATGGAATCTACTAAACCAAGATGTGAATATATCGATGTATAGGAAAAGAGAGGTGAGCCTAGTTCCTAATTTTACAAAGGATGGTGATTTAGTGTATTGCAGTGACATTCCATCGCTTATGGGACAACTGAAGTTGAACTACAACACTGAAGATTGGAGGCTATTCGTAGATTCCTCTAGGATAAGTCTCAAGGAAGTATTACTACACAATGGCAATGAAAAGCAAGCCATCCCTATTGCTCATGCTGTAGGCCTACATATGAAAGAAACATACGAGAACATGCGAAACCTATTGCAGAAAATAAAGTACGAACAGTTCCAGTGGTCTGTATGCGCTGACCTTAAGGTTATTGCCATCCTCACTGGTTTACAAGGAGGTTACACAAAGCACTGCTGCTTCTTATGTCATTGGGATAGTCGAGCCAAAGATCAGCACATTATCACAAAATTGCCGCCAAGGAAGCAACTGGTCCCAGAGGAGATGAACGTGCCTAATGAACGTCTTGTGGATCCGGAGAAAATATTCTTATCACCCCTTCATATCAAATTAGGACTCATGAAGGTCTTCGTCAAGGCCCTGAACCGGGATGGTGAAGCATTTAATCATCTCAGAAAACTATTCCCAAGACTCAGCGAGGCCAAGGTGAAAGAAGGTGTTTTTACGGGGCCTCAAATCAGAGACGTTTTTAAGGATACTACATTTTCTTCTAAGCTTAATGAAGTGGAAAGTGAGGCTTGGGAGGCCTTTCGAGAAGTGTGCAGTAACTTTCTAGGGAATCATAAGTCACCTGATTACAAAGACATTGTGGGCAGGTTAATTACTTCATTTCGTAACATGGGATGTAATATGTCCCTAAAGTTACACTTCCTGCATTGACACCTGGACTTCTTCCTTGAAATGTACAGCTTGGGGGAGGTCTCTGACAAACACGGGGAAAGGTTTCACCAGCAAATAGCTACCATGGAGAGGCGCTACAGTGGTAAATGGAGGGTGAATATGTTGGCAGACTTCTGTTGGAATGTCCCTGTAGACACCCTGTAGTAATTACAAGAGGAGTAGGAAAACCAAGTGACACATAACTTTAACTTTTTATGCAATTTTATCTGCATAATTTATATTGATATTTAAATTATAACGTGCAAATTATTATGGGTGAAGAATAGCATCTTTGGGTGGATATTGAAACACCCCCTCCTCCCTGAAAACTGGTACGTCCTGGAGAAAAACGGGTTACGGATTCAAACTCAGGAGCTCGAAACCTATAGGAATCACCTATTTTCGTTCGTGGGAGCGAAAAAAGTTTCATTTTGGCGACCAGTGTTATTATTCTATAATTACTTGATATTGTCAAATTAATCCTGATCATTACATGGCCAAGTGGAGGACAAGGCATGATTAGCCTTAACTTTGCCATGTACAATAAGACTAAATACATAAATTAGAACATGTATCCAAAAAGAACCTTTTCACCAATGTTACACATCTCGCATAATGGATATTTTGTTTCATTTACCAATTTATATGTTTACTTTATGATACAGAAAACCTACATTTAAAAAATCTGATGTGATCTTCCTTACCTTCTGGAACAAACATGCATGAGACACATGCGAGGCCACCAAGCATCATTGTGAGACAGAGGACCCACCGCCTACCCCATTTATCCATGGCATACCACGTGATCACATAACTGGGAATTTCCACCACACCACCAATGAAAAAAGCGAGATAGTCACTCACTCCGAGGTTTGTGGTGTTGTATGAGAGACCATTGTACACTACGGCATTAGCCACCCAGTCAAAGGCCACGATTATAAACTTCTTTCGAATATTGGGATACCGCAGGAGGTCCATCGGCGTCGCAGAGTCTCTGAGTGTAACTGGGGCGAATTTCTTCTCTCGCTGGAAACACAAAAACAAATTTAATGCATTGTGATGCATACTATACAAAGACAGATAACAGTAATATGTTAAGCATAAACAACATGATCAGGATAATGACATTGTATAAGACACTTACATTGAGTACTATACTAAATGTTTCTATAGAATGACTGCAAACACATAATCGTTGTCAGTGGCGCAACCAAGTTTTCTTTCGGGAGGGGCCAAGACTACCTGCAACGACGTGTTGCACTATCTGATATGGATAAAATTGAAAGTTCAAATACTCCCCACTGGAAGAAATTTAGTTATTCCTATTATTAATATACTCAAAAGCCTTAAAATAACAATTCAAATTCACAAATTTTCTATTATTAACGGTTACAATTTTGAAAACTTGCACTGTAATTATTATTTTGTACATCTTTATTTTTGCGTGTGATTACGCACTCTTTACTAACATTCATTACTCTAAGAAATTAATTTAAGGTTTTTACTGGGGTTTTCCTTTTGTACAGTGCTTCATCTTAATTCAATATTAATTTATACATGAATCTATTTTAGGTTTATTGATACATTACGAAGTTCGCAATACTACTCAATAAAATGTACAAAAAATACACTGTGCAATTTATAATGACGGACAATTAAATGTAGTCGTGAAGTGAAGTAATCGAAATTTTCAAATCCTATGATACAGGTGCTTTCCAAGATCAAACACTTAAATAGCTATGAAAATACAGTTAAATGCAAAATATAATGACTATCATCTAGGCTATCGATTTCAATTATTCTTCATGTACATGACTTCACAAAATTATCTAAGAAAGGTTAAAAAATGTATTATCATTTAGCACATAAACCTCGACAGATTAACGATTTCATACATAGCATATTCTTGTTAATCAACGAAATATACTTTATTAAATGATCACTAAAGATATTCAGTACAATATTTTACAATTAATTCACAATTTGAGAAGTTTCCATATTCACAATTTGATATCAAATCTTCTTGGTTTCTTGGCAAATCCAGTTATTCGAAAAGGACAACAGTAAACTATCGCAAGACGATATTTCGCACGTCGATGTCTCATGCCTCAACGCAGATTAAGAGCACTCCTTACGCATGGTGCGTGTGTGTAAGAGAGTTTGTTTATTTTTAAAGACACTGGACAAATGACAAGCAATAATGATTTTTGGAAATTTCACCAAAATTTGTCTGCAGTGCTGCTGTATAGGATAGACCAAGTTAGTTTCGGAGGGGCCTGGGTCCCCGAGCTCATAGCTTGTTGCGCCACTGATGATTGTTCATTTGTATTTTGCCTTCTATGTCTTTTGATAATTATGCAATAACCATTATTACGTAACACATTCTTAATTATTGTTTTAAATTTACATTTATTTCTCTTGTTTTTGAATTCACTAGTTAGATCAGTGTAGTACCCTTCAAATGTACTTTATACAGAGCCGTAGCTAGGGGGTCGAGCTGGGAGCTGATAGTAAGGGGGCGCCGAAGGAGCAAGGAGAAAGAAAAAGTGTTGGAAACGAGTAAAAGATGCGTCGCCCCCAGAAAGTATTGGCGCCCTATTAGATCAACATTCTTGTTGGTTTTTAATGAAATACGTAGATTTCTTAAAAATTTTCTTGCTCGCTTCGCTCGCAATTCAAAAGTTTAAATAACAGTCACAATAAGTTTTATTTATTACTTAAACAAAGTTAATATATATGATTTCTTAATAAACGTGTGATATATAAGGTGCCGAGTAATGATTTATAGTTTACGCAGGAGCATCTTCAGAAACAGAAACGGTCAAAGTCTAAAGTACGTGTGCGGCGTTTGATGGTGATGAGTTTACTTAGTTAATCACGCTTTTCTACGCAATCGGTTTAATCAGGACGATGAGAATGAAGGTATGGAAATAAGAAGAGTGAAGAGATACATGCAAGCCGCTGTTTGGGAGGGAATATTAAAAATGAAGGTAAACAAGGGGAATAATATCATTTTTCAACATGAAGCAGTTGTAGAATAGGGGCTTAAAGGGTCAGAACTTAACTCAATGAATTTCGACTTTTTTAAACTCTGATCACTATTTATTATTAAAGATTTATTTTTAAATTCCATTGACATATGAAATACTTCTAATTTGAAGGAATTTATTGGTTTCATGTTTTCATCAACATTTTGTATCGCCAGGATATTTTTTGTGCATACATGTCTAGTTGTGTGATTTTTTTTCTATCTACATACATACAAAACATATACACATATTCTTTATCTATGTACGTGTTAGTGTGTTTTTATATGTAATTAATAATAAGTACCTTAAATTCAGAACTTTCATTCATTAAGAAATTAAGTAATTACTATAATTTCAAACATATGTTGTAGTCAAACTATATTTTGGATTTTAAGTACAAACATTGAACATATTCTTCACCTCCATCGATCAATATTGAGAAATTCGCAAAGAAGGCTCCTGAATTTCCGTTACATTTCACAAAATATCTTTACAATAAAAAAAATCGAAATTAAAATGCTATTGATGTAGTCACATACAGAATAAAGTTACAACTGTTTACAATTACTACTGGGAATGCCGTCACCCATTTCGAACAATTTAAAAAAACACAGTTTCTAATGTATTGAAATTTCATTTCTTATCGATAGCATGAAACTTTGTAAATAGTACTAAATTTCCCTAACTGTTCTCGAAGTGGATTTTTATACAACCAAAGGTAGTTTTGTCAAGTTTAACAAAAAGTCCAGAATAAGACTCTTGAAAACAGCTCTTATTTGTAAAAGAATACATAATGATCGTTTTTGGTTGTTGCAATGGTCTTTTCTAGCAGATCAATAAAAAATCAACAGTGGTATAACAACAAAAGTTTGTTTACTTATATGTAAAAAAAAATGCTTGGTAAGGTGAGTGTAGGGGGCGCTGAATTCTACTTCGCCCCGGGCGCCGAAATCTCTAGTTACTTCTCTGACTTTACACTGTTTTGTGTTATTAAAATTTTCAATCTTTATTTTTGTTTTTTATTTTATTTTATTTCTTATATTTTCGCAGCGTTTAGTATTAATACATGTCTAAATTTCTCCCCTATTCTAGGAAAACATTCCATATTAACATATATGAATACTATCAGCATTAACAATCTTCTAAACAAGAATTTGCAATAGAAATTTTCTTCTTTATTGCTCTGATTGCTATTTTCGTTTCTTAAATATTTTCTAATGTCGATTTCACTTGCTCATAGTAAAATCTGTTCAACACGTCTTTCAAATATTATATTTTATTATTATATTTTAAAATTAACTTTTCCCGTAGGATACCTAGGGCAAAGATTTGTTAGTACGGTTCAGAATATGATTAGATCCTACAAATACAATCACATCTTAATGTTATTCTTTTGTTCAATTTTGTCAACTTCTAATCTTATTGATATTGTATTGATCTTGATTACTTTGTGATGTTTGGAAAGGGTTTTTCTTTGTTTTCGTTGTTTCAACAATTGACTCACACTTACCAAATTACCGAGCACAAATTTTACTATTGTAATTTTTATTTTTGCTTTCATTTTTTATTTTATTTATTTATTTATTTATTTTTTATTTTTATTTATTTATTTATTTATTTATTTATTTTTTTTGTGGTATGCTGCCACTTTGTACACACAATAACCTGTGTCCAGTGATATGTAGAATGTGTTTCGTCTTATACAGTTCCTGTGAAATAAATACTAAAAATCTGCTCTCCTATTTTGGAACATGGTGTATAATTTAATCAGTAGTTTTGAAAAGGCCATGAGTCAGAAAACAGGAGTTTGCTTTAGTCCAATTTTTTGGAACACCAATTGCTCTAAACAAGTTGTTCATTTCGTACAATGACAAGAAAATTTTACTTTTTCAAACAGAGATCGATCATTTCATATCTATCAGGAATTTTTAAAAAATTAAACAGTTTTTTTTTATTTTCTCATGACTACTTTTCTGACTCATGACTTTTTAAAAACTACCGATTCAATTAATTTAAACAGTTTTTAAATTTTTGTTTAAATCCATTGTTTTCTTGAAAGTTTTCTGAGTGATTTTTGGAATTTTTATTGTATTTTAGTAGTAAAACGATTATCAACTCACACAATTAAAAACAATACCAAATAGATAACATGCAAATAGTTAATGTTGATAAATTACTATAAAGAACCCCCGCTTGGTCTAGTGGCTAACACTCTTGACTTCGGTTCACGTGGTCCCGGGTTCGATTTCCGGTAGGGGTAGAGTTGAACAGACAAAGTGGTTCGGATTCTACTAAAATCAGTAGGTCCACGTCTCCTTTAGCCTAGCAAGCATAACCGTGGGACGTTAAACTAAATCAAACAAAAAATTACTATAACAATATTTAGTTCTTTCTCTACCTTTACCTTGGTCTCCGATGCTTTTTCCTTCTTCGACTGAACATTAGGAATCCATTGCAAACTTAACTTGTTAAAAAGTTATGTTCTAATATAAATACTGGATGTTTGATAAAACTTTACACTTTACGCTCTCACATTTGGATTTTAAAATAATGCAAAGACAACGAGCGATAAATTTGAAATAGATTTTCTGAACAAAACAATCTGCCTCAAGTTTATGTTTCTACTCATAAGTTGATAAATTGTGTTACCTCTAATTTTCGTAGGAAGTTTGGTGGCAGCGGTTTCCCATTGACTCTGGCCATCTGTTGGACAATGACTTCAGCCTCGTCTACTCTGTTCTTACTCAGCAGCCATCGAGGAGACTCTGGGATTATCCAGTAGTAGCTACAAGCAATACACTGATTGAAAATTAAATGGAAATGCTCATTTGCTATTCACCTTAATATCAGTAGAGGCATTAAGAACTGTGTATCACACCCAAATATTATTGGTGAACATTGAATAAAAATTTAAAATCTGACCAAAGCAAAAAATCTTATATTAATAACTTGAATTAAAGTTTCGGCAATACATTATAGCCTTCATCAGACAAAGTGATGTACGAGGAGAAATCAAAAAGTTCCTGGAATGTTGTAGTTTTGGTGTTTGTGATGTAATCTTGTACAATACAGCCCGTAGGTTGCATAATCATGAATTAGACAAGAATGAACAAGTCATAACAGGCAGAGTACGAGTGGCGTAGCTGAACGGAGGAACGTGTGGTAATCAGTTTGGTGCAATGTTGTACTTCGAGCAACACGTAAACATCTAGTCCATGAACAAAGGGGGAAAATCTGGTTCAGTTTATAATAACCTTAAAAACAGTTTACGACCACCTGATTTTTGGCTCATCCCAAAGTTAAAAATGGGCCTCAGAGGTACCCGTTTTGCTATCGTAGAAGAGATCGAAACCCACACGACGAGTGAACTGCCGAAGATTTAAAAAAAAAAAAAAAAAAATTCATCGGTGTTTTCAATACCGGCAGAAGTGGTGGAGCAAGTGTGTTCCGAAGGTATCTACTTTGAAAGCGATTAAATACATGAGTACCGATACCTATATTCTGGTAATAAAGAGCTTCAACAAAATTTTTGACTGCCCCTCGTATTGCCAAAACCGAACACAAGTTACTAATATAAGATTTTTTGCTTAAGTCAAATTTTTAGATTTCTACTTAAATTTATAGAATAGATTAGATCCAAAGCTATAACGAGTGATACACATAAGAATATCGATGCTTACAAATGATTTCAGTCAAGGAAAAATGGATCTATTTACAGGTGTCACCTCAGGTTAACCAACGTCAGTTGATTCAACCTAAATTGAATTGGAAGTAAAAATATAAAAATACAGAGTGTATCAAAAAGAACTTTACAACTTCGAAAACTCATATTGATTGATTCATCTTACAGACATGGTTTTGTTGTCATTTTGTAGCAAAATACATCAAGTTTTGACTCACGTAGTACATTAGTTGAGAAACAAGCCACCACAAGCGCTAGCGGTAGTTGCAGCAAAGATGGCTGCCTTTACTGGTCCCTTTACTGATTCCAAGCTGCGTGTTTTGGTTTGAAGAATCCAAGTCTGCGACAACTGTGCAACGTAATGTTCGTACAAAGTATGGTAAAGATCCTCCCAGTAGGCCTACTATTTATCAGTGGAATAAGTGTTTTATTGAAACTGGATGTTGGGTAAGACATAACAAATCTTTAGATTGTCTCCGTAGTCTGAAGACGTTGTAGAGCAAGTGAGACTTCAGATGGGATTTGTACTGCATCACCAATGGAAGCCACATTAAACCTCTTTAGGTATAAGGTAAAAAGATCCTCCCAGTAGGCCTACTATTTATCAGTGGCATAAGTGTTTTATTGAAACTAGATGTTCAGTAAGACACAACAAATATTCAGATCGTCTCAGTACGTCTGAAGACGTTGTAGAGCAAGTGAGACTTCAGATGGGATTTGTACTGCATCACCAATGGAAGCCACATTAAACCTCTTTAGGTATAAGGTAAAAAGATCCTCCCAGTAGGCCTACTATTTATCAGTGGAATAAGTGTTTTATTGAAACTGGATGTTGGGTAAGACATAACAAATCTTTAGGTCGCCCCGTAGTCTGAACACGTTGTAGAGTAAGTGAGACTTCAGATGGGATTTGTACCGCATCACCAATGGAAGCCATATTGAACCTCTTTAGGTATAAGGTAAAAAGATACTCCCAGTAGGCCTACTATTTATCAGTGGCATAAGTGTTTTATTGAAACTAGATGTTGGGTAAGACACAACAAATCTTTAGATTGTCTCCGTAGTCTGAAGACGTTGTAGAGTAAGTGAGACTTCAGATGGGATTTGTACCGCAACACCAATGGAAGCAACATTAAACCTCTTTAGGTATAAGGTAAAAAGATCCTCCCAGTAGGCCTACTATTTATCAGTGGCATAAGTGTTTTATTGAAACTAGATGTTCAGTAAGACACAACAAATATTCAGATCGTCTCAGTACGTCTGAAGACGTTGTAGAGCAAGTGAGACTTCAGATGGGATTTGTACTGCATCACCAATGGAAGCAACATTAAACCTCTTTAGGTATAAGGTAAAAAGATCCTCCCAGTAGGCCTACTATTTATCAGTGGAATAAGTGTTTTATTGAAACTGGATGTTGGGTAAGACATAACAAATCTTTAGGTCGCCCCGTAGTCTGAAGACGTTGTAGAGTAAGTGAGACTTCAGATGGGATTTGTACCGCGTCACCAATGGAAGCAACATTAAACCTCTTTAGGTATAAGGTAAAAAGATCCTCCCAGTAGGCCTACTATTTATCAGTGGCATAAGTGTTTTATTGAAACTAGATGTTCAGTAAGACACAACAAATCTTTAGATTGTCTCCGTAGTCTGAAGACGTTGTAGAGTAAGTGAGACTTCAGATGGGATTTGTACCGCATCACCAATGGAAGCAACATTAAACCTCTTTAGGTATAAGGTAAAAAGATCCTCCCAGTAGGCCTACTATTTATCAGTGGCATAAGTGTTTTATTGAAACTAGATGTTCAGTAAGACACAACAAATATTCAGATCGTCTCAGTACGTCTGAAGACGTTGTAGAGCAAGTGAGACTTCAGATGGGATTTGTACTGCATTACCAATGGAAGCAACATTAAACCTCTTTAGGTATAAGGTAAAAAGATCCTCCCAGTAGGCCTACTATTTATCAGTGGCATAAGTGTTTTATTGAAACTAGATGTTCAGTAAGACACAACAAATATTCAGATCGTCTCAGTACGTCTGAAGACGTTGTAGAGCAAGTGAGACTTCAGATGGGATTTGTACTGCATCACCAATGGAAGCCACATTAAACCTCTTTAGGTATAAGGTAAAAAGATCCTCCCAGTAGGCCTACTATTTATCAGTGGAATAAGTGTTTTATTGAAACTGGATGTTGGGTAAGACATAACAAATCTTTAGGTCGCCCCGTAGTCTGAAGACGTTGTAGAGTAAGTGAGACTTCAGATGGGATTTGTACCGCATCACCAATGGAAGCCATATTGAACCTCTTTAGGTATAAGGTAAAAAGATACTCCCAGTAGGCCTACTATTTATCAGTGGCATAAGTGTTTTATTGAAACTAGATGTTGGGTAAGACACAACAAATCTTTAGATTGTCTCCGTAGTCTGAAGACGTTGTAGAGTAAGTGAGACTTCAGATGGGATTTGTACCGCATCACCAATGGAAGCAACATTAAACCTCTTTAGGTATAAGGTAAAAAGATCCTCCCAGTAGGCCTACTATTTATCAGTGGCATAAGTGTTTTATTGAAACTAGATGTTCAGTAAGACACAACAAATATTCAGATCGTCTCAGTACGTCTGAAGACGTTGTAGAGCAAGTGAGACTTCAGATGGGATTTGTACTGCATCACCAATGGAAGCAACATTAAACCTCTTTAGGTATAAGGTAAAAAGATCCTCCCAGTAGGCCTACTATTTATCAGTGGCATAAATGTTTTATTGAAACTAGATGTTGGGTAAGACATAACAAATCTTTAGATTGTCTTCGTAGTCTGAAGACGTTGTAGAGCAAGTGAGACTTCAGATGGGATTTGTACTGCATCACCAATGGAAGCCACATTAAACCTCTTTAGGTATAAGGTAAAAAGATCCTCCCAGTAGGCCTACTATTTATCAGTGGCATAAGTGTTTTATTGAAACTAGATGTTCAGTAAGACACAACAAATATTCAGATCGTCTCAGTACGTCTGAAGACGTTGTAGAGCAAGTGAGACTTCAGATGGGATTTGTACTGCATCACCAATGGAAGCCACATTAAACCTCTTTAGGTATAAGGTAAAAAGATCCTCCCAGTAGGCCTACTATTTATCAGTGGAATAAGTGTTTTATTGAAACTGGATGTTGGGTAAGACATAACAAATCTTTAGGTCGCCCCGTAGTCTGAAGACGTTGTAGAGTAAGTGAGACTTCAGATGGGATTTGTACCGCATCACCAATGGAAGCCATATTGAACCTCTTTAGGTATAAGGTAAAAAGATACTCCCAGTAGGCCTACTATTTATCAGTGGCATAAGTGTTTTATTGAAACTAGATGTTGGGTAAGACACAACAAATCTTTAGATTGTCTCCGTAGTCTGAAGACGTTGTAGAGTAAGTGAGACTTCAGATGGGATTTGTACCGCATCACCAATGGAAGCAACATTAAACCTCTTTAGGTATAAGGTAAAAAGATCCTCCCAGTAGGCCTACTATTTATCAGTGGCATAAGTGTTTTATTGAAACTAGATGTTCAGTAAGACACAACAAATATTCAGATCGTCTCAGTACGTCTGAAGACGTTGTAGAGCAAGTGAGACTTCAGATGGGATTTGTACTGCATCACCAATGGAAGCAACATTAAACCTCTTTAGGTATAAGGTAAAAAGATCCTCCCAGTAGGCCTACTATTTATCAGTGGCATAAATGTTTTATTGAAACTAGATGTTGGGTAAGACACAACAAATCTTTAGATTGTCTCCGTAGTCTGAAGACGTTGTAGAGCAAGTGAGACTTCAGATGGGATTTGTACTGCATCACCAATGGAAGCCACATTAAACCTCTTTAGGTATAAGGTAAAAAGATCCTCCCAGTAGGCCTACTATTTATCAGTGGCATAAGTGTTTTATTGAAACTAGATGTTCAGTAAGACACAACAAATATTCAGATCGTCTCAGTACGTCTGAAGACGTTGTAGAGCAAGTGAGACTTCAGATGGGATTTGTACTGCATCACCAATGGAAGCCACATTAAACCTCTTTAGGTATAAGGTAAAAAGATCCTCCCAGTAGGCCTACTATTTATCAGTGGAATAAGTGTTTTATTGAAACTGGATGTTGGGTAAGACATAACAAATCTTTAGGTCGCCCCGTAGTCTGAACACGTTGTAGAGTAAGTGAGACTTCAGATGGGATTTGTACCGCATCACCAATGGAAGCAACATTAAACCTCTTTAGGTATAAGGTAAAAAGATACTCCCAGTAGGCCTACTATTTATCAGTGGCATAAGTGTTTTATTGAAACTAGATGTTGGGTAAGACACAACAAATCTTTAGATTGTCTCCGTATCGTTTGAAGACGTTGTAGAGTAAGTGAGACTTCAGATGGGATTTGTACCGCATCACCAATGGAAGCAACATTAAACCTCTTTAGGTATAAGGTAAAAAGATCCTCCCAGTAGGCCTACTATTTATCAGTGGCATAAGTGTTTTATTGAAACTAGATGTTCAGTAAGACACAACAAATATTCAGATCGTCTCAGTACGTCTGAAGACGTTGTAGAGCAAGTGAGACTTCAGATGGGATTTGTACTGCATCACCAATGGAAGCAACATTAAACCTCTTTAGGTATAAGGTAAAAAGATCCTCCCAGTAGGCCTACTATTTATCAGTGGCATAAGTGTTTTATTGAAACTAGATGTTCAGTAAGACACAACAAATATTCAGATCGTCTCAGTACGTCTGAAGACGTTGTAGAGCAAGTGAGACTTCAGATGGGATTTGTACTGCATCACCAATGGAAGCAACATTAAACCTCTTTAGGTATAAGGTGAAAAGATCCTCCCAGTAGGCCTACTATTTATCAGTGGCATAAGTGTTTTATTGAAACTAGATGTTCAGTAAGACACAACAAATATTCAGATCGTCTCAGTACGTCTGAAGACGTTGTAGAGCAAGTGAGACTTCAGATGGGATTTGTACTGCATCACCAATGGAAGCCACATTAAACCTCTTTAGGTATAAGGTAAAAAGATCCTCCCAGTAGGCCTACCATTTATCAGTGGCATAAGTGTTTTATTGAAACTAGATGTTCAGTAAGACACAACAAATCTTTAGGTCGTCCCCGTATCGTTTGAAGACGTTGTAGAGCAAGTGAGACTTCAGATAGGATGTGTGCTGCATCACCAATGGAAGCAACATTAAACCTCTTTAGGTATAAGGTAAAAAGATCTTCCCAGTAGGCCTACTATTTATCAGTGGCATAAGTGTTTTATTGAAACTAGATGTTCAGTAAGACACAACAAATCTTTAGATTGTCTCCGTAGTCTGAAGACGTTGTAGAGTAAGTGAGACTTCAGATGGGATTTGTACCGCATCACCAATGGAAGCAACATTAAACCTCTTTAGGTATAAGGTAAAAAGATCCTCCCAGTAGGCCTACTATTTATCAGTGGCATAAGTGTTTTATTGAAACTAGATGTTCAGTAAGACACAACAAATATTCAGATCGTCTCAGTACGTCTGAAGACGTTGTAGAGCAAGTGAGACTTCAGATGGGATTTGTACTGCATCACCAATGGAAGCAACATTAAACCTCTTTAGGTATAAGGTAAAAAGATCCTCCCAGTAGGCCTACTATTTATCAGTGGCATAAGTGTTTTATTGAAACTAGATGTTCAGTAAGACACAACAAATATTCAGATCGTCTCAGTACGTCTGAAGACGTTGTAGAGCAAGTGAGACTTCAGATGGGATTTGTACTGCATCACCAATGGAAGCCACATTAAACCTCTTTAGGTATAAGGTAAAAAGATCCTCCCAGTAGGCCTACTATTTATCAGTGGAATAAGTGTTTTATTGAAACTGGATGTTGGGTAAGACATAACAAATCTTTAGGTCGCCCCGTAGTCTGAAGACGTTGTAGAGTAAGTGAGACTTCAGATGGGATTTGTACCGCATCACCAATGGAAGCCATATTGAACCTCTTTAGGTATAAGGTAAAAAGATACTCCCAGTAGGCCTACTATTTATCAGTGGCATAAGTGTTTTATTGAAACTAGATGTTGGGTAAGACACAACAAATCTTTAGATTGTCTCCGTAGTCTGAAGACGTTGTAGAGTAAGTGAGACTTCAGATGGGATTTGTACCGCATCACCAATGGAAGCAACATTAAACCTCTTTAGGTATAAGGTAAAAAGATCCTCCCAGTAGGCCTACTATTTATCAGTGGCATAAGTGTTTTATTGAAACTAGATGTTCAGTAAGACACAACAAATATTCAGATCGTCTCAGTACGTCTGAAGACGTTGTAGAGCAAGTGAGACTTCAGATGGGATTTGTACTGCATCACCAATGGAAGCAACATTAAACCTCTTTAGGTATAAGGTAAAAAGATCCTCCCAGTAGGCCTACTATTTATCAGTGGCATAAGTGTTTTATTGAAACTAGATGTTGGGTAAGACACAACAAATCTTTAGATTGTCTCCGTAGTCTGAAGACGTTGTAGAGCAAGTGAGACTTCAGATGGGATTTGTACTGCATCACCAATGGAAGCCACATTAAACCTCTTTAGGTATAAGGTAAAAAGATCCTCCCAGTAGGCCTACTATTTATCAGTGGCATAAGTGTTTTATTGAAACTAGATGTTCAGTAAGACACAACAAATATTCAGATCGTCTCAGTACGTCTGAAGACGTTGTAGAGCAAGTGAGACTTCAGATGGGATTTGTACTGCATCACCAATGGAAGCCACATTAAACCTCTTTAGGTATAAGGTAAAAAGATCCTCCCAGTAGGCCTACTATTTATCAGTGGAATAAGTGTTTTATTGAAACTGGATGTTGGGTAAGACATAACAAATCTTTAGGTCGCCCCGTAGTCTGAAGACGTTGTAGAGTAAGTGAGACTTCAGATGGGATTTGTACCGCATCACCAATGGAAGCCATATTGAACCTCTTTAGGTATAAGGTAAAAAGATACTCCCAGTAGGCCTACTATTTATCAGTGGCATAAGTGTTTTATTGAAACTAGATGTTGGGTAAGACACAACAAATCTTTAGATTGTCTCCGTAGTCTGAAGACGTTGTAGAGTAAGTGAGACTTCAGATGGGATTTGTACCGCATCACCAATGGAAGCAACATTAAACCTCTTTAGGTATAAGGTGAAAAGATCCTCCCAGTAGGCCTACTATTTATCAGTGGCATAAGTGTTTTATTGAAACTAGATGTTCAGTAAGACACAACAAATATTCAGATCGTCTCAGTACGTCTGAAGACGTTGTAGAGCAAGTGAGACTTCAGATGGGATTTGTACCGCATCACCAATGGAAGCAACATTAAACCTCTTTAGGTATAAGGTAAAAAGATCCTCCCAGTAGGCCTACTATTTATCAGTGGCATAAGTGTTTTATTGAAACTAGATGTTCAGTAAGACACAACAAATATTCAGATCGTCTCAGTACGTCTGAAGACGTTGTAGAGCAAGTGAGACTTCAGATGGGATTTGTACTGCATCACCAATGGAAGCAACATTAAACCTCTTTAGGTATAAGGTAAAAAGATCCTCCCAGTAGGCCTACTATTTATCAGTGGAATAAGTGTTTTATTGAAACTGGATGTTGGGTAAGACATAACAAATCTTTAGGTCGCCCCGTAGTCTGAAGACGTTGTAGAGTAAGTGAGACTTCAGATGGGATTTGTACCGCATCACCAATGGAAGCCATATTGAACCTCTTTAGGTATAAGGTAAAAAGATACTCCCAGTAGGCCTACTATTTATCAGTGGCATAAGTGTTTTATTGAAACTAGATGTTGGGTAAGACACAACAAATCTTTAGATTGTCTCCGTAGTCTGAAGACGTTGTAGAGTAAGTGAGACTTCAGATGGGATTTGTACCGCATCACCAATGGAAGCAACATTAAACCTCTTTAGGTATAAGGTAAAAAGATCCTCCCAGTAGGCCTACTATTTATCAGTGGCATAAGTGTTTTATTGAAACTAGATGTTCAGTAAGACACAACAAATATTCAGATCGTCTCAGTACGTCTGAAGACGTTGTAGAGCAAGTGAGACTTCAGATGGGATTTGTACTGCATCACCAATGGAAGCAACATTAAACCTCTTTAGGTATAAGGTAAAAAGATCCTCCCAGTAGGCCTACTATTTATCAGTGGCATAAGTGTTTTATTGAAACTAGATGTTCAGTAAGACACAACAAATATTCAGATCGTCTCAGTACGTCTGAAGACGTTGTAGAGCAAGTGAGACTTCAGATGGGATTTGTACTGCATCACCAATGGAAGCAACATTAAACCTCTTTAGGTATAAGGTAAAAAGATACTCCCAGTAGGCCTACTATTTATCAGTGGCATAAGTGTTTTATTGAAACTAGATGTTCGGTAAGACACAACAAATCTTTAGATTGTCCCCGTAGTCTGAAGACGTTGTAGAGTAAGTGAGACTTCAGATGGGATTTGTACTGCATCACCAATGGAAGCTACATTAAACCTCTTTAGGTATAAGGTAAAAAGATCCTCCCAGTAGGCCTACTATTTATCAGTGGAATAAGTGTTTTATTGAAACTGGATGTTCGGTAAGATACAACAAATCTTCATTTCTTCCCCGTATCGTTTGAAGACGTTGTAGAGCAAGTGAGACTTCAGATGGGATTTGTACCGCGTCACCAATGGAAGCCATATTGAATCTCTTTAGGTATCTTGATGTATTTTGATACAAAATGACGCCAAAACCATGTCTGTAAGCTAAATAAAATAAATTAATATGAGTTTCCAAAGTTGTAAAGTCATTTTGATATATCCTGTATAATGTTTACACATATTTCAATCACTAGTTATTATTATCATTATCAATATCGTAAGTATTCTTCCATTATTAGCTGATCGAGGTATGCTAATTGAGAAGTTGTCACGTAGTTTGGTTCTCCATCAATTCCTTCGTTTTGACATAAGAATTACCCTCTTTAAGGTACTCCATTATTTTGAATCTGTTTTCTTTCCCCATTTACCTTCTACCGAATCTATTACTTCTTTCCAAATAATATTTCTTCTCAAATAATGACCCTGAAGGAATAAAAGCTTTCACGGGCTACAATAGGTATATTACTGATGTTTTTGGTAATCTTTTTCCTTCCTTAATTCAAAATTATTCTGTTCAATTTGTTTAAGATTCTAGTATATAATCTCCTGTTTAATATTCGTAATACAATTTTCGTTGTATGTGTTATTAAATTCATCGTTCTTCTCACATTTATTTATTTATTTATTCTTTCTTTTCTAATGGAATCATTACGGTCTGTAAAATACACGATGAACCTGAAAGATGTGCACAAACTCCGGGAGGTGATTTGTAACATCAAAGGAAGACAAAAAAAGTCTTGTTGCATGTTGTCGAATTTCGCGTCGTGTACGAGTGACAGGAGTGCAAACTTGGAATCGAAACGATGTATTGGAGTTTCGGAGTTTCGATTCCAAGTTGGAACTCTTGTCACTCGTACACGACGCGGAAGTCGACAACATGTAAGAAGACATTTTTGTCTTCTTTTGATGTTACGAATCACCTCTCGAAGTATGTGCACATCTTTTAGGTTCGTCCTTTATACTCTCGCCGTTTTCCCGTGTCATACACTGTTTTGTGTAGCATTTCTTTCTGCCCTTCTTCCCCCCAAATTCTTAATTAGCTTAATAGGTATTAGTATACTGAAGTAGATAGTATACCTATTAAACGAATAGGTCTATTATCTATCGCAGTTTCTTTCTAATTCTGCAAATCACGAAGAGCTTCTTCAAAATCTTCCCTCAGTATCATGATCCCTTTTTCGTCTTTACATACCGCTACATGTTTTTCATAAGTAACAAGTCAATGTAAGACACTAAATCCAAGGGTGAATAAGAGTTCTCTCAGCTGAAACGAATAGAAAGTATTCTAATAAAAATTTATCTTATAGTAAATTTGAGTAGCCAAATATAGAAGTACAGGAAATACAGGCTGGCTTTTTTCGTGAAGTGACTGACAACAAATATTTATAGCGAGTTGTGTAATGCCAAACAAAGTAATACAAAAGAATACTAAAATATTTAACAAATCACAAAAAAGTTTGATAAAGTTTTATATAAAAATAATTTGTTTCATGTAACAATATTTGAAAAGAAAAAAAAAGTTTCCTGTCCAAACTTACCTGAAAAGAAGAACAAAGGGAACGGATATAGCGAGGGATAGCTTGTACCAATTCCTCAGCAGGAATCCCAAGAAAGCGAGTAGAGCCATTCCAATCGCAAAGAACATGCAGATCACCATCCCAGCATACGTCCTATACCTGGGACCCATCAACTCTAGAGCTAGCGGAGGAAAATTACTCATTTACATAACACTGCAAAGTTATGATAAATTACATTTACCATTTCTAACACTCTGGCGTTCGCTTTCTTTCTTTATTTAAGGTCATAGTATTCATTTAATCCATAGTGAACGAGTTTATGAAAAATTACATATTAGAGGAAGAAATAAAAATTATTAGTTTATTAGTACGTATCCGAGCTTAGAGTAGACTGTGATATAAAGAAAATCATATAATTAAAAAGATTGTCATTGGTGTTGAGTCTTACTATTTTATCCTGTAGTTTACGCAAAATACAGGGTGTTTTAAAACAACACCGACAATGTTTGGGAGGTGATTCCTGACACCAAGATAAGACAAAAAGTATAGACCAATCTCGGTGCATAAATGCTTCCTTTCGGAATTATAGGCTGCCGAAAACATGAAAGAATGAACTTGCTCCAAAGCTATGAAATCTACTGTAGTCGGGTCAAGACTTCACTCAGGAACTAGTATATGCGCTATTCAAAAATATATGTTTCAGAATTATAAGGTACTCAAGCAACAATTATTATAGGAGTTTGCTTACGGGCATATAATTTGAAGTGGTCACCAACTACCTCTATAAAAATTGTTGCGGAATTACCGCAGGATTCTGAAACATGTATTTTTGGAGAGCGCATATACTAGTTCCTAAGTGAAGTCTTTACCCGACTACGGTAGATTCCATAGCTTTGGAGCGATGGAACTTTAAAGTTCATTTTTCATGTTTTCGGCAGCCTATAACTCTTAAAGGAAGCATTTGTGCACCCAGGTTGGTCTACACTTTTTGTCTTATCTTGGTGTCAGGAATCACCTCCCAAACATTGTCGGTGTTGTTTTAAAACACCTTGTATAATTCATTTCACATTTGTAAAAATACATTATTCTCAGAAATATATATCAATAGAACACTTCCAAAACGATTCATCCTTAAATCACTTGAAACAATTGTGCAGCTATTCTAAGAATATGTTTGTTTATAAAACGAGCAAGTTACATGGTGACATAGTGTATCGTATGAATCTCAACAAAAGTACTGAAAAAGTAGCACCAAATGGATACAGAAACTTTTTCACTCTTATACGACTCGGAATTCGACACTATGTAAGAGGATTTTTTGTCTTCTTTTGATGTCACGAATCATCTCCCGGAGTTTGTGCACTCCTTTCACCCTTTATAATTATATAAAGTTAAACAGCAGGATTGCTTTCAAGCAAAAAGAAAGAATATAAAGAAAATATGAAGTTGGGGAGAATAATTTGTGCCACTTTGTACACTAGCATTGTTTGCCCTCGTGCAGAATACTCATATGCGTGTGTTATATAACGAAGAATTGCCATTTGTGATTATTGACACCGTGGTCTAGAAAGCACTGCAATTGAGAAGCAATGTCTTTTTTAATTTAACGTACCATGTCTACACGCTTTTTAATTTGAAGGATAATGAAAATAAATCATTTTGAAAAAAAATTACGAAGTAAGAACGTGGAAGAAAATGGGATAACCCCGAGAAAACTCACGGACACGAAGTTGTCCATCACAAACTCATGTGGTCTGGAACCATCGGTGCGTGCTAGATCACTGCCCTTACAAAATAATGAGTCTCTCAGTATATTTCAAAGAACCTTTAGTCTCCACGTGATATAAGGATATCGTAAGAAAGTTCTTGATCACCAAACAGGTGGTAAAATCCGAGTCAAAATACATTATACATTATGGTTGTTAAAGGAGCAGTTCAACTTAGAAATGCATTTTTTACAATTTATTCCCATTTGTAGAGTTGAAAATTCTAAAAGGAATGGTGTTTGTTTGATCGCGATACGTTCAGTCGTTAGCGAGTAACCGAGGAAGAAAGATTTTGTGATGACGTCATAGGTGGGCAAGGAGCGAGAGCAGGCTTACATACTACACAATGCCAAGCATTTCGTTTGTGAGAGGTGCGGTGGCACGTTCTAAGCGCGGTTTCCTTTCCCAGAACTGATTGCAAAGACTTACAAATATCATCTGCATGTAGAAAATGATATCTGATGGTGGGCTGTACAAAAGTTTTTATAATATAAAACGTATCCTATAAAGCATGAGTTCAGAGTTTCAAAAAAAAAAAAATCGAAACCAATATGTAAATAGATGGCGGACGAGATTGCTGCAACACCTAAGTACCTTTTCTTTAATCATTCTTCCGATTTCCAAATATAAGTATGTTCATTTTCACGTTTTGTTGCAATTTTTAACGCTGACCCTATAATTTTGTGCTTCAAGGTATGTACAGGAGCGTAACATATGAGGCAAAAATAAAATAACATCTGTAAAGTTTGCCAGAATACGTAAAACACATCACCGGTTAAATTTCTTTTATTCTCATAGCTGTCCGCGGAACAACTCTCATCACCCGTTTCATCATCATTATTACATGACACAGAGAAATTAAACGATGGATCAATGTCTTGAGGAACAGTCATCGTCACTGATTCCTTCTACAAGCCGGTATATCTCACTCCCTAATTCACTTGTATAGCTTATTTCTAAAGCAGTATCTTCAGAATCATGAGTGACACCGTCTCTATTACCCTCTAATGCCTCGTCTTGACTACAACCATCAATTGCGTCTTGTACGATATTTGTACGTTGGTAACTGGACATAGATCGGTGCTTGTTCAATGGTTCGGATTTTAAACCTTTCAATAATATACTTGGAACAGCATTCTTTCTCAGTTTGCGTGTAAATAATTCTCCTGGCATTAGCCAGAAGTGGATCTAGACGGTAAAAACTCAGGGGGAGGGGGAGTCAGAACCCAGACTATGATATGTATATCATGTTTACTAAAAACTTTCAAAAATATCTAAATAATAGCTTAAATCAATTTT
Source organism: Thermobia domestica (assembly GCF_964235325.1). Taxonomy (NCBI): domain Eukaryota; kingdom Metazoa; phylum Arthropoda; class Insecta; order Zygentoma; family Lepismatidae; genus Thermobia; species Thermobia domestica. The sequence continues at coordinate 2,154,958 of NC_137455.1, forward strand.
GTCACTCAAAAACTGGGGAGCCTAGGCCCCCGGCCACAACCTAGATCCGCCACTGGCATTAACTTTTATTTCAGTAAACTTGACTTCTCGAAGGCAGGCTCTTCAAGATGTTTGGAACACGAGTGATTTTATTTGGTACATTTTTCCCATTAATTTTCTTGGGACATGATTTATATCGATCTGGTGATTTCTCACGACTTAGAAACGTAAGAAAAGATACTTTACGTCCTCAGCTTCAATTGCACAAGAATTACAATCGAAAACACAGCAGGTGTTAGGCATTTCTACTTCACTTCACAGACACAGCACGCGCTGTACTAACACGTGTTTTCGACTTCACACTAGTGTTTCTTTCAGAAAAAAAATTCCTGGGGGGGGGGGAAGGGACACTTAGTATTCGGAGAGGCACATTATTTTTACACACTACTATTATATTTATTACATTATAGACGTATTATTTTGGTCTCCTCCGGGGAAATCTCCCAGAACTCCGGGAGACAGTGCCACCCTAAAAACATGTCTGGAAGAAACACTGTTTCGCACAACAAACGTAATTACTGATCTCTCTCTACTCTTTTTTATACTAATGCTATAGGAAAAACAACTAACAAAAACTTCCCTCAAGAATTCAACACAGAGCAAGACTGCTAACAAATCCAAAACACAATCTATTAAATCCAATGCACCTATTAAAGGTTTATCAGCTGCGTACAAGGGAGTGGTTGCTGACTCACATTGAGTTTCTCGCGTATCCCACCCATAACGTCACGATTTACGATTCATCAAAAACAAATGCCTGTAGAAGCTGAACGAGACGGCCTATCAAGATATAAAAAAAATACGGGTCTCTTATTTTTTGTTTCTCTTTCTATTGCACCAAACTTGTTTTTAACTCGAACTGCTCCTTTAAGATCCTACAAGCCACCCCTGTTGGTTTAACCTCTACCACGTACGTCTTCGGTGTACGTTGTCCTGCGTTCGATTCCTAGTGAAAGAGTCGAAATTTGAACGTATTACGGTGGTTCTGTTTCCACTTTAAACTCTGGGACCGCCTCATATAACATCGGTGCTGAACTTCAATAAATTAACTAATATTAAATACCTCCGCCAACTGATTCTTCAACCTGTAGATTTCTATGAAGGAGAAGCCTTCTTATGTCTTTGAAATGGACAGAGTTTTAATGGTTTGTTTCTATTAGCTTCTTTAAATTTGTTTAAATACCCCTTACTTGCTGATAATTATAATTACATTATCTAGATATATATCTAATACATAATTGGCTGAGAAACAAAAGTTGTACTAGTACTGCACAGTTTTAAGGAAAGAAAGTCCACAGGGCACAGGTAACCCCTGCATAAATGAAAGAGGTCCGTCAAGCACACATTGGAAGTATTCTATTTTCCGATGGAGCATATATTCCAGATATGGTATTAACAGAGCGGGGCAATAGTTCGTGCATGGTTATTCTTTTCTAGTTGATTGATTTCCAGACATAAAGATACCACACAGCGAATACGGTAGCCAAATTTAACTCTCACAACTTCTTATGGAAAGCCTGAAAAGAGGAGTATTTGCTATACGACCTCGAACACTGCTAATCTTAATAAGTGAATTGTAGAAACCATGAGCGAAATTATCCTCGGTATGGTAGATCATATTATTCAAAATTGCGGTTGATGCTAAGTTTAGGATTCATTCAACGTAATACTCAACATTTATCAGGCGTCACATTCAAGAAAAGCAACTGAATCGTTTGTTGTTAAAAAGGGAGGATGTGCTATTATGTTTGAATGACACATTCTCTATTTCAATGATGGTCACTTTAATTAAGTGTATGGATAACAAAATGGCACACTTTTATCTACTTTTCATTAAATCTTTCAATTACTTAAAATATGTTTCTTTATTTACATCACAAAACTCATTCTGTCCATCCAATTATAAAAAATACTAAGTAAATTTTTCCATCTACACATAATTATCTACACTTTGTTGTATAACTGGATAACTTCCCTATGCCGTAAACGTCGCCAACACCTAATAACTCACTTGCCATTAAATGTCGATCGTTGATATGGCAATGCAAGGAAGGATTGACTGTCTCCTTTAGCCTAACCGGCATAGCCGTGGGACGTAAAACTTAATGATTTCACTTCATTTCATTTTGCAAGGAAGATTGCCGCCAGTGTGTCGCTGGCGGCTGGGTTTCGTCGAGTCGAAAGAGGTATCTAGAGTCGGGGTGTTGAAGTTATCACCGCATAACAGCGAGGACTTCATTTTGGTCCACACTCCTTAGATTCGTCGCGGAGAATCGCGAAGGGACCAATACGAATTATCACTAGTCATGTGCGTGCGATTATTATTATATATTATTTTTTCTGATTAATTGTTCCTAAAGTGAGCTCGAGATTCAAGAGTAACCCCTGCCTCTACATCATGAAGTGAAAAATCTTGAGGTGAGTGCGTATAATTGTATGAATTTAGATGGCAATTGTCGCCGATCATTAGAAAGTGAATATGGGAGAACTATGAAATAAAGTAAATAAACGCGCGTCATTTTGTTATAAAATTACATAGCGAACGCATTTTATCTGATCCCAAACGGCAATCGTCGAATATACACGGTTAAAGGAACACTCTGATTGGCCAAATCAAAAAGACGTCAACGATTTTTCCCTCTAGAAGCGAGGATTTTTTCACCGCCTCCGTGGCGAAGCAGGAAGAAAACGCGCCAAGTAATCATAAGATTGGTGGTTCGCGCTCACCCCAGAGTACTTTTTTTATAGGTGTTTAGACTCACCTTAATGTAAACAAATCACACATATAGGCAGTAGGCGAGATGTCGGTAGTTGCCCATCGGTGGTCCACCGACGCTTACAGCATGGGGGCGGGTATAGATTATCCGGATTGGTTTAGAAACTATTATTTAGATATTAAGGGTTTTTATTCACTTTATTTTATTTATTCACTTTCCATTGGCCCCAGCGAGCTAATGCTCACATTAAGGAGCTGTACAATCCACTACGTACATATTTCAATAATAATAAAACATGACAATAAATGTTTGTCATAGACTAAAAAGAGACAAATAAAAGAAAGAAATAAATAAAGAAACAATAATGGAAATAAAGAAATAAAGTACAATTTTATATATATACGAGGGTCATTCGGAGAGTACAGAACGTTTTGCGCTAGCGCGTGCGCGTGTTCCCCCACCCCCGCTGCCGCTGGGTTATTGACCTGGGCATGCTTTAGCCTCAGTCTGGCACCAGCTGCGATCCGCTACGGTCCGTTATTGCTTCGCTGTGCGACTGTAAAATGTGCGATACAATTACTGATCCCGCCAAGTGTGAGGTTCGTAGTGTGATAAGATTTTTGAATGCAAGAAAAGTGCGTCCGATAGAAATTTATAGACAAATCACTGAGGTGTATGGAAATGTGATGAATGAAGCATCAGTTCGTAAGTGGTGCATTATGTTTAATGACGGACGGACGAATGTGCACGATGAGGAACGCTCGGGCCGGCCTTCTGTTGTGACTGACGAACTCAAAGGAAGAATTGAACGGAAAATTCTTAGCCCCCAGTGACTTCCACCTATTCCCAAAGTTGAAAGACTTTTTGGGTGGAAGCCACTACGGCAGTGATGATGAACTTAAGGAAGCTGTTAGTGATTGGTTCAACAGTTTGGCGGCAACTGTGTATGCCGAAGACATAGAAAAACTTGTACCACGGTATGACAAGTGTTTAAATTTACACGGCGACTATGTCGAAAAGTAACTTAAGTATCACATAGTATGTAACACAAATTTCGCCTTTGTATATCAGTTATTAAAGTGTTTATACAAAAACGTTCTTTACTTTCCGAATGACCTTCGTATATATAAGAAAAGGAAATATATATGGTAACTACTAAACACACGAAACAATAATAGAAATTCAAAATAATGCATAAGATGTTAACTAGAATAACAATATAGCGTGACAGTTATTTACAATGAGCTATAAACTGCTCCCAGTAATGCTGTGTCACCTGTTTCTTAAATATATACTCACTACAACAATTTTTAAGTTTATCTGGAAGATCGTTATATGTTTTGAGTAGACTGTATTTGACACTCTTTGTGCCATTGTTAGTTGAGTTCATTCTTCTTATATGTAATGCATTTCTACATCTAGTATTGTATTCATGAATATCGTTATTTTCTTGAAGCTTGAGATTAATATCAGTCTGGGAATTTATAATTTTGTAGATTAAAATACTTGTTTGAACTTTTGTAATTAAATTTAGTGGTAATATTCCTGAGGTCATGTGCAAACTATTGCTGGAATATCTGGGAGGTAATCCGTACATTAACTTTATTGCTTTCTTTTGGAGAATTGCTAATCTTTTTATATCTGATTGCCTACCATTCTGCCAGATTACCGGTAAGTAAGATAGGTGGGATTGTATGAGTGAATAGTATACTGCTCTAACAGTTGAATTTGGTACGATATTACGTAAACGACTGAGAACTCCCACAACTGGTGATATCTTCTGTGTTAACATTAATATATGTTTATCCCATTTCATATTCTCATCCAGTACCAGACCTAAGTATTTTATAGTACTTGCTCTGAGTATAGTTAATTCATCTACCTGTAGTTTGCCAGGGATCTGGGTTTTAAATGACGGCTTAAGAAACACTACAAACACTGTTTTGGAGGGATTCAGCACCAATTTGTTTTCACAAAGCCAGCAATTTAAAATGTTTAAATCGTATTTTATATTACACAATAGTTCTTGAACAGAGTTTTCAACATAAAGTATTGTTTTGTCATCTGCAAATAAAGCAACTTTACCTTTGAGGTTTAACTCTTTTATGTTATTTATATAAATCAAAAATAATAGTGGACCTAAAACTGACCCTTGTGGCACACCATGAAGAACTGATAATGCAATGCTCTCTTGACTATTAACATACACATATTGTGTTCTATTGTTCAGGTAACTTTTAAACCATTTCAGAGTCACTCCTCTTATTCTAGTTTTCTCCAATTTTTTAAGCAAGATTGCATGATCAACTGTATCGAAGGCCTTTTTTAAGTCAATAAACAACCCTGCTGCTAGTTTATTGTTGTCTAAAGCCTCTTCTACTTCAATTACTAAATCAATTAAGAAGAAAATAACAAGAAAGAGATTATGACAGTATATTTATACACCATACAACACATTTAATAATAATGTAAATAGATATGTTTAAAGTCTTACCCAAAATGAAAGGAATTTGGTAGATTGCGGGAAAGAATAAACCATTGATCGTCCTGAGAACAGTGTATACCACATAATTTGGAGAAAAGGCAGTGGCTATTGATAACGAAACTTCCAGAAATAAAATAGCAAAGAAAGATGTCCTTCGGCCCCATCTGCAATAAATAAACAAGGTTAACTTCGTAACTTTATTTTTTTATACAATATATGTAAGACTTAATTTGTTGTAAAAAATAAAGAAAATCTTATTGCGATAGCATTTTAAGATACGGTTAAATATTTACGTAAAAGCATTTACTCTTCGTAGGAAATGAGGAAGCTACTACAGTTAATATTTAGACATTATGCAGGCCGTACTGTTTCCTGTTTTAATAAGCCTTATAAGTCCAGTGGTCGAAGTGAGACGGTATGTGGTGATATGCCATACCACCTCTGGTTTTCCAATGATGAAGACATACTGCCTCTGCTTTTTAAATGATGAAGACATACCGTCACTGGAAAGTGGATGCTAATACAAAATCCAATTTTATTCACAGTAATTGACGAACAGCTTTGCATGTATTTCTTATGTACAAATCCAAACAAAAGGCAGTGTATTGAGGTGACTCGTTTAAACTGAAATCGGAAACTATTGTTATGAGTTCGTCGGGACTTCTTTTCTATCTACAATGATAAAGAAATACATAACTGAATCCGGTATTTACGAGAAATTGTTAGTTAGAATTCAATGTTATATTGTTAGTTAATGGAAATGAAATATTTTCAACATAGGCAAGTTTTTATGTTTTGTTGTGCCATATTCAACTATTTTTTTTTATTATGCATGTGTGTGTCTTATTGCCTTAATGCGTGTTTTGAGTATGGCCAGATTTAGGAGTTGTTTGCTGTGTGGAAGCGGAACTTTCAGTTGACTGGGGTCTGGGAATTCTCATGCGCGAAATTGCTTAATATTTGTTAATATCAAAACTCTATTTTTGAGCATTTTTGTGTTACTTACTGTGATACGACGTAAGGGGATATTTTTTTTATTTTTCTCAGAAAGCTGAGGAGGGGGCGGGGAGGAGGAAGCCTCTTCATGTCCACACGTAACTACGAAGAAGCTCTTCCATGGCTTGGAATCATTATGTAAATAGAAATGCGATTTTTTTTTAAGGCAACACACCCTCACTGTATTTCAACATTTAGATAGTCAGTATGTTGAGTCAAAATCATAATTAAACATACCGCCTCTGCTTTTATTCCACTTCGAACACTGCTTATAACACTACAAGTGCAATGTAGATTCGACTATTCAGTTGTAGTTTTATCTTAAGCCACTTTCTCGCTGCCATAGTATATACAGGACAGGATTGTTTAGTCTGCGCTATAGTGTCAAGTCTCGATGTGAGTTGTTTACCTGGATTTATCTTTGTCCACTTTGAGTCTCTTGAGGAACTTGGCCGATCACAATGAATTTAAATTGTATTTCGATAAAAAAAAATTCATTCAATCTGTGCATTAAGTCATACATAAAAGTTTGTTTTGTGCGTATATACGAGGGATTCCAGAAAGTAACAAACGTTTTGAAATAAGAAAAAGTAACAGAATAAACAAACCAAATTGTATTATATACAGTTGAAAGATACACTCTTAAGTTATTTTTTCAAATAATTGCCGTGCAAATTAAGGCACTTATAATACCGTGGCACAAGTTTTTCAATACCGTTGCGTTAGAAATCTGCTGTCTGCAATTTCAACCACTGGCTTACACTGGCATGCACTTGGGCGTCAGTATCAAAGCGTTGTGTAGCGAGCCATGCCTTCATTGCTGGGAAGAAATGGTAGTCGCTCTGCACCAAATCTGGGCTGTATGAAATGAAATGAAAACTTTGAATTTTACGTCCCACAGTTATGCCGGGTAGGCTAAAGGAGACGGTGATGATGAGAGATGAGTGAAATGGTGGAATGAAGTGGGAGCACGGTGTTTGTCCACCACAAAGTCCACACGGCGCGAGCTGGGATCGAACCAGGGATTCCAAGCACCGGAGGTGAACGCTTTACCACTGAGCCACCGCGCCATCCCTGGGCTGTATGGTGAGTGATCGAACACCTCCCGTAAACTGGAGGTCCTCATCGTAAACATTGAAACGACCATTTTAAAGTCAATGCACCATTGCCTCGCTTGGCCTTCACTCCTTATTCCATGTCCGTACACTTCACACAGTTGGCGATGGATTTCAATTGGCTTGTGGTTTTCTTGCCAACAAAACGTAATTACAGAACTCAAAGCACAGTAACAGCGTCACAGTCCTCATGCTACCACAGCTGGGTGCGTACTGAGTGTGGCAACATTCTGACACCAAGATGGCGACTCTAGCCCCGCTTACTGCCGCGATAGGCCAAAACGTCTGACAATTTCTGAACAGGCCTCGTATAAATATATATGAATTTGTGGTTAAAACAAAAGAATTCTAAAGTGTAGGCAGCGAAAACTATTTCTTCTTGCAAGAAGATAGCAACAGCATTAGCACACAACATTAGAAAGATATATTTATAATAATTATAAGTACTTTCGCTAGATATTTCAACACATAAGGGGGGAGGAATAAACGAAAAGGAAGATAATAGAAAAGTAGCTGTGAAGTGCCCAGGTGGGCGCCATATTGGAACGAACATCTATGTAAACATGTTAGAGATAATGTTTTCATTACTTTCTGGAATAAAATGGAATACTTATACTTACATGCGTAAACATTTTGAATTAACTTTGGATAAATATTGGTTGTTACTTTATTAGTATATACTTCTAAAGTAACGATGATTGGGTGTGAACACAAGAGGAGGAGGGGGTATGAAATGAAAAAATTACCATTAGTAAGGGGGCATGTGATTATATAATGGTGTGAAGGCAAAAATTGTAGGCAACTGCCCCACTTCCTAATCGCCGCCACTGTACCTCAATTATTATAAGTCACATTTATAATTATGTGATTAAAATATAGAAAAATATAAATGTACACATAAGTATTTTTCTCTCTTTATATAATATGGAAAGAATAAAGGACCCGAGCGTCAATTTGTCAAAATTAAAATATGTTCTTATGTGTTACATAGAACATTGGTTCATGAACTGAGGGTGTGAAAGTCCAGCAAGGGAGCACAGGCTAACGGCATGATGAACTGAAAAGGCTAAAGGAGAAGATAGGAGGTTCATTCATTCAGTGCACCTTCATTTGAAATGAAACGTAGGATTGTATACAACCACGCACATGTGATACTAAACTGATACTAATGCACACGTGTCTTAAGGGTAAGTCAAGATTTCTTACATTGCATTCACAAAGTCAACGAGTTATTTTATTTTTGGATTATTATTATTATTTTGAATTGTATTACTTTAATTAATTATTATTATAAAATAAAAATTATGGGACAACACAGTCTAGTGGTTAGAGCGTTCGACTTACGTTCACGTTTGCTCGGATTCGATTCCCGGCCGCTGCTTCCTAATTTTCGGCTAGGCTGGACATAGTTCAGCCGATCGCTAGCGGATGGCGCTGGAGTAGGCTTAGGACCACAAACTGGGCTGTTATGCCAAGAGTTTGGTTTTAGTATAAAAAAAATTTATGAGACTCGCCCTATGGATAAGAAAAGTAATCAATGCGTTCACCCTTTTGGGATAAGGTGTACATATTATTCCAAATATATCAAAATTGTATTGTAGAAATCCTTTTGATATATAAGCACTTACCATACAAGAAAGCAACTCGAATAGTGTTTCTGGTTATAAAATTAACTTTTTACTAGGATCACGCAGCGGGAGTTATAAAATAGTACAGTAAAACCTTGTCAACTTGGCCATCTGCTTATCTTGGCCTAGTTCGCCTTGAACCTGCATTTTCCTATAAGACATTCGTTACTTACTACTCTGTAAGTTAGCCACCTGTCTATCTTGGAAGTTGGCCACACTGAAGCAATGTTTATCCTATGATGATAATAATATAATTATCTGAGTATCTTGTCCATGCAAGATACCGTTTTGTTATTTTTCTTAACTCTTTCGTATTCCCATATGAGAGGCAGATGTTCTGTGTTTGTGACTGGAGACAAAGAAGCATGGATTCTTGTGTTCTTGGAGGTCATTGGTCAGAACACTACCCTGATAAAGGGATGGTGAAGGAAGATGTGAATAAGAAAAAGCACGTACAGGAATTCAGGAAAGGTTGTACGTATTTGTTTACTCTGTCTGTTTTGGTAAAAACCATTAGCTATATCAGTTCCTCTCATCAATGGGGAGCTTTAATAATTCCGGAAAATTCTCAAGTTTAAAACTAACCATCTCAATTGTCAACTATTGGCACCTGACGGCTTGTGAAAAGGTAGCGGAGGTTTTGAGATATAAATTCCCTCAAGATTTACTTAAAACTCTTTTGCTCTGAGGGAAACACTTGTAGCTCATTAGCAAGAGGTAGTTAACTACAATATTTGAATGTGCATATCTGCCAAAAAGAATAAAACAAATACGTCTAGAATGAACCACCATTCAGTAACAACTGAAAAGAAGTCATATAAATTGCATATGAATTTTGCAATTCATAACTTAGCTTTTCTTGTTTTCAATCTGAATAACTCAGTGTGCTATATTTCAATAAACTGCGTACATACGCTTCTATTTCATGGTTGTTTGTGTTATTGTGTTTTCAATCCGAGACTAGTTTTCAGGAAGAGAAAGATATGCACACATATTAAACATACTATAGTCATATTTTCAAGTACTGTATATTTTTTATGCCGTGTAACGTGGGTTCCTGTCACCACGGCATGGCGCGTCCTCAGTTTGCGGATCGAGGAGAAGGCCTCTAGATATAGAGGTTAGCTGCGAATATACTGAATAAGCAGTCGCGGACAGACGACTAGGAGTGGTCCTCCAGCTTGGGGGTTTGGGTAAGGCTAACACCCTCATCCTGTAAAAAAAGGTACTTGTTCAGAAACATTCACAAAAGCCTCGGACAAGGACTGATAACTTGGCACGACATCAGCAAAAGAAAATGGACATGAGATTTGGAACATGGAATATTAGAAGTCTTTATAGGGCAGGCGCGTTAAAATCTGTAACGAGTGAGTTAGAGAAATACAGGATGGACGTAGTAGGAGTTCAGGAAGTTAGGTGGGAAGGAAATGGATCTGAGAATTCCGGAAATTTTACGTTCTTTTACGGGGAAGGAAATAAAAATCACCAGTTAGGAACAGGGTTTTTCGTTCACAAACGAATATTACCAGCAATTAAACGGGTTGAATTTGTTACTGACAGACTTTCTTTTATTACTCTTAAGGGACGGTGGTGTGATATTATTGTTTTAAATGTACATGCTCCAACTGAAGATAAGGGTGACGATATAAAAGATAGTTTTTACGAAGAAGTGGAACGGATATTTGACCAACTCCCGCGATACCATATGAAGATTCTATTAGGGGATTTCAATGCGAAGGTAGGACGAGAGGATATTTTCAAACCGATTATAGGGAACGAAAGTTTGCATAAGGAAAGTAATGACAACGGTGTTAGACTCGTGAACTTTGCAACATCCAAAAACCTAATCGTGAAGAGTACAAAATTCCCACATCGCGACGTTCATAAATACACTTGGACATCACCAGACGGAAAAACACATAATCAAATTGATCACGTTTTAGTAGATAGAAGAAGACAATCTAGCATAATTGACGTCCGGTCGTTTAGAGGGGCTGATTGTGACACTGATCACTACCTGGTAGTAGCGATAATACGGGAGAGATTATCGTTGAATAAAGGTAATATTCAATGTCCGAAAACGGAGAGATTTAATTTAAAGAAATTAGAAGAGAGCCAGGTAAGAGAGGAATACCAGATTGAAGTTTCGAATAGATTCGCGGTTTTAGAAGACTCGGAGTGCACTAGTGTTGAGGATACTTGGATTGAAATTAGAGACAGCATTAAAAGTTCAGCAATAGAAAAATTGGGACACGCGGAAATACGTAGGAACAAACCATGGTTCGACCAAGAATGCATTAAACTAGCAGAGAAGAGAAAACAGGCAAAATTACGGTGGCTACAAAATCCGAATGAAACAACTACACAAAATTTCGCAGATACCAGGCGGGAAACTTCCAAAACTTTTAGAACAAAGAAACGGGATTTTTTGAAAGCTAAAATTAAGGAACTTGAAGATAATAGTAAAAATAAAAATATTCGGGACATGTATAAGGGGATCAGCGAATTTAAGAAAGGCTATCAACCTCGTGCTTATATATTAAAGAAATCTGACGGAACAGTTCTCACCGATACGGATAGCCTCTTAAATAGATGGAAAGATTTCTTTGACGATTTGCTGAACACGCAGCCAAAAACTAATGTGCGTGGAGAAAAGGAGATACATACCGCAGAACCGTATGTTCCAGAACCCAATCGAATAGAAGTGGAAGCCGCTATAAAGAAATTGAAGAAACACAAATCTCCGGGTGTAGATGAAATTCCGGCTGAGTTAATTTTAGCTGGAGGCGAAAAATTGTGGAACAAGATACACAAACTCATTCTCCTTATCTGGAACAAGGAAGAATTGCCACAAGAGTGGAAAGAATCAATCATTGTTCCAATTCACAAGAAAGGCGACAAAACTGACTGTAATAATTATCGAGGCATTTCTCTTCTGTCAACATCCTATAAAATCCTTTCAAATATTCTGTTAGCAAGATTGACCCCATACGCAGATGAAATTATTGGAGATTATCAGTGCGGATTTAGACGAAATCGATCAACTATCAACCAAATATTTACCATTCGCCAAATACTCGAAAAGAAGTGGGAATACAATACCCCGGTACATCAACTATTTATTGATTTTAGAAAGGCTTACGACTCGGTTAGGAGAGAAACATTATACAACGTTCTTACAGAACTTGGAATACCGAGAAAGCTAATTAGATTAATTAAGATATGTTTAAGTGAATCCCAAAGTAAAGTCCGGGTAGGAAAATTTTTGTCCACGAGCTTCCACGTCGAAAATGGCCTGAAACAAGGAGATGCGTTGTCGCCATTATTTTTTAACTTTGTGCTGGAATACGCCATAAGGAAAATCAAAGATAGCAACCAGGGCCTAGAGTTGAACGGCATTCACCAGGTTATGGCATATGCTGATGATGTAAATTTAATAGGGGATGATAGGAGAACAGTAGAAATAAATGCAGAGATCTTATTAAACGCTTGCAGGGACATGGGTTTAGAAGTAAATGCAGAGAAAACTAAATACATGGAAGTGCGTCGGGACCGTAATACGGCAAATTGTGGATGCGTTAAAATATTAAATAATACTTTTGATAAAGTGGATAGTTTCAAATATTTAGGATCAATATTAACAGACGAAAATCATATTCACGAAGAAATTAAATGTCGACTAAAAGCAGGGAATTCGTGTTACTATTCGGTTCAAAATCTCTTGTCGTCGCGAATTCTGTCGAGGAATTTGAAGCTTAAAATATATAAAACGATAATCATGCCTGTTGTTCTGTATGGTTGTGAAACATGGTCGCTTACTCTGAGGGAAGAACATGGAATGAAAGTATTTGAGAACAGGATCCTGAGAAGAATATTCGGACCCAAGAGGAACGAGAATGGGGAATGGCGGAAGCTTCATAACGAGGAACTACATAAATTATACGGTTTACCAAACATTGTTAGGGTCGTCAAGTCTAGGAGGCTTAGGTGGGCAGGTCATGTAGCTAGAATGGAAGAAAGTAGAAACGCTTTCAAAGTCTTGACTGGTAGACCCATAGGAAAACGACCATTAGGAAGACCTAGGCGCAGATGGGAGGACAATATTAAGATGGATCTCGCAGAGATAGGAATACAAAGTAGAAACTGGATGCAATTAGCTAAGGATAGAAGTCAGTGGAGAGCTTTTGTGAACGCGGCACTGAACCTCCGGGTTCCATAGGCCATAGAGTTAGTTAGTTAGTTAGTATATTTTTATGATTACTCTATATACACTATCTATAAGTAGCTGTCGTGCCACTGTGTATTAAAATTTTACAATCAAGTAACACTAGAAATCCTATTCTAAAAATACACCAATTACACTTATTTTCTGTAAGTTAGCCACCTGTCTAAGTTGGCCACTTTCCGATGGAAACGATGGTGGCCAACATAGACAGATTTCACTGTATTAGTAGGACTCATACGTCCGTTATTCCACACGATTATCTTGAACGAAAGCTATTTTTCTCAATAGATAGCTAGAGTGATTATCTTGGCTGTGTTTGTTAATGGCGTTACTCCGTTAACATCTTCAAGGATAACGGTGACGTGAATGGTAATTATCCATATATCATTTTCTTGTATTAAAACAAAGATAGTAGGAGTTACATTTCTCGCTGTTAGATGATAGCAAATATCTTCTAGATGTTCACCCTTATCGAACGAAATTGAAACTTCGTGTGAGTCTCGTTACTATCTCATCAAAGTTCATTTTGTCTTGTGAAAATAGGCAAATAAATAAATAAATAAATAAATAAATAAATAAATAAATAAATAAATAAATAAATAAAATAAATAAATAAATAAATAAATAAATAAATAATAAAAAATAAAACAAAACAGTTATAGTTTGAAACTATAAAAGTTAATTTTTGCATTAATGGTGCATAGAAAACACAGGTTTTGCTTCAACTATTACAGTTGGACCTCGATAATTCGAATTCTTTGATAACTAGAATTCTTTTTACATTCCTTTGAACTCTCTATAACACTAAATGTCAAAATAACCTCTGTAATTTGAATGTTTAAAAAGAGCTACTTCGTGGATAAGCGGTTAGCGCACGCGCCTTTGGCATGGGAGACCCGGGTTTGATTTCCGGTGGGAGCTCATGTGGTTCGAATTGCACGTTAATCAGTAGGTCTCTTCAATAATTCGAGAGGTTTTGTATATGGTAGTATAGCCTCTCTACTGAGAGGGGCATTAAACTCAAAATCAACTCAGCTCGAATGTTTAAAACTTACAACGTCGGTAATTGAATTTTAAGGGTTTCATAATCATATTTAAAAAGCTCAGTAATTCGAACTTTTGCATCTGTAAACCTCTACGAGACAAATTTTTTCTCTATATAATTCGAATTTCTCTTGATGTGACCTCGTCAACTCGAAGCTATAGCCTTATGCTTTTAAGTAATCGTCATTGTTGCTAATGTGTACTATAATTGTGTTTTACTCATGTGTAGTATTTTATTTTATCTTAGTTAATTTAAGGAACTTTTACAACTTTGAGTTATTGAAGTTGAATGCATAAAATTTCGAGTTATAGAGGTTATATAGTCACTTTACATGAGGAACGTGGAACCTTGGTATCTCGAAGGTTTGTTGTGGTCACCTTGATTGCTCGGAAACCTCGATAACTATTCCGTTCAGCTTCGAGTTATCAATGTTCCATTGTATAAACTGGAACAACACATCTTTACGTCTGCAGTCAAACCTATCATTCGATATTCATATCAACAGAGTAGTTGGTGAGGCCTTTAGGAACCTTGGCTTTGTGATGAGATTAGGAAGTGATTTTTCTAACACCAATGTCCTCAAAACACTATACATTGCCTATGTAAGGTCTAAGGTGGAATATGCAGCGATAACATGGAGTTCTGATAGTAAGAAATATACAAATAAAATCGAAAATATTCAAAATAAATTTGCGCGCTTTTTAACATATAAAGAAACAGGGATATATCCGAAATTTGAGAAGTATGAAGATCTTCGAAGCAAATATTCATTACAATCACTTGAAAGCAGGAGGAGTCACTTCATTTTATCTTTCTTACATAAAATAATTCACAGTACAGTAGATTCAGAATATTTACTATCAAAATCAAACTTCATGTCCCACATAGAGCAACCAGACCCCATAATAGCATATTCCATCTCTCAGCGCAAAGGACTAATGCATTGGATGTATCGCCTGTCAGAAAAATGTGTTTATTGTATAATAAGATGTCAGAAAAGCACCCAGAGATAGACGTTTTTAGCTATAGACAGAATTTTACTCTAAATAAATAAGGTGTAGATCATGTTATATGTATTTTAAAGTATTTTGCTATCATATTATTTTGTTATCATATGTGTATTTAAATTATATTATCATGATGGAAAACTGTAATTAGGCATCCGCCTGTTGTTTTTTGAAATAAATAAATAAATAAATAAATAAATAAATAGTTCCGCCTATCCTTTGATATGACAACTTACTTGTCAGCGATCCATCCAAAGACGACGTTTCCGAACAGAGAGCCAACGTAGAAGAAGGTAGTGGATGTGGAAGGCCACCAGCTGTTCTCGCAGACGAGATCTAGCTGCAAGAGAGAAAGGTGTTAGCTACTCATCTCATGCACTTCGGTGTTATTATGTACACTCATGTCCAAAATGATTCTCGCATCTCTATAAATATGTTGTTGTAGGAGTATAATTTGATAACGATTTCGACCGGTATTTCTTATAATGTTAGTATGTATATAATCGACGAAGACATGTACGTGGTAAATTTCATGTCAAAAAAGCAGTAAATAAGAACAATATAATAATAAAAAACTTTTTTAACTTCCTCCATGTTCACTCTGGAATTATTATTTAAATAATTAACATATTAACGTCTGAGGAAGATAACGTTACGTTATGGAAACTGTAACGAAATAATTTATTTTTAATAATGGAATGCATACTCTGGTCAGAAAAATGTTAATTATTTAAAAAAAAAAAACTTTATTGTCCATTTAGCAACATTTTGTTTTACTCATTCTAATTTTCGTATTCATAATTCTTTTCCTATGAAATTTATCATAAACAGGGGTGCCCACAAAAGGGGGCTATGACGCAAACTGCGTCATTGAAATATTTGGGGGGGGGTTAAAAATCTATATAAATATGTTTGAGGGGGTGTAAAAATTAATCGAAAAGATTTTTTTTTTTCATGGAAGAACACCTATAGATAAACAATTTGGGTGGGGTGCGTCATGGACATGAGGAGGGGTGGGCACCACTGTCATAAATATACATTTCTCGATTATACACATAGTAATAGTATTAAAAATACCCTGCAAAACGATTATCAAATTATATTCCCACAACAAGACAGTTATAAATATGCGACAATCATTTTGGACATGACTCTACGTACGTACATAATGATACAAAGTGGGTAACACGTCGAGTTACATATCTTTAATCAACAAAATGGAGAAATAATTAAAAATAAAAGAAAATAAACAGCATATTAACAATGAAAGAGAAAAATATGAACAATAAGTGCTGTATATTTTGTTTTCAAGCAAAATAGTGTAATACACACAACTTTGGTTGTTGGTCCACAAAAGTACTGTATATCAAATCTTTTGTCATGCATTCCTATATAGTATAAAAGATTTCGCTTAACAATATATTTCTAATTATTACCAATTTATATCTCTATCAGTTAATTTTCTTTTCCAGTCTTTCTTTTTTATTTCTTTTTTTAAACCTCAGATGGAAGATTCTTATACATGATGGTCATAGATGAAGAAAGCCCAGAAATCTGATTCCTATTGCTATTTCTAGAGTATCATATATTTTGAAAAATTTGAAGATTTTTGTTAAACGATGTGTTCTTTTGCTTGTTATGTACATTAATGATTTAGTTAACAATTTAGGCTATGTCAAATCAACATTACATGCTGATGATATAAATGTTCTTCAGTGGAGACTCAGTAGAAGCTCTCTATAAAGACGTTAACAAAAATTATTAGTTGGCTGAACATAAATAAACAAACTATGAATTTAGGAAAAACTAGAATTGTCAAATTTCGATTCCTTGGCCAAAGAAGTGAACTTATAACTATAGACTCTACAGAGTTATGTCAATCAAAATCTGTTAAATTTTTAGGGGTATATGTTAATGAAGATTTAACATGGAATACTCATGTTGAATACATTAATACTAAACTTAGTTCACTGTGCTTTGCATTCTGTAGAGTGCAGGGCAGTTTGTGCAAGAAGCTGTCATGTCTTTATACTATAGTAAAGTTTTTTCAATAATAAACTATGGTGTTATATTTTGGGGGAATTCAGGAATAAGTGCTAGTATATTCCGAATACAGAAAAAGAATATTAGAGTAATGTTTAATATTATCGCTGTATTGCGAGCGGTGATAATAATTAGAAATAACGTAAGTAAAAGGCTAATAGTCATGCAAGAAACAAACTACAAAACTAGGAAGTATTTTCATCATCTTTATCTTCAGCCTAGGCACACTTCGAAAAGGATTTAAACAATAGGAAAGATATTACGGATAGGTAAAAATGGTTAAAAAGAATTTTAAAAATATGTGAAGCAAAAATATTCTTGTCACTAAAAATAGACATATGTTAACAGTAATTCACTTGTCACTGTTCACTGTTGTTTACTGTTTTTCTTTTTTCATTACGTTTCAGACGGCGGAAATGAGTAGTAAAAACACTGTTCCAAATGGCATTTATGTTACCTTTATCTGAATTGAGTACCCGTTTCGTTTAATTTTCAGTTCTGTTGCTGTTTTTGCTTTTTCGATCAAACATCGATGTTGTGTTTAGTTTCTTTGAGATGTCATGCCAATCCAGATAACTGTTGTAAGCTACGAGAATTGGATGTACGAATGTGCTCAGCGATTCTGGTACGAATATTCCTTTTTGTTTGGCCTATATATATTTGGTCACACTGACATTTAACTCGATAGACGCCACTACTTTGTTGGGGATCAGTAAAAAAATGCTTTAAATTTTGTAATATATTTTTCTATAGATTTAGGAGGAACTTCGGAAACCTTGATGTTATATTTATGAATTTTTTTTTTTTTTAAATTTTGCTGAAATACGTGGGACCAGGGGGACTCCAATCCATTTGTCCTCTTCGGCATTTGTTATTGGCAGATGGTGGGTGCCGTCGATCTCCCTTTATACTTCTTTGTGCCACTTCACTAATAAAGATTTTTGAAAATCATTTTGTTGTCCAATTTTAATTAAATATTGAATTTCTTCGTTGAAGTCACGAGGTAGATCAGAAAATAGAAGAGCTCTCCTAAGGAAAAACTTCTTTAGGAAAATTTCGTAGAGTGGTGATTTTAACAAAATTTCTTGGAATTTTTAAAGAAAACAATGTAAAAAGGTGGAAACAATGTAAAAAACTAAATCATCATCTGATGGATATGCTGTAGTATTTTGTACGAAGTTTTCTTTTTCTTCTTATTATTAATATCTCCAAAACATTCCTGATATTTAAGTCAAATCTACACTAAACAGAATCAAATATGTAAACTGTTAGTTTTACTTCTATTTCCTTCAAATTTAGTTAAAACTGAGAAATTTAATAAAAAAATGGACCTTTAGATAAGATCTGACAGGAAAGAAACCAAATCGTCACGAGCTAGATTTAGGATGTCGAAAAATAATACGTTTTCCGTTCCAAACATCCTTTTGCTAATATTATTTCCACAATATGAACTTGTTTCACTTCCGATTCTGTTAAATCATGTACTAAGTAAGCTTTTCCTCAGCCACCTGCCACTGCTTGCTTTTCATTAACAAATTCTTGGGGGGGGGGGGGCACGATGGATCAGTTGTAGAGTGCTAACTTCTGGTGCTGGGGTCCCTAGTTCGATCCCCGATCAAGTAAGTATGTGGTGAACATAGTGTTCGTGGTTTTCTCGGGGTCCTCCCGTTTCCTCCCATTTCTCATTTCACTGATTCTTCTATCATTAGTCACTTGGTTTAATCATTGTGTCCCTTAGCCTAAGGAGCATAAACGTGGGACGTTAAACTGAAATATTTCATTTCATTTCAACAAATTCTTGAATGTGTTTGAGATTGATTATCTTAAATGATTGTATTCAGAGAAGGTACCAAAGTTTTCCTCAGTGAGCCTTGAAATACTTGAATGGACTATCAAATAATCAATTAAAAAAACAAAGTCTTCAACAAAATTATACATATTAAAACTGCTAATGTACATTGTAAGGAATCGGAGGGTGAACCATTTTCACTTCTACCAAATCAACATAAAAACATGAATATAAATTATGAAAGTTAGCTATATTTAAATCCAGATTTGAAATCTTAGCAACAGATTCTATTTTAATATATTACTAGCTGAACCTGCGCTCTCTACACAGCGCATCATTCGCACATGAACATGAATCTTCTTCTCATTCCTCACAATATATGTACATGTCCCTTTACAGACACAAGTGAAAGACGTCTTGATTAAACAAAAATCGGCAAGGAGTATCATAAAGGGGAGATTTTTCGATTATTTTTTCTCAATATCTCGCACCGTTTGCAAGATTTGAGCCTACTTCCGGTTGGAGTTTCTAATTCATGTATGACCAGTGTTTTCTTTCTTCTTGCATGCAGTATGTAATAAGCAAATACATTACATATATAATTAATTAAAATGTCAGTTATATATGGTGTTCATTGGGCAAAACACTCAAAAAATAAAGATTTATCTTAGACTCGAGAAATGGTTATCCTTCCTTTTTCACTATTAATTGGCCATGGAACAAACGCCTGAGACATAGACAACCCCAATATACATCATTATGGTGTTGGAATGTATAACACACAGGATATGATGCTTTAGTTAGTTTTTTTTTTTTTAATTTCAACGCTTCCAGTATACCCTAAAAAAATGTAATAAAGAAATAATGTCCATGTTTTTCTAAATATTCAATTAGAACTGAACAATCTACGCAAAATTTCCAATCGATCAGTGAAAACGTCATCTTTCTAGAGCCTGTAGTTTCCGAGATCTCATTGTCGAAAGGATTGACCACAAATGTATAAACATTATGAACCACATGTATGAACATGTATGAACCACAAATGTATAAAAGAACTCGGAAGATGGAAGCACAATTCACATGCATTGATTTTAGAGAAGGCTTATTAAAATACAAAGGCTTTGAGCAATAATTTTATATCATAAACTTTATGAAAAAGATATAGTTAACTAATTTAGACTATTTAAAGTACAAATACTTAAAATGTTTGTCTCTGTTAAACGTGAAATCACACATAACCGTAAATTAAAGATTTGAAAGTCAAAGTTATAGGTTGGAGCTCAGGCGCTTTTAATTGCTATTGTAGCATTTTAATAGATAAATAAGGATAAAATCTGTAAGACTTTATTTTAAGTAGTCGGGCAGCATTGAGGATGTAAACAAATATCTTAACAAAATTTAGAAAATGGAAAATTTACAACCAAAATCCGGGGAGATAATTGAGTTGAGTTGCAGACTGGTTTATGGCCCTATTTTCCTTTTGTTTTATTGTAAAGAATCAATTTTCTTGAACTCTTATCAAACTTTTCTTTTTTGAGATCTTGGCAGATAACGTGTGCCTTTCCCATGTTAACTATTTGCATGTAATATGTAAAGAGAAGACTAAACGGTTTGTTTCCTGCTTATTGAGCGGCGTGTATGTAGAAGTCTTGATAAATATTCTATCTCCAACAATAAAGCAAACTTATGTAAATACTTATGTTTTATTTCACTGCAAAACATGAAAATAGCATTGGAAAATATGGCTTCATTTCTAAAGATTTTTTCAACCATTGTACCGTATTTGCCATATTCCTTTATCATGGAAAGAAACGAGTATTTATGAGCACACCTGAAATATAGGATGTCCCAAAAGTCAGGACGGACTATTTATTGACGAAAATGCACCAGGACGTTAGTTTGAGAATGCAGGGCTACATGAACAATGGGGACATCTGTCAGAGTAGTTATCAACTACGGCCGCCATCTTAGTATCCGCCATATTGGATTTGACTCAATTCTTTTAAATGGAAAGGTAGACTTACACGTGCGATATATGAAAGAAGGCTAGAATTTTCTCAGAAACACAATGGTGAAGTCATTTTTTTGAAATTCATAGCCATGTTTTTTCCACTTAAATTGTGGAAAATAAACGAGAAAAGAATTTTGTACAACGTGCTTGTGTGATGATAATCTTGATAGGTTGGATATTTTACGATCAGAAAGTATCAAGAACATGTTCCTAAATTACATATTGTGTTCCATTTGGTTTCCTTTGACACTGATACATGTTTTTGTTTCCGACAAAAAGCCTTTGCATGAACACGTGACGAAACCTCTGAGGTGACAAATAAGGAGAGGAACTTTCCTCAATACTTCCAGCACGATGGAATCCAATTCCATTATTGACGTTGTGTTACTGAGTGGCTCACTCAACAATTTCCAGGGCATTGGATTGGACGGCGTGGTCCGGTGGAGTGGCCTCCACAGTCACCTAATATGGCACCCGAAGATTTCTTTCAATTTACGATATGATCCGGTATGCAGATATCATTATGGTTCTAACGATAAAATTTTATCGTAGGCAGCAATGAAATCACCCTCAATGATGTTATTTTTGATTGGGTCAGCGGTGCATAGTTTTGTTCAATTAAGTGACATAAAGCTGACACCACGAGTTTACTGTTTCGTGTGTATTGGGTTTAAATTTTGATTCCAATTTTCATTTGTAAATGTACGCATTTCTTTCTATTATTTTTAATAAATTATCCCATTTACAAATTTGAGTCTGAGGAACCGGTGAGCTTTACATGTTCTGTGAATCCCGCTCAGGCGCGCACCCAAGAAATTTTGTTGGGGGCGGTGAAAGCTTTTGGGAGAGACGGTCCCATATTACAAGCCACTTTCTCTATATAGTATTGAATTGGTATTTTCTGTACCCGAAAAGACAATAAATAATTGTAAAATACTTCTACCTATATTTTCAGAAAAAAAGAGAGAACTAGATTGCTTTTATAAGAGAAAGAGTACAGATGAAGTGTAAGATTAAATTTTTATGGTACATCAATCATTTCCCTGTCAAATAACTATAGTTCTATTGAGAAAGTGTGCAAACATATGTTGGGTTACGAAGTTTTGGGAAAAGGGGGTCGGGACCCGGTGGACCCCCGTGGGTACGCTCCTGGTCCCGCTTTAGTCTCATCCAAAATATATAGCCCTACTCAAGGAGCATTCTAACCTCTTCTGCACCATTTTTCAAAAGAGTATATGTAAATGTGCAATTATTTTCATGCTACTTCGGTGAATATCTATTTATAACTACTTTGCATCCCTCAATGCTTTATAAACATATACAGTTGGCCCAACGGTGGAAAACAGAAGGATAGCCAACTGCGACGTTGGCTCTACGTTATAATCAACTCTTTTGCCGACCAACTCAATTGTCAAATAAAATTGAGATTGAGAATATAAGGTCGAAACTGTTGGTTAAATGACGGCAAATCGTTGGCTGGCCCACAAATACTTTTAAATAATGTTTAACCAATGTAGCTCAGTTTTCAACTTTAATTTTTCAATAATCATTTCCAAACCATGCCCAACCTTAGCTTAATGGGGCCTATCAAAAATGCTGCTATTGTAAGAGAAACCGAATTTGACTAAACCTAGGACCTTTCGAATACGATCTACAGTATAAACACTACATTAGGAGACATTCCCCCTCTTTTTTTTCATTTAGTTATGCAACTTGATATATTTACTTTGAAACAGTCAAATAAATCAACGGTTAATTTGAATCATATTTTGTGCTTCAAAATAATTCTAAAAGTGCTTTGTTAGAATGCATAGATCCTGTACACCCACGCAGTTTATGAGCTCCATTTATACATTTTTCTGTTAGATGTGAGTAGATGATATATTTCAGATACAGAGAGATAAATGTTTAAGCTGTTCGGCACGTCACTGAAACGCAAACATTTTAATTAAAAGAAATGTGGCGTTGTTGATAGCAACACTTCATCTATCACAGCATTTGTTAGTCGAGTGACGCAATCGTATTAAGAATGGCTGCGTTTCCCCACTAATGCGTACAAACGAATGACGTATGGAATGCTGGGTCATGACAGATGTACGTACTTCAATACACGACCATGCACTCAGCGCACTTTACACAAGCACTTCGTCGTTGATAGATCTTTGAACAGAAAGCGTAAGATGAGCTAAATAGCTGAAACAGAACAGATGCTTTTCATCAGTTGGTGGTGGTCTTTTTTAGAAATATAATAGAAAATAAGTAACCAAGTAATTTTATAACATAGACTTCAGTTTCTGTTTTGCCTACTTATGCAACACCTAGCTTAAGAAGATCGAGACCCTCCGAGCCACGACAGGGGCGGTTGGAAGGGGTCGGTCTACCCTCACAATATAGCCCGTGTCTAACCGCAATATGTCGTCTCCAAGAGTTTGGGATTCAGTTCCGTGCCGTAGCGGGTCAGCGGGGCGACGGCCCCGGGCGCCGAAGTAAGAGGGACAAAATTCGGAAGGAAAAACGGAAAGATATATATAAAATGGAAGGAAAAAAATAATAAAAAGTGCTCAAAATCGAGGAAAACCAGGGTTTATTTATTTATTTATTTATTTATTTTTATTTATTTATTTATTTACGATTCGCGCCAAGCACGGTGGAGCTTCGCGGCTGGTCTGTCGACCTCACTAACATGTATGGGGGCTCCGTCGTACATTCTCGCCCTGGGTGCTGATTTTTTACGGCACGACACTGGTGGGATTACAAGGTCATGCCACTGGCCCTAGCTTTCTTGCTTCTAAAAAATGTATATAACTTATTCATTCTTTTTAGTTTCGAACCTATTTCAAGTCGACTCCTTAAACTTTCAATATCCCTCTATGGAAAGTATTAATGGAAAGCATTTGAACACATAGGTGCACCCGCGGAGGGATACATAGGGTCCGGATGCCAGTCAGAAAACGCTTCCGAACTGAACATACTTATGTACACTTTCTCAATAAAACTTTTCAGTAAGTCTTTGTATACTCGTTTAACAAGGAAACGATTTATGTTGCGTGAAAATTTGATCTTACACTCATCTGTACTCTTTTACAAAAACAATCTAGTTCTATACTTTTTTTTAAAATATAGGTGGAAGTATTTTACAATTACTTATCGTCTTTTCAGATGCAGAATACCGTATATACTCGAATCTAAGGCGCACTTTTTCTACCAAAATTTCAGGTATAAATGGGGGGGGGGGGGGGTTGCGTCTTGGAATCGCTTCTGAGTTGCTTCATTGAATATCCAGAAAGCATCTTAAATAGTGATGAGCAAATGCAAGATCAAAACCAAGACCTGGGTGGTCTTGGTCTTGAACATCCAGTCTTGGTCTTGCACACCCAGTCTTGGTCTTCGTCTTGGTCTTGCTGCAAGAGTCTTGCAAGTCTTGCTTTTAAGAAATCTTATGCCTTTCATACGTAAATTTTACTCTGGATAAATTCTACAATGCGCCAATAATAACGAAAATACAATGTATGTTTCTAAATGAAATATGGTTTACCTTCGTGTAAGTATGATGATAGTATGCAACATAGGTGATAATCTTTTTTTTTTTTTTTAATGGGTCGCCACGCTTCACTACTTATAAGATAAATTAAAATTATAACGTTTCCTAATCTTTTTATATTTTTTAACAGATTTAATACTCCACTAGTTCCCAAATTGGGGAGACGCATGAAAGAAAATCAAGACGGCACAGATTACTAAAATACCATAAATTACTAAATTATTTTTACACTCTAAAGGCGTCAGATATTTTTTATTTTCAATCAAGATTAGCTAATCTTTGAATTGAACAAACTTCCAATTAAATATTGAGATTTTATTTTACTGATTACAATATGTACTCTATGGAACATGGAGTTTACGCAAAAGTGATGAAAAAAATATCGGAGGCTTTCGATAAAAGAAGAGAATTAGCTGGGTTGAACGAAAAACGAATGAGAAGGTGTTAGAAATAGTAGCAGTAGGAGAAAAGAAAAATTTGAGATATAATTAAGAGTAGGAGAAGGAACTGGTTGGGACATTGGCTGAGGAGGAACTTTATTATGAAGGAAATGTTAGAGGGTATGATGGAAGGAAAGAGAGGGAGGGGGCAAAGGAGACTGTAGTTGAAGGAAGGTATTAAAACAGAAAATTGCTACGTCAAAACGAAGAGACTAACTGAGGACCACCGTATATCGAAGCTTCTGAGTTGCAACAAGTGACCTGCCAATAATGGTAGAATAGCAATGATGATAATATATTAGCAATATTGGCAAAAAAAAAAAAAAAAAAAAAAAAAAAAATAGAAAGAGAGAAATTAAAATAATAACGATGATAATCAAACATCTTAATATCAGTATAATTTGAGTAAAAACTGAAAACGACTCAACTATTCATGTCTTTTGTGTAAACTCAACTTATACAAATACTTTGATCTATATTAAAATAAAAAAAAACACAGCATTAAACTCCAAGTTATTTGAAATAACTGTACAAAGTCATTCTCGCTTGTGAATATGGATTATTTATTGTTATATAATGTTATATCGCTCAATCCTCGTGTGCCACATACCTGAGAAGACTAAAAGTTATATTGTTAAACAATTATTCAACGTATAAGCACCCGCCTATGAAATCAAACTTGTGGTCACATACACAAATTTTTGTCAATGTCATGAAAATGTTATTTCGATATTAATTTTTTGAGCACACATTAAAAATTTCTAACGGATGCTTGATCCTTGTAGCCAAGGCCATACCCATGTAGTCGGCACCTATGCTGTACGTAATTACCGATGTTCATTACTACATTTCTCTTTAGTTTTAGAAGAAGAACACCACTAATATGTCTTGAAATCATGTAATATGTCTAGTTTCACGTGCCACGATTATGCACCGAGGCTAAGAGAGATGGTGATGATGAGAAATGAATGAAATGGTGGAATGAAGAAAGTAGGAGGAAACGGGAAACCCCGAGAAAACCTACGCACACGGTCTCTATCCACCAAAAAGACTCATATGGTGTAAGCTGGGATCGAACCAGGAACCCCAGCACCAAAGGTGAACGCTCTACCACTGAGCCGGTACTTGTGCAAGACTCTTGCGCAAGAGTCTTGGTCTTGATCTTGTTCTAGCAGGTATGGTCTTAGTCTTGGTATTGCACCCCTTGGTCTTGGTCTTGGTCTTGCATCGGGATTCCTAGTCTTAGTCTTGGTTCTTGCATGCAAGACTCTTGCAAAAACTGCAAGACCAAGAGTCTTGCGCTCATCACTAATCTTAGAATTGAATACATGAAATTGGCAGAAGTTTTGAAGTTGAGAAATGAGAGTGCGTCTTAGATTCGAGGGCGTCTTAGATTGGAATATATACGGACTCATTTAATATAACATAGACGTAGTGACTGTAGTATCCCCCCCCCCCTTTAAAGCTTGGATCCGTCCCAACAAACATTTCTGAGTGGGCGCCTAACACTGAAAATGTAATGATAGACATTTACAATGTGAGTCCCTTTCCATCTCGCACCCTTTACTTCTCAATCCGATAGGGGATGAATTTAGACTTAAAATGGGATGGGAAATATCACTATTCATCTCAACGATTCCGAAAACTGGATTGGAAGCTAATATCGGTCGTTTTTAATTATCTTTACATGTAGGGATGCAAGCGAGACAAGAAATGAAAAAGTCTCGTCTCGTCTCGCAGCCTCAAATCTTGGTCTCGTCGCGCGTCTCGTCTCGTCTCGCAAATGTAAAGTCTCGTCTCGCGTCTCGCATAAAATTTTAAGTCTCATCTCGTGTCTCGCGCGAGACTTTCTCGCATGGTCTCGCAGTCTCGCATATATTCTGGGTCAAAATTTTGCAATGTGTTATTCTATGGCTGTTAATGAATGATGATGTTATATTCTGTCCGAAGGCAGGTATTTGACCTAAAAGTCTCTTGGCAAGGCGAATCCATGGTTGTTTGCCATTGCTTTCCATTGGATGAATGTTCATAACATCCTAAGGAGACGGAACCTAGAGTTCAACATGGTATCCGAACTTGTGTCCCCTCCGCTCCAAATTAAAAGAAAAGTTGTGGTGGAATTTGATTGCTGGACAATTAATTTTCGTCAAATTAATAGCATGATTTACAGCAAAACCAGCATAAATTGTTGCTGGATCCAACATTGTTTTCCAGCTTAGAGGCCTCTAGCAATATTTGGCTCTTCTAAAATATCGTCCCTACTATCAACATTTACACGTTTTGGTCGTTTCCATTATAAAGATGTTTTTATACCACCAAAAGCGCTTGTAGATAACAAAAGAACTCCTCACAACACAATACAACCCAATTCTTTCGGTTCGTTCGCGCTTGTAGGGCTTTCGCTTTCAACTTATATAGTGTTGCCAGATCTAGAAAATAAAATTACTGACAGATATAGGGCCATTCCTACCATCTCCCACCAAACCTATAGGGCCATCCTACCAAACCAGTGTTTGAATTAAACTTCCGAACTAGAGGTGGATGTTTTTGATAAATATATAGAAAGAAAATACTTATTCCATGTAAAAATATCATGTTATTTCTGCGAGCCGGACCGGGGATAAACTTTGACGAGAGGGGATTCCCCCGCCATCCTTCAACATTATCGCTAGTAGTAATGTGAAAAAGACAGAAACAACAAAAATATCACATTTCGCAGCAATAGGGAGTCTTATTCGCTTTTCAGACCAAAAACAGAAGTTCATGTATTCGTGCGCGCCCGCGTGTATGTGTTTGTGTCGCAAAATAAAGTCCTAAATCGATGCTGTAATAAATTTCCAATTTACAAAACTTTTCTTTTTTAGAAATTAAAGAAGGCTTTAATTCTGAAAATCAACATTGAATAATAATAAATCTCATAAAATGTCTATTGCCCCAATCACTTTTTTGTTCCTGGAGGCATTAACGCTCAACTTAGAAAACTCAATAAATGTAAAATCACTAAATATACATGTAAATGTAATTCATAAATGTTGCGAGACTGCGAGAAGTATCGCGAGACTTCTCGTGCGAGACTTAACCGAGTCTTGTGTAGCGTCTCGTCTCGCATGGTTCAGTCTCGTCTCGCGTCTCGCATAAAATTTTCACTCTCGTCTCGTGTCTCGTCTCGCAAATGCGAGACGAGACTTCTCGCGTCTCGCGTGCATCCCTATTTACATGTCACCCCCTTTCCACCACAAACCCTCATTCCCATATTGATGGAGGCAGGGGCGCCGATCCTGGGGGGCGAGGGCCCCCCAGAGCTCATGTGGGCCCCTATTGTATGTATGAATATGCAACATTTGACATAATTTGAGTGCAATTTGTCTTAAACTCTTCATATATATACACCTTCTGTATCTGAATGCCCCCCCCAAATTTACAGAGAAATCGACGCCCTTGGATGGAGGGATGAATTTCGACCAATAGGGACGCCAGCTTTAATTTCATGGGACACAATCGAAGGCGCAGAGACATCTTCTGGGGGTAGCTGTTTATTTGTATATCGGAAATAATAGTTTTATAATGCTTGACCTCACTGCAATACAAATGTGTTGGGGGGAAGTCAGTGGGGGCGCCTGCCCATTCTTCCCCCTTTAGTGTCCCTGATTTGTACCTAAACAGCATCGGAAGTGTCACTATTGATCAGAACGAACCCGAAAACTATCGATTGAGTTCTAACGTCGGTCGTTTTCAATTATTTTTACGTCTCTATTACATTTTTTTTACATAAATTATGACTCCCCCCCGTTCCTCCCTCAGGATATGCATTTAATTAATTTAACATCATAAGATCCTTGGGAAACTAATTTGGTAATAATGCCAAATATTTTAAATGATCAAGTAGTTATTGTACGATGCGATCGACATAAGCTCACATTGGTTTTTATATACGTATTTCACCATCTCTGACAGACTAGCGAAGGAGATGAAACCTATTCTTGGGACCCTGGATCAATTACAAAAAACCGCATCTCAATACCTTTTACCGTTTTGTACTGATGTCTTTCGACAGATAGACGGACGGAGAGACGGACATAGCTATTCTACAAAATTTCCAATATTTATACATAACAGAGTTTGGAACTATAATAATATAGTAGACCTACTTGTTAGAATACTTCATAATGTTATATAAAATCAAAGATAAAGTTTTTTTTTTTTTATCCAGCCATGTTTAGCACGATCATTAGTTTATTTCCTTTAACAGTTAAAAACACAAGCAATAGAATTTGATAACTATTTTAGTGTTGATAACTGCTTCACAAAAGTTTCGTCAAAGAATTAGTCACCGTTCGGTCCCAAATTGGACTATTTTAACATAGCTGACAAATCTGTTCTATTTGTCAGAGTTGATCGTTAAGTGGATTATAACTGAAATGGTCGCAAACTGAAGTGTGCCTGTTCGAATTGGGTGTTTTCTTACTATAGTGGTATGGATTATGAGTGAGTCATCTCTATTCTTTTATATAAAGGTAACCAAGAAAGTTCTGATCCTTTTTGTGGAAGTCCGTGTTCCATTGGCCCGCACACCTTGAGTTGATTGCGAATGGAGATAAGGCGAAGGTCAGTTGTTGGTGTGGGTATATCCAACATACTACTTGGTTGTGGCAGTTCAGTTACACTGTGAATTTGTGTAAGGACAGAGTGAACATGGGACTTCCACAGAGCGTCATAAGGGCTTGAATATTGTACGAGTTGAAACTGGTTTCAAAGGCAGCTGCAGAAGAGCGGAAGATATGCCAGCCCTTTGATGACGGTGTCGTGAACGCGGACAGTGCAGCGGTGACAAGTTTAAGGACGGTGACAAAACATTCGAAGATCACCACGTGCCGGAAGACAAAATGAATATCGGCCAGCGGCGAATTGAGGCGAATAGCGGCCAGACATGTGAGGAACTTGGACTACAATTCAGTGAGAGTGGAGAAACCATTCGGCAGCACATTCATCAACTTGGGAAGCACTACAAGTTGGGTCGATGGGTTCCACATGATTTGGCTCCGGGCCAGAAAGCAACGCGAGCAGACACCTGTGTTTCTTTGCTGTTTCGTCTGAGGAAGGAGAAATTTCTGGACAGCGTGTTGACATGTGATGTGAGGTGGGTTCAGTTGAAGCTCCACGGAGCCGTCATCATTGGTTAACATCCCATGAACCGATTCCAAAACAGTCGAAACCAGCACTGCATCAGAAGAATGTCCCGCTGTGTGTTTGGTGAACTGCTCGCGCCATCGTGCATCGGAAACTGCTACCATTTGGTCAGAGCATCAATCAACTGTGTAGTGTCATCAGTAGAGCCGTGTTGAAGGAAAACTCAAAACTCTGGAGGCAGCACTCCTGAATCACAAAGGGGTCCTGCTCTTACAAGACAACGGATGACCCGGGACACCATTCTACGCCTTGGGTGGAAAACATTATTGCATCGACCATACTCCCAGGATATTGCACCGTTCGATTATCACCTATTCCATTCCTTGAACAATCATCTTAGAGGACGCCAGTTCAAATCCCTAGTAGAGGTGCAAAATGCACTTGATACTTTCTTCGCTGCACGGCCTATCAAGTTCTACTACGATGGAATCAATGGCCTTCCAAAAACGTTGGCAGAAGGTCGTTGATGCTGATGGGGATCTTCCAGGTACATCTTAGGTGACACATCGATGTTCGAAGGTGGTGGGTGAAAAAGCGACAATAGTTTTTTCGTTACCTTTATACAAGTAATAGAATCTCATAAATATTTTAGTGTTGACAGCTGCTCCCCAAAAGTTTCGTTGAAAGAAACCGTTTGGTTCCATACTGGAATATTTTATCATAGCTGATAAATCTTATCTATTTGTCAATCAGAGTTGACCCTTAAACGGTCGCAAATCGAAATGGTCGCAAATGATTGATTGAAAACTGGAGAATACCTGTTCGAATTGAACTTTCTTTTTACTGCAGTAATATGGATATGAGTGAGTCGCTTCTACTGTTTTATACGTATGAATAGTATATACAGTATAACAATAATATAATAGATAGGGTAATAGAATAGGTGTATATGTACGTCTGATATGTTTTAAAAATTAATGAACACGTGACATAAACGTAAAGTTGTATATACATACTCATACAAAGTACCGTACATATTTAGAAAGTATATTGTTAAAACTTCATGTTTTATTTCATATTTCGGGACTATTGAGTTTCATATATATACTTTCATATATATATATATTGTTGCTCTCTAACTATAATTTTCGTTCTACTGATAGCATACTGTAGAATCTCTGTATAATTCAATTTGAAGTTGCTGGCTTTTGTTCTTTAAACTTGTATATCTGGGATGGTTTATATTCAGTTTGGTTTTGGGTATGACGGGACGTACCATCTCCAATAATTCTTATATTTATATATATTAGTAAGTTAGATCTTGGGAGTCGGAAGACTTATAATTTGCAGAAAATGATGGAAGGTTCCAAGGTTCCATACGTTTATGAATATGCTTGCTTTTACTTAGAATTGCAGGAGTAAATTGTGAGTAGAACTGTAATAGAAAATTGTGAATTTTAATAATTAGATAGTTATTTAGTAGCAACAGAACATAGAAAATTTATAATTTTAAATAAATTTCTGGTGTAATAAATTTTCACTGATGTTTAATACATGAGAGTGTCGAGTTAAAGCACATATAACTTGTGCTTTTGGAAATAAATAATATGATGGACAACATTTTGTCCGTGGGTTTTTTCGGGGTTCTCCCGTTTCGTTCACATGATCATTCCTCCAATTCTTCCATCATCATTCAGTTGCCTTAATTATCGTCTCCATTAGCCTAAAGGACAAGAACATGGGAAGTTACACTGATAGATTATTCAAAATAAAGGAGGCGGAATTGAAATCAAAGAATCAATAAACGGGTTGAATCTAGGAGCCTTACGCAGAAGACTACAGAAGTAGAAAGAAAGAGATAGACAATAAGGAGTGGGGAAGGAGGCTCAGAAAGTAATAGGCGTATATATATATATATATATATATATATATTATAACAAAGTTTGGAGCCCTTAAAAGTAGCAGTATGACAACCCACCGTCCCCCCCAGTAGTCGGTCCTGGATCCGCCCCTAGTTCCCATTTTATTAGTTGTAGTGTAATGTTTCTCTATATTCTGTATTTTTTATTTTACATAACAACATTGTTATTATTATATAATTAGTTTAGCAGAAGAATAATAAGCAATCATTTTTTTTCTAACGCATATTGATGGGCAAGTGTCGAGCTAAAACTCGACTCAGATTCAAGTCGAGTTTTGAATCCAGTCAAGGGTAGTATTCTCGAGTCGAGTTCCGAGGCGATTCACTGTTTTTGGCGTCGAGTTTCGAGTCGAGTTGAGTTTGATAAATAATATATAATAACAAGGTCTTCTAAAAGGTTCTTGCAATTTGAAGAAGTAAAGGGCTATGCTCCTTTCTTTTCCAGTAGAATATCGTAGTTACACAAATGGTCATAGTCAAAACACTCTCGTCATTCCTGTTCAAAATTTTACGATATTCGTCCGGCAAACAAGGACATCTTTATAGAAAACTCATTCGTCTAAGAAATATAGGTAAGTGAAAACGATTCGTCATTTATATTTGCATTAAACTGTCAATCTTTACTAATAAAAGACAAAAGTGTCGGTGTGTCACGATAATTTCTAATAGTTAACAATCACGCTAACACTTGTCGCCAGTTGCGCTCCTGTATGACGCCAATAAATGTCGCTAGCGTCCAGACAATTTGTAGATTTTAAATTGTTGTCACGTGACGATTTAATTGCGACTTAAAACTGCATTGTTTCAGGCTAATTACTTCTAAATAGAACCAAACTTAGATTTGAGATTCTATTTATCTTCCTCTAAGGCTTTTTCTCAGTTAGCTGGGGTCGGTTTTTCCTATTGCTATCCTTTACCTGTTTCTATCTTGTGTCATATCCACTGTGACACCACACTTCGCCATGTCTTAACTACTCTCAAGTAATGCATTGGAACAACTGAATAATAACTGTATTGTTTTGATTTAATTATTTGAACATAGATACTGATGACCACTGGTGCAAATCCCGGCGGGATGAGGGAACATATCCCCCAATCTTGGAACCGGGGGGCTGTCCCCCCAATAATCTGATTTGAAATGTGTTTTTTGGGGGGAGAAATGTGATGATTTGTGCTCGACTGCCAGAAAGGAAAGTGAGATGAAATTGGTGTCTCTTGACTTGTTTCATTTTTTTAAAAAAAGAATCTTATTTAAAGAAAGAATCTTATTTCAAACTGAACTTCGTGTTCTGGCGCATTTAGGTCACATTAATCCGTATTAATTTCGCTCCCGCTACTTGGACACAAATTGCAACAAGTGGATTTCAGAATATGTTCACGGCACTGACTTCCGATATGTAATACACAACAGGTTCACCGCAGAAATCAGATTCATCTCATCTCCCCCTCTTCCAGAATAAGCCTCAAATCTGCCCGCCTCCTAATGTGAAAGACAACTCTGCTCCCCTGATCCTCCACAGCATTGGTTTTCAACTTTATAAATATTTTGAACATCGCTTAAAAAAATATGGGAATGGTCTTATCTGTCCCCTGCCCCAATATTGAAGACAGATTTGCGCCTCTCCTGATGACACTGAATAATTATTACAATCTCTTTTGTTCTCTTTTTTGTAGATTGGAACAATAGTGGATTGATTCTTTCCACTCTTGTGGCAATTCCTCCTTGTTCCAGATGAGGAGAATGAGTTTGTATATCTCGTTTTCCAATCCCCCCCTTTTTTCTAAAATTAACTCAACCAGAATTTCGTCTATACCTGCAGATTTGTGTTTCTTTCATTTCTTTATAGCAATTTATATTACTATTATATTACTATTACAATTTATATTACATTTATTTATACCAGTGGCGGCGTTTGCACGTTAAAAGTGGGGGAGGTGAAAGACATGATCTGAATATTTGTATATCAATGTTAGTTTTCCTCGTTGTTTCTAACACTTTGACGAAAGGTTGTATAACAATAGGATACTATGTTTTTAAGTTAAAATATCGTATATCGTAATTAAGTAAATTAACAAGAGCAACGCAAGTAGGTACTAGCTCTTTGTACTCTTGAACAACGAAAGTGTAAAAAGAGATTTGATTCCTTGCACATAAACATTTTAAAATTCTATCTGGAAAATTGTGTGATCAGATTATTTGATAACAAATTTGCAAAACAAATAAATAGAAAGGATAATATTAATCATTGTAACGAATAATGAGGCTTGTTTTGTAGAAGTTACGTTGAAACTGGGGATTAATGAACAACTTATGTTTTTAATTTCACACATGCTATTAAATGTATGTTATTACTCCTAGAAAATGAAAGACAGTAAATACTACAAGCATATGCTACTACATTTAAAGAAACACGCAATTGCAATATTAATTGCTTTGAATTGCAATTAAAACGCAATTCCTGTAGCTTTCTTAACTCCACGGGAAGACAAATAACCAATATGTACTCACGCAACGGCAAATATTAAAAGGCACAATTTTTTCTTTTTATGAACAAGTAATACATACAAAAACTTTACATTTCCAAATGAAACTATATACATTAAGGGGTCACTTCAAAAAGTGGGGGCAACTGCCCCCTCTTGCCCCCCAATCGCCCTCCTGCTCAACACAACACTGAATTGTTTAAAACCGAGAATCTGTTTGACACTTCAAGCCCAATTCGGGCAATTGGTATTCCCCAGTTGCTCAACCCTCCTTTAATTTTTAAATTTCCTTTAATTAAATTTCTACGTTATCAGATGTTGATTATTTCCATTTTTAATAAACAATACTCTTTCAACGATAGCACATAATTTCTAAGTACATAAATAGCAAGATAAAATTGAAGTCTGACCGCGCCACATACTGTAAGGCAGCGTTTCCCAACCGGTGTGCCGCGAATGGTCCGCTGGTGTGCCCCGAGGAAATCGAAATAAAATTGTTAATTCATGGCAATCAAATTGCAAAACATAGGGGAAAATGTATATTTGTATTTCACATTACTATGAACCTCTACTATGAATTTACAATCTTAATTTTCATTTTCTGCACATTTTTAATGTTGAAAAGGGTATTTGTTATCATTGT
The DNA here is from genome assembly GCF_964235325.1 of Thermobia domestica. NCBI lineage: Eukaryota > Metazoa > Arthropoda > Insecta > Zygentoma > Lepismatidae > Thermobia > Thermobia domestica. The sequence goes on from NC_137455.1 coordinate 2,190,214, forward strand.
TATGACCATTATTGCTTCTTTATTGTTGTAAACTGTTCCGTAATATCATTCTATCTTTTCCACAAAGCGAACATGCACACAAATGTGTTTTAAAAGTAAAAGAGATTTGTTTGTTCGTTCGTTATTTAGTGATCTACCTTCTTAGTGGAAGGTTGGATACAGTTTTCGAAAAAGAAAGTGTATTTTTTTAAAAACCTGAGTCTTGCAATTGCTTTCTATTTTTAATGAAAAATAAGCATAATAATTTACCGAAAACCAGTTATCGAGCTTTCTTCTCTGTGAGGAGATCAGTAATTACAGAAATAAATTACCACGGTATTTTATAAATAATAATAATAAATATATCTACATGAGTGTGCCGTGAGAATTCAAGTTACACCTGTAATGTGCCGCAAGTTGAAAAAGGTTGGGAAACGCTGCTGTAAGGTGTCCTGATTTCCCAAGTACAGAATTTACTTAAGCTATACTTGAGAGAAAATTAATGAAGATAAATTTTCATGTTATTCGTTGGTTCGTGAAATATACTCGTAAAGATTGAAAAAATGAGGACGGCAATGAACTGTTTCTACAAGCTTTTGATTTGACGAAGGAATTTCGGTTCTTGTTTGTATGTTGATTCTCTGACGTCCATTGTAACTATTCATTTTTGTTTCTCTCTCTTTTTTATCAATTCCTGGCAGTAATCTTTACTTTTTTCATTTGTCTGATGACGTCATAGGAGCTAAGTTTATGAATGAGCGTAAGCCAATCTTTGGAATGTTCTCCATTTGTGGACTTAAGTTATAAATGTATGCTACCTCCAAAGATGCCTTTCTTCCGTTATTGGACTTGATGGATGTTTTGAACTTCTTGTTTACACAAGATATATCTCCACATTTGATGTAACAAATCATCATTTGAATGTTGTTTCCATTATGGGGTAATTCATTGCATAGCCAATTGCTATGACGCAGTCATGAAGTCTATTTTAGGAAAAGCTATGTATATATGAAACATTGATAGACAGAGCAGAACATATCGACTATCAAGTGGAACTGAGTTTGTACTGTGTTATGACGTTTCTATCATTAACTGAAAATAACCACAATTCTATCTTTAAAAAAGGCAGCTCTCTTTCCTACCTTTGATGCACAAGGTATTGGGTTCGATTCCCTGTTGCGGAACATCAAACGCACTGTAAATGCTTCATATCCACCTTTGAGCTATAGGTCTCATCCTAAATAGAGTCGCTTCTAACAGAAGATCTATCAACTTTTTTAAAAGATACACAAATAGACACCCTATTCACAGATGAAGAAATTATGTAAATTAAGAAAAAGTAGCCGTGTCACGTGTATAGCACGCGAAGGAATTTGGTTTTATATAGAAACTAACTGAATGGCATACAACCAACCTGACGTTTAAGTACAGCTGGATTGCATATTACAAAGGGGAACTTTTTGTTAATCTTATTTTGGGTTGTCCATATCTCTTGGGAATAGCTGAGTGTATAACTTCAATAAACGAATTAGATTTTTAATTTTTGATCCTCTACATTCTTCACTACAAGAACTAAAAGTGTTTTAACATGTTTTTGACACATTTTAGAAACTGCTTTTGAACAGTGTTTAACATGGCAAAATGTGATTACGAAAAATGTCTGGAATGCATTCTGACAGTGGTTGATAGTAATTACTCTAAAAATGTTCAAAAGGTATCTGATTTCTGATGCGTCCAATGAGAATACGCTCAGGAGCGAGTAGAGTACCGAAAGATTGTAAGACATGATTATTTAGATAGAGTACACAGCCTACTAGTTTTTGAGTAATTCCTTAAATCACTTGAAATTTCTCTTCCTATCTAAATAAGAACTCTTTTCTTTCACTTGATAGTAACAAGTATCGTTATCTTAGTGTGTTTTCTAGATGTGTTTGCAAAATACGCCATAACTTTGTTTTTAGTGTTCGACAAGAAGTGTTTTAAATACGTCCTGATGGAACACATTCTGTTTCGAGAATTAACGTCTTTTTCTTTCGTTCTTTTTTCTTTACTTTTCTTTCTTCCTTTTTCTTTCCTTTGATACGCATGAGCACTTTTTGAACATTATTTCAGGCATTTTCTCCATAAAATCTGTTATAAAAGTGTATAAACACTGTTTTATTTGTTATAGTGTGACCAAAGTTGATTGTAATTCATCGATAAGTTGTTGAATTTTTTTGTTTACCAGACGGACAGACACAGTAAATATCTAAAGGAGTTTTGAAACCAAACCCTTTGAAAGCTTGAAAGCAGTTCTACTCAGGGGTAGAGAGATGAACTTACAGATCTATGCAAAAGAGAGGGAAGGGAATCGTAAGAGCGGTAAACAGGGAAGATCGGAAAGTGAAAATTACGCTTTACCCAACAAAAGGTTCCCTCTGCTTCTCTTTCGCATATTAATTACATTGAACCAATCTGCTTAAAGATAATTGGTGTAAAGATAATAAATAGTGAATATTGAAAAAGGAACTTATCTAATTGTAGAATCTATTACAGGAAAATAAAGGTGATATTTGAATAGAAAAATCATAAAAAGTAAAAGAAAAATCGAATTTCCGTTTCATTTTTTAAAAGACTTTTTAATGGGAAAACCCCCAATTCCAAACAAAATCCGGCTTTTCTGCATCTGTAGATGAGAACAACCAATAATTTGTTGAATGTAAAAGTTATCTATTATTTTGATGTACGAATGGGATTGCCAATAGAGTAAAGAGTTGTCTGCAGGTGTGCACCCAGAAATTTTTGTTGGGAAGGGTTCATGATTTTGAGGGTGTCAAGTAATAAAAGACACTATGTTTATGAAGTATCGAATGAACAGAATACAAAGATAATTCATTTTCAAGTACTGACACGTATATATTCTCAAGAAAAGTGATAAAATTAGGTTGTTTTTATCAGGAAAAAATGGTACAAATGATGAGTACTGATGTTTAGCAGTATTTTTCTGCTAAACATGTATAGTTTTATTAAGAAAGTGTACAAACGTACTTCGAGTTATGAAACTTTGGGTAGTTCTGGACCTGGTGCAACCCGGTTTTCTGTGTTGGTTCACCACATCCTTCTAATTAACCATGTCAGTCCCGGCGTCCCCCACAGGGAACATAAAATATGACGACATTATTATTTCTTTACAATTTTAAAATCAGACTGGCAACATTGAAAACTGATTACAAGGGATGATCCATCTAAAATCATCCCTGTAGACAGTTTTCAATGTTGTCAGTTTAATTTTTAAGTTGTAAAGAAATAATAATGTCGTCATATTTTATGTCCCCTGTGGGGGACTCCGGGACCGACATGGTTAAATAAATGTAAATAATTTTGAAATGGATTTTAACATTTCACTTTGATGGAATAACGTAGGGGATGGGGAGGAGGGGGCTGACTCGATCAAACTTTTAACATAGATAAGGTTCGGAGCTCGGATGCTTTCATCATTTTACTTTGACGGCATAATATAGGACGGGAAGGGGGGACATATATGTAAATAAATAAATAAAAGTGACTGTCTTTGTAACTTGATTACGCTTAAACCACCGAACCGATCTTAATCAAATTATCAACATAGATGAGGATCGGACCTGGGGTGGTTTTTATCATATCACTTTGACAGTAGAACTTGGAGTAGGAGGAGGGAGAGAGATATAAAAATAAATAAAATTTAATAACTCTTGAAACACCTGACCGATCTCGATCAAATTTTCAACATAGATGTAGTTCGAGCCTGAAAAGTATTTTTTTTTAAATATTTTACTTTGACGGTAGAACCTAGGGGAGGGGGAGGGGAGGAGAGATTAATATATAAAAATTCAATCATTCAGACAACAGTTTTCCTGCGCTTGCGCTGGACGTGCGGGTTTGCTAGTAAAAGTTAATTATCTTAGAAAGAAGAGAGGTTTTAAATAGTATTTCAAATCACGTCTATTATCACGAAAAAAAAAAATAATAAGTCTAATACTCTTATCCCCTGTCTTGGATGGAATGAATTTGTAATAACTTATTTGTAGGTCTGCCTTAAGTGAAGAAGTCTCAAGCATTTCCATAAATATATATGGGCGAGATATTTTCAATAGAAGGAGAGCACAAGAAAATGTATCTCCGCCACAGATCGAAGGCCACTTACTGCTTCTAAGAAATATTAAAATGCATCGATCGAACAATGATTCCGTTTCGTAGACAAATACTTATGTAGAAAAGGAAGCCTGTGAGAACAATGAGTACACGAGATTGAATTCCGTCTAGACACATCGCATCGCATCAATAAACGGGTCAATGAACACTGGATACCCACCTACGAGGATAACCAACCGTAGCAAAAGAGGATTTTAAAATGTCCAAGTCTACACATTTTTCTTCAGGTGAAGTCAACAGTGCCCGTAGTAGAAGTGATACAAACATTAAGAAAATTATACAAGAAACATTAATTGTAATAAAAAAAAAAATATGTTTATACGAGTAATAGTTTTTTTTTTTTTTTCAGTTAATGGAATTGAAAATTTTTATTTTGTACAGAAAGAACTGAAATACACTCGGTTTCGGTTACGCGATGGTGCAGTTTCGAAGAGATAAAATTAATATTAATATTAGATTTTTCTCTCTTTCTCTCTGTGATTTCAGATCCCGGGTTCGATTCCGATCGAAGAATTGTAAAACGCTTTTTCAGGCCAGACACCTTGAATGAGGTTTTCCTGGGTTTTTCTCATTCCCACCAGGCAAATGCCGGGGTGGTACCTAACTTATAAATCCCAGGCCGCTTCCTTCCTTCCCCCATCCTTTCTTCCTTCCACGGATAGTGTGCTCGCCGAGGGACGTCATCCCTCAAACGTGAAGGGCTAAATGACCTTAGATGCCGAAAGCCCTGAAATCTAAATCCCATCCCCATCTCTCTGTGATTTCAATTTAACATCCGATTTCGTTGAAGTTACGAAATGGGGCGGAAAATAAACTAGTGTTTGAAAATGCATTGGACATTTTTTTTTTTTTTTTTTTTAAGAAATTAGCTTTGGGCACTATTTGTCCTGTAAGAAAAATATCAAGAAGTGTTCTATCAGTAAACACACACAAAAAAAGTCTAGAATAGATTCTAACTTGTAAGAGTGGTTAATGAAAGCTGGTTTAAGGTTGGTTTAAAGGGACAAGTTTTGCCGATAGATGTCACTACAGTCTTCATATCTCTCTCATGTATTGTTTACCTTTCACGAAAAATGAAATGAAATCTTTAAGTTTTACGTCCCACGGTTATGCCGGTTAGGCTAAAGGAGACGGTGATGATGAGAGATGAGTGAAATGGTGGAATCAAGAAAGTGGGAGGAAACGGGAGAACCCCGAGAAAACCCACGAGTACGGTGTTTGTCCACCACAAAGTCCACACGGCGCGAGCAGGGATCGAACCAGGAACCCCAAATACCGGAGGTGAACGCTCTACCAGTGAGCCATCGCGCCCCCTACCTTTCACGAAATTCACGATTTCTCTTTTTCAACCGACAGACTTAAAATTTTTAGAGAAAGAACTTCATAAACTATCGAAGGCAAGAATGCATGCCGATTTTTTATTTACAATTTTCTTCATTGTTGAAATGGATTTCGAAACCTTTAACAGTTTCAACAATTAGAAAAATCTAAATACGAAAACGGTACGGATTCTTGCCTTCGATAGGTTATGAAGTTCCTTCTCTAAAAATTTGAAGTATCTAGGTTGAATGTGTAAGATAAAGTGTGTATTTTTCTGAAAGATAAAAAATACATGACAGAGATACGACCACTGTAGTGAGTTGAGTTTAGTTTAGCGTCCCGTTCAGCAGCGAGGCTATATGAGACGTGGACCTACTGATTAACGTGGAATCCGAACCACATGAGCTCCCACCGGGAATCGAACCCGGGTCTCCCACGCCAAAGGCGCGTACGCTAACCGCTTAGCCACGAAGGAGCTCGACCACTGTAGTGACATCTATCGGGAAAACTTACCTGTTTACACCAATCTTAAGAGTGTTGGAAATGTCACCTAAACCTCATGTCCAAGGCAAGATAAGGCATAAGGTAGAAACGATTATAATTACTTTAATTTAGTTATTACTTTAATATAACATTTTTTGTTTGAGGTTAGTAATTTATATCTCATATACGTATGATCTTATCTATTGTTCTCCGATAACGATTTTCCTGAATTGGCAAAATTAAACGAAAAAACAAAGAAACAAGGAATAACCGAGGTGAATAAGATTCGAATGCTTATTTGTGGCGTGCAAATTTTGTAAGCAAACCAATTTTTTGTTTATGTTTTGTTTTCTTTCTTTTTTAATTTCTAAAGTTCCTTTATATATTACCACTTAGCCATGCCGAATATTAATAAACGAAATATATTTTTGTGATTTTCTCCATCACTCTCTCTCTCTCTCTCTCTCTCTCTCTCTCTCTCTCTCTCTCTCTGGGCTCATTCTTTGATGATTACTCTTATATCCGATCAAAACTGGAAGATGCTGCTGTGATCTGGAATCCATCAAACAGCAATACCGTTACCACTTGAAAAAGTGCAATCTAAATTCATCAAATACTTAGCATACAGGAGCACTGGAATCTATCCATCTTATGAAAACTATCTAACATTAATAGACAACTTCTGTATTCCTACACTTGAACAAAGGCGAAATGTGATAGATATGATTTTTCTCCATAAAATAGTACAAAACTAGTTTAATTGTACGGATCTAATATCGACACTAAATTTCATGTCCCGACGCTTAAAACTCGTGCTGATAACTCTGTCGTGTTCTATTGTAAAAACGCAAGGACCAACGTATTATTGAAGTCACCAATTTGGAGAATATGCTCTTATAACAAAATATGTATCTGACACAAAGAAATTGACATCTGTAATATGAACTATATGTTTAAGAAAACTATATATTGTAAATTTATTTTGTAATGCATCGACACTGTAATTGGACTTATGCCTGTTGTGTTGTTGTTCACAAATAAATAAATAAATTTCTTTAATTGATTGTGATATTCTTTGGTTTGTGATATTCGATGGCTGAGTCGTAGAGTGTTCACCTCCAGTGCTAGGGGTTTTAGGTTCGGTCCCGGGACAAATGAGTTTCTGATGGACAATATCGTGACCATGAGTTCTTTCGAGCTGCAATGACGCTATTCTAGTCACTGGTCTCCAAATTTTAAAAATCTGTTCGGCGGTTGGAACGGAAAATAATCTATGCTCACTTCTTCGATCCTTTAATTAGAAAAGGAATCAATCAAGTCGAAGCAGAGGCTTTTTGTTTAATTTAAACAATGTATTTCTTAAAAGAGAGGGGCTAAAGCATAGTTTGCCGCTTTATCTAGTGTAAAGCAGGATTGAAGTCCATTTTATCCAGTGTAGAGTCAAGAGTGACATCCAAGGGGGAGCATCCAGTGTATAGCCCCCCTTGGACCCGCATCTGTATATATATGTATATATATCCCCCTCCCCTCCCACAACTTGCGGGGCTAAACTTGGATTTAAACGGCATTGAAGGTGTCACTGTCCATCTCAGCAATCCCTAAAACCATGGATTCGATACTAATATTAGTCATTTTCGATCATTTTTAAATATCTCTCCTTCCCTTAAGTTGCACTGTCAAAATGAAATACAAACTATCCCAGGCTCGAACCTTATGTATATTGGAAATATGATCGAGATCGGTTGTGTGGTTCTAGAATTATTAAGTCACAAACAGTCACCCATTTTTATTTATTTATATAGATATACGAAGATGAAACAAGGAATTAGTTAATGGAAAACCTATGAAACACTTTTTTTCAGAAAGTCCTGGTTCGACTTTACCTTATTTATAACATTCATTAACTATAATACAATATAATAATAGAAACAATATATTAAAATACAAAGAATTATTAATTCACTTATTTAGATCTTTCGCAAAAAGGAATAATGAACAATTGTATATGTAGTAATCTGGACTAGGAAAATTGTCAAATTTATGCCAAGTGGATTTTTTAAGCTATTACATACGAGAAATTTAGGTAAACTATCAATATATATTATTACAAAACAACTATTAATAACAATAACAAGCGAAAACCTCAATTGAGGAAGAAGGTTATTCGATATACGACAACATTAAGATAAGAATAGTTTAGCAATGGTGTGGGATGACCAGTTGCTAATATGGACAGTAAATAGTAGAAACAATAGTAAGGATGTAATAGGATACGGATTTTTTTTTTTTTTTTTTTAAGGAATTAAGAGCTTTTTGGTACAAAAGGTATTAGTTTGTAGCCGTAGTATAATGGCATGAAGGTAGTATAATGGCACGACAAATCTTCAAAATAAAGAAGAGCTACAATATGGTGGCCTAGATATTCTCAATTTGTGTGTGACTTAATTTGAATTGATATATTTTTGGTGTAATACAATAGTACGAGTAATCATGCTGAAGTGTACAAGTATCTAAAATATTTGTAATGATAGAACATTACCTTTAATATACATTTTAAACTAGGAAAATAGGTCTTATTAACACGTTATGTTTATATATAGTAAGTGTATTACTTATTTTGCTACTTTTCCTTTCACTATTCCGCTAAATTTATTTGTAATTTGCAGGAGGAATTGCAATATGAAAAGGTTCCCTGAAGCTTTCAATACGGCTCACAGAGGGATACCGAATTGTGGCGTCACCTCAAAACGCTTGTTTTTGTTATCGTGACGTAAGCAGCTTATATTTCCATTGTTTGAAGCGTTGTATCTCCGTAACGAAGAAATACTTTTCTGAGATTTTTGGTATGTGGTATATTGAAGACTAGTTCTACACGATGGTGTCTTTAAATTACAACCTTTGGTCAAAATGGAAATGTCCATTAACAATGGTACACTAAGAAAAAACGGCGTAGAAAGTTTAAAACCAAGGTATAAGTATAGGACTCGAGCTTTTGTTTAAGAGTACAGATGAGGAAAATACTTGGAAATATATCAGTTAAGTACTCCTGGAAATTCGAATCCGGAATCATTCCATTGCAAAGTTAGTACGCTGCTCACACTTCGAAGGATGCCACTCTGCACTCAAAGAAGAACTCTTTCGTTATCTATCACTTCTGCATTGCTTCTCTCAGGAATTTTAATGAATTTTATTGCACGCTCTAGTTCATACGTAATTCTCATGGGAGAAATGCCAATATTTCTTTATTGCTTTCGAGATATAGGAAATCTGTTTTATTAGTAGCATTTTACAATACGTTGGCTTCTATACTTGAGTGCCTTTCATATAAAACATGATACATTTCTAAATCTCGAATGTCGGTAACATCTCAAAAGTAACTGTTACCATTCAAAACGAGGAGAAGAGACGGCTTTTATCTTATTCTTGAATTTTGCAATGGTTTTATGGCTTTTTAGTAGATTCCATTACCAGATGTACTTGTATGTACCAGCATAATTGATTTATTATGGTCCTTCTGGAAACAGCAGCCTCTCTGTTTTGAGTCAGAGAAGAATATAAGTTGACGAAAAAGGCTTTCCGGTGCGGAAGAAACCTGATAAGAAGCTACAACATTGGCCTACTTTATTATCGAAACTCGCTCTTTCATACAAAGCAAAAGATAACGTACTTTATAAATGCTTATTAAAGGGTACCTATCTTAAGGGAATTTAATTTTTAGAATTTGTACATAACAGGGTATTAAAAACTTTCCAGCGGTGTTCAGTGCAGGCCTTCTGGAGCTGGAAAATTGTTCGGAGAATCCTTTACAATGAAAGATAGATTACATACGAGGTGCATAACAAAAAGTACGTGCGGCTTCGTTCTAATATTCAAGAATAAGGAAATAAAGGGAACTATCCTGTGTCTATTTACCAACAAACTCACGCTCTTTATTGATACACATCGCTCCATCCATTTTGTGAAGCATGTGGCATTAGGGATATGACTTTTTAACTTTTTACAAAATTTTAATTTTCCTGATATTGTATTTAATGAACTTTTGTCTATACGTTAGTTCTTTGGTGTTATTTTCGTTCGGGGTTGGAAAAACGTCCCGCACCTAATCTATTGTCATATGCGAGGAAAGTTTAAAAAAACGATATATGATAAGAATTTTTGATTCGCAAAACATGATAATGAAAAGAAGTCTGACATCTAGGAAAGGCTTAATAGATGTTGGTATAATATAAATTGTGGTAACGTAATCTATTTATCGTATATTTACAATCAAAATGTACAGGTCTTGTCTGCATATCAACCTATCAGGCACGCAGAAATTCAAAGATTCCTATGTAAATAGCACATTATGTTTTGTTATAAGTTATAAGTAAGCAACATAGATACAAGTTATTTTCCAAATTTTAATTATTCTATGCACATTAAACACTTTTGCAAATCAGTTTTATTGGTGTTACGAGCCTAGTAGGTTGATTTGCCGGTGATAAAACTTTAGTATTCTTTGCTTTTATATATTTTTGCAACAGTGCTTCCCTCAATTGTCTTTCTAATTGCGATCTCTTGTATTTTTAGATTTAAAAATGTCATTCAAAACCAAAAGATCAAAATTAGCAGTTGAATCAGCTGGAAAAGTGAACACAGAATTTAGCGACATGTAGAAAACGCCGTCCCAGCATACCAGAAATGAAAACGAACGTGAGTGAAATGTGTAAAATGCCTACAAACAGAGACATAGTTGGTAGATATTTGGGGTTGTACGATGAACTGAAAGGGCAGTCGGATAGAATAAAGATAATCTCTTAAGAATTGTGTAGACTTTCGGAAAAGCTGAATTTTCTTTTGCTTACTATGCAGCAAATTTCAGCAAAAGTTGCCAAGCTGATACAGTTGTTCGTAAAATATAGAAAAAGGAGGAATGAGGTGTTTGAAAAATCTCTTACTAGTGTCTTCGATATTACAAAAGAAAAAGGAAACTGGCTTTGCAGTGAAGACAAAGAATTGTATAGAAAACAACTTGAATCTGGTGGCCGAGTCGGATACACTACCGCAAAAGTTGCCTCTATATCAACGATCCATCCTTCAAAAAGGCGAAGTAGCTCAATTGGTGGGTGTACAAGCCAAGTGCAACATGTATGAGTGATACTCAAGAACGTAAGGTCAACAGTGACTCTGAATTTTCAGAAGAGCGTAATGAAACGTAAGTATCATACTGCTTCCCCCTATGAAACGTAAGTATCAAGCAATAAAATCTGCAGCCAAACTCGTGTTAAAACTGTATCTGTCTACAAGATAAGTAGCGACAATTCTTCAGAACTTGGCTGAGGAAGAAATAAATGTACCCACATCTTCACAATCGGGGATTTTGCGTCGAGTGATCAAGGAAGCTGAAACAATGAAGAACCGACTTAAAGAAATTGTTGGTGAACAGGAATTCTGCTTGCATTTTGATGGGGCCAGAATAGGAAGAAAAGATTATCAAGTGCATAATTGTGAAAGAAGTCTTCGCCTTGGAGTTTTGGTTTGTGAAAGTAGATCCGCCGAGAACATCTATACCTTACTGCAAGCCTTGTTGGATGAGTATAATGCATGGATGAATATTAAAATGATCATTTCTGACACCACAGCATTGAATATAGAACACAAAAGTGGTGTTGTTGTTAGACTCTAGAGACATTTTAAACAAATGGGTTTCGATGAGCCTCAGTTTATAGGATGTCAGCATCATATTCTTGACCTGGTTCTGCGACACTGGGTGGATTCAGTATTCCCAATAAAATCACGGTCATCCAGCTTCAACTATCAATTCATTGAAGTTTTTTTGGCTGGGTATGAGGATTTAGAAGAAAACTATTTTGGCACAGGGAAGGTATCGCCACGTGAAAACACAGAATGGAGAAATAATTTTCGCTTTCTATTTGAACTTCGTGAAAGATATAATTTCTACCAGAAGGAGAACAAGTGGCCTCAGTTGAATTGGCAGAAGCTATCTTCCTCAACAATGGTAGATGGAAGTCACGTGCAATCTATGCATGGTTGCCTTTTTTCTCCTTCCAAAACGAAATCAGCAACAACGTACTTACGACTTCACCGCAACTAGATGGACAAAGGTATGGTTTTCAATTTAGCACTATACAGAGGACATATACAATGAATTGCATGCTGCAATCTCCGACCTAATGTGTCCTAAAGCTTTAAAGTGTTTTGCTGCTCACTTGGTAAAAGAACGTTCTATGCTGGATGTGCCTCGATGTGGCCGAGTGAGCTATGAAAGTGATGCAAGAGCATCACAACACTTGTAAAAGTGACACATATCTCAACAGCAAGTTCATTAACAGTAATTCACAAATTTAAAACCACTTTACTAATGTACTGTATAGAATATTCAGTGCCAAATGCAGACTGTGTAAGTAGGCGAATTTTCTTCTAATGCTAAAACAGCATCAATGTAGGTGCGAGAGGTTTTTTCACAATTAAACAAAATCAAAGACATTTTCGGGGTTTGCAGCCAAATGTTCATTGTTTGCCACTTCAGGCTTTTCAATTTGAAAAAAGTCATATACCTAATGTGGCATAGTCATCTTTGGGAGTATGTTTCAGATATTGTAAAAGAGCACTTCCCCGAGATAATCTACTGGCAAAATAACGTTCACGAAAAGAATTCTCGAGGTTTGGAAACAACCAGAAGTCATTCGGGACCAAATCTGATGAGTAGGGTGGGTGTGGCAGAAGTTCAATACTATGGTTATCGAAGAATGAGATCATAACATTACCACGGTGTGTCGGTGCACTGTCCATGTGGAGAACGAAATTGCCATGTGCCACCTGTGGCCGTTTCTCAGTCAATTTTGGTTTAGAAAAAAAAAACCTGTATCCAAAAGTGTACGAAAATACTCGCCTGTAATTTTATACCTTTCGGAACGAGGTGCGATTATTTCAGTCCCTCGGAATCCCAGAAGATATTTCACTCACTGGGACCTTCTCATTGGATGAAATTTTTTGAGTAGTGGTGAATCTGTTTCCGCTGCATCATTTGCTACTATTCGACTTAGAGAAAGTATTCGACAGCTAACTTACATGTTTTAACTCCATTTAAAAAGAGAAAAAAGTTACTATCGTTTTACAGTTATGAAACTACAGTAGACCTTCAAACTATGAGCATTCAATATTGAAAGAGATTTATAACTTTCGGCTGCAGGAGAGGAAAAGTATGAATGAAACCTGTTGAGTAGTAAATTTCTACCAGTTCCAGTCTTTGTAAAGATATATAGGGGAAGATGGAGTGTTCTATGAAGATGCTGAATCAGTTGAAAAAGAAAAAAAAGGTTGTCACTGTCCCTTGCCATTTTCTTTCTATGACCATAAAGATTGAAACCGGAAATGGATGATTCCAACCACTCCTGGTTTTAATAGAAGGTCAATGGGGGAGATGGAATTATCCTTTGGACGCTGAATGCGTTCCGAAAAACTGCTTGTCGATATATATTTTGCTAAATGGAGATGAATATGAATACGGGAAGCACCAGTAAATTTCTATTCCTTTCCGTTTTAGTAGAGTAACACAAATATTTATTATCGGTTTTGTTCTAGAGCGTTCAACATGAAAACCGAAAATGGTTGATTTCTACCACTTCCTGTTTATATGGAGGATTAATGTAGGAGGCAGAAGCTATTCTTAGGAAACTGAACCGATTAAAAAAAAAAAAAAAAAAAAAAAACGAGGTGGGAAAAGGCTTTTTATGTCTCTTACCTTTGTTTCTGTATGCAAATCAATGTTGAAACCGCAAGTACTAGCAAACTTTCCGTATCTGTTTTTGGTAAAGTGTTACGGGTCTATGGTATGTTTTCTTGAGATGCTGAAAATAGATTCCAATACAATGGTTGTCGCTATCTATTACCGTGTCTCTTCTATGGCGATCAACGTTGAAACCGGAAATTGATTTCTACCCCTTTCAGTTTGAATAGATGGTTAACGGAGAAGTTCCAATTTATTCTTGGGACGCTTAATCGATTATCAAAAATCACTTCTCGATACCTGTTACCGTTTTTGTTCTGATACCTATCGACAGACAGACGGACGGGCATAGCCATTCTATAAGATTTCAGGCAATTATACATAGCATAGTTTGGAAAGTTCAAAAACGTCTCAACAGCCTATACCAGCCTAAACTATAAGTCACGGCATGAAATAAATACTAATGCATGCACCAGAGCCGAGTTTTAAAATTCCATTGGGGTACTTTATCAGTTTATCTATCTGTGTGTATACAGGGTATCTCAAAAGTCCCCTGACAGGCTAACTCTGTTATTAGTGTAGAGCCCAAACGGTCAGTCCGATTTAAACATATATATATATTCACTTTAAAATTGAAAACATCTTATTTGGAGACAGTTTCCCCTTTTACATTTTGTTGTAACTCTGATAATAACAGTTACCTTATGTCAGGGGACTTTTGAGACACCCTGTATATGGAAGTACGTGCACACATGTGTATGCGAACTACCTGTATATGAAGCTAATATGATGGGCCAACAAAGCCTGAGTGCTGCATGGCCAATAAATATATGTTCTAAACTTAAGAGACAATTATCGTCCCTGAAGTCATAAATGACGCCCCCGATCGAATCTATTTTATTTAAATTATTTGGTGAGGTGAACTGCGAATTCTAGCGGGGAATCAAAATGTATGCCACTCGCGATTTCCTTAAGTTTAAAACACGGAACTCTATATAAAAACTTGTCAACAAAAGTAAGTGAACACGTATTCAAATGTTTCCAAAAACTCCGCTTTTAAGGGGGAAAGGGGACCATTCATATAGTTTTCTCTTCACATTCGAATAGACTTATCTATCTCATCAGGGGAAAACGGCTGTACTATTTGAAGTGGATTTTCTGTCTACCGTACTCAGAAGTATTTAGAAATTGCAGAAAGTGTTTTCTGTGCTAAATACAGTTGAATTGAGAAGAAAAATCTTTAAGTTGAACGTATCACGAATATGTCCTTTAGGCTAAGGAAGATGATTAAGGCAAGTGAATGATAACGGAAGAATTGGTGGAATGAGAATAAGGGAGGAAACGGGAGTATCCAGAGAAGACCCACGAACCACAAACTTTCTTGGACGGGGATCGAACTGGAAACTCCATGCGCTAGAGGTGAGCGCTCTACCACCGAACCACCGTGTCCCCCATCAATTGAGAAGAGTTCCCGTCCTAAGACATAGGGGGAAAGTAGAATGTCCGTGTCAGTATCTGACAGTGTCCGTGCAATAGATGGATATGTTCCGTAATAATAAATATATTTTTCCAGGACAAAAACATGTCCTATTATAGAGATTTTCGTTATTGAAATTATGCTAGTATAGTATATAAAACATTCTATTACTAAAGAAATCGCTACGGTAAGATTTTGAGGGGGAGGGGGAATTTTTGGCCAGGCGAGATTGTGATCCACGAGTTTTTGTATTCAAATCAAAAAAAAAAAAA
This sequence comes from Thermobia domestica, assembly GCF_964235325.1. Classification (NCBI taxonomy): domain Eukaryota; kingdom Metazoa; phylum Arthropoda; class Insecta; order Zygentoma; family Lepismatidae; genus Thermobia; species Thermobia domestica. The sequence continues at coordinate 2,205,644 of NC_137455.1, forward strand.
AAGACAGGTCACAAGAAAAAAATGTATAACTGGAACTCTGCCTTCAAGTGCCTTATCATTTGACAAAATAAGAACTGAATTAGTCAAGCATTTTTCTCAGAATTCTTCGCTTGGAGAGGTGTTATAGCTGCGAGAGGCGCTGCCAAAAATTTATGATAGTTGATCTTAAAATATTACAAGGAACTGAAATTTACAATTCCGCTTGGGTTTTGAAATTTGATGGGGAGTTTCATGAAATATTTGTTTATTTATATTTATTATATTTATATTTATAAATAAATAAATAGATAGTGCTTCTTTAAATATTTACCCTCTACTTCCCTCAACGATGAGTTTTTCGGGTGGGGCAATGTCTCCACAGAGAAGTTCCTTGAGGGCAATGTCACCATGTAGCAGGCTTCAACGAATGCACCCATTAATGACAGTCTATGGCAGACATCCGTGCCACTTCTGTGGCATTATTTTTCTGAAATGTGACGTGTGCCAGATACTATATTTTACTCTTTATTTGTCAGTTTTGTTCCCAAAGCGTAAGGAAATGAATAATGTAATATGAGCGTATACCTAGATGCCATGCTGGTTGTATATTATCCAGTTACTTTGAATATTCTAACCGAACTCATTCATGTGGTGCACATGTGACGCTTTCTGGCTTCTTTGTTTTAACGAAATATTAAAAACAGAATCAATCACGTCATACGGGAGGGAGGGGGGAAGAAGCTCAAAGGATGGTTTGCTTGAGAGAATGGTAAAAATTACAAAGTTCCACCACTGCTTTGCTGACGTTTTTCAGAGTAATAGAGAGCACTTTTGTCTTTTAAAAATTAAAACGCCTTCATCAAAATGTCCCTTTACCTAGAAGTTCAAAGAAAAATAAAATTACAGAGTCAAAAAGGAGAATATCAAGATACGAGATGTAGGTAAAAGAACAAATGAGGCATGTAAATCATATATTACAGACATGTCGTTAGACCCATATGTAGAGAATTCTTAAGAACAAGTGAGCATCTGCCAACGATTGAGGAAGATTCTGAGAAGCTATGCGTGGTGGTACCTACTATTTCTTCGTGGAAAGTAATAAAATTTTTTTTTAGAGAAGCCCCACCCCAGCCCCGTCTGTGGCATGGCCCTCCGCTAGCTCTGAACTAACCAAAAATTGGACACCAATCGGCGTCTTCTCTGAAAGATGCAATGATTGCATTTTGCGCCAAAAGCATTTTCTGTTCATGAAGCGGCTGCTTTTCTTTGAAGTCGCACACCAGCTCTGTGGCTGCGTTTTATCTGCTCACACACGTTCCAGGACAGGAAATAAAAGAGAACGAAATGATAAATTTGGGAAGTGTCCAAAAAACGTTACACATGAAAGGTTTGTGAACTTGTAGTGGGCGACAAATAAATTTGTCAACAAATTCGTGACCTACCATACGTCGCTCTCTCGTACGACGAATTTTAATTCTAATTCCGGCCTCGTTTCTATTAAAAAAAAAAAAAAAAAAAAAAGCTGCGCCTCGCGTATCATTCTCTTCTAGAAAATATAGAACGTACTTTAAAATGCTCAATAGTATCTGGTGCCAAACGCTCATAGCCATCTTTAAATATGTATTATATTAGTATTTCAAATGCTTACCCGAGTGGCGCAGAAATTCCCAACCTGGGAGGTGTTAAAAGCAAGCAAAGGCTGCAAGCTTCTGGCAGAAATAAACCGTGAAATTATAAACAAAGCACACTTGCAATAACCATTTTCAATTTAATCTTAGCAAACTCCATAGACGCTACGGGCGTTATGCAGAGTCGTTCTGAAGCGTGATTAGTGCCATACTAAAGAGTTCAACTAACATATATTTCCTGCAGTATTCAGGCCTTTAGTATGAAGCTAATCATACGTCAAAACGACTTTGCTTACGGCCCTACATGTTTTGCAAGGAGGTGGCGTAAAGTACGCAGGATTCACAAAAGGGGCGCCAGGTAAAAGATTGGGAACTACTCGAGTAGCAGGCTAAGGCTACGGCTATACGAGGATGCGTTTCTGATACATTGCCCCCCGCAGCGAACGCATCCTATGTGGCTATTCGGTAATTTTACTTTCGCCAGAGTTATAAGTCATACTGCGAGCCAGCCAGGGTTTCCAAGTCTTTTTGCTATATAACCCTCTGGTGTTACATAGATTTTTTGTGATTAGCTAATTTTTCGAATTTTCCTTGTGTTTTTGTGAATTTATTTTTGCTATACACGTACATACTTTGTAATAGCAGAGTTCCAATACTCTGCACAAAGCACCTTCCAAGCAACTGTTTCTTGCTAAAATCCCCTTGCCTGGCAAACATCTTTCCTTTTTTCCCTTCTTTTAGACATTTTTTTACTGATTCCGAAACAGCAGGCTGTCTATTGTTCCGAAACGCACCAAATACGTTTGAGCCAACGTATCCTGCACGTTTTTATTGTTTTCGTATTTGCAGCACATTGTAATTAACCATCAACATTTAAATACATGGTCAGCGTATTCTAAGCGTATACATGAACCATGAAAACGCTTGCGAACGCATCAAAACCATAGACTAAGTCTCCGTTCTATTCCCAGTGGGTGCAGAAAATTTTCGCTGTTGACCTAACAACATGAGGCAATTGACTTCCTTTCTTTTCTTTATTTTTTATTTATTTTTTTTTTTGAAGTGTAACGTTCCTTTCAGCAGCGAAACTGTATGAGTCGTTGACTACAGCTTCGCATGAGCTTCCACCTGGAGTCAAACTGGAAGCTATAACCATAAGAGAGCTTTGTGAGGCGATTGGGGATTATTTGGATTAAGAGGTAGCGAATCCTATCTAGAAAACCAGCTGGCAAACCAAAACTGTAGACTCGAAGCGTTTATCAAAATGTCTACGTAACTTTAAAAACAATGCCGTCTCATATAGCCTCGATTCTGGAGACCTACGTTAGACTCCAGGATTGGATTGGATTGTTAGTTTAGCATCCTTTTCAGCAGTAAAGCTATATGAGACGAGGACCTACAGCTTAACCTGCATCCAAACCATATCAGCTCCCACTAGGAATCGAACCCGGGTCTTCTACGTCAAAGAAGCGTACGCTAACCGCTTAGCCACGAGGGAGCTTACATTAGACTCCAGTCAATCAGTGAGAACAAGGGGGGATTTTCCTAAAAATTAAAGTGAAAGTTTAAATATAATGTGCCAGGTCTGTGGTCTTTAATCTAAGAAAGATGCACAATTATTCAATAATTAGATAAATGATAAATGGATATAAGTATTAGAAGAAAGAAACACTTAAAAAGATTTTGTTTTGAAGATCTTTTTGGATGCTAACCATATACAAAGCAAGCTTTGAAGGGGGCACGGTGGTTCAGTGGGAGCGTTCATCTCTGGTGCGTGGGGTCCCTGGTTCGATCCGAACTCGCACCAAGTGGGCTTTATGCTGAGCAAAAATCATGTTCGTGGGCTTTCTCGGGGTTCTTCCGTTTTCTCCCACTTCATTCATTCTACCATTTCATTCATTTCTCATCATCACTTGTCTCCTTTAGCCTACCCAGCATACACTGAGAAAAATCCGTTCTCCGGACAGAGCTATATTGTACAAATATACGGAATCCTCTTCTTTACTACAGAAATTAGTATGGAGCATAAGTTATCCATATGCTACATACACACTGTCCTTAGATGTTACATCATGCCGTTGCAGGATGTCTGACATCTAACAGTTTTCCGTATATCACATGCATTTACTTATGTTACATTCCTCAGCTATATGTTATATACGTTCATTTGTATGTGAGATCCTGACCGCTTATATTGTTTCGTACAGAAAGTACGTATAGATGGAACACTTATACAGAAAGTATTATAAAACATTCGTTTTCAGTTATACGTCTGTTGTACGTTAAGTCCAAAAGCTATAGAAATGACGCATGTAAACTACCTTTTTAAGTACGCCACCTACATTTTTTTCTCAGTGTAAGCGTGGAACTTAAAACTAGCTTTAGAGCATGGCCAGGGAAAAACATCAGTAGATACTGCCTTCGTCAGCAACTAAAGATTCAGTTAATTTCATTTCCAATGTTTATAACGTAAACGCGGAGAGAAATTTAAACTTGCAAAAATTCTATTTATGAGCAATCGTCCAGTCCTTGAAAAGTTAACCAGATTTTACTACACATGAAACAGATTCTACTACACATAGGCCAGCGCTAAGGTATAGTCTTGTTTGGGAAGTACCTGGCTTCATATCTCTCTCCTTTCGGTCTCTTTCAAAGAATGTTCTCGTAATTTTAGCTTCAAGTGAAGGACTCAATTGGCCAAGAACCATCCACAATTGTTCACTTCCATCTATTAAACAAAGTCTAATTTATCTTGTCCTCTCACTCCCGTTAAAAATATATGTTTCATAGTAGCTTCTGTAAAACTGATTTCGACACAATAAAGTGTATGTTCATTGAGGCTATAGCCAACAAAATGTATACACAGTAAAAAAAAAATGGTTGTGTTAATTCAACTCAATTTTAACACAGGGCACGGATCCAGTGTGATTTCCACTATGCGGAGTTAGTTCAACACAGACCCAGCGCTGTTGGCGTTTCGGTGTTAAATTCGGATCTGTGCTAGTATTTTCGGTGTTGATTCGACACCATGTCAGGGTCGGTAGTGCGGAGAAAAGTGTTGAGTGTTTCTTGTGGCGGTGTTGCACCAACACGAAGAAAGTAACACAGTGTGTAGTGTGTTAATTATTTTGAGTTAATATTACGCCATGTCAAGTATCAATATAACACAGTGTCTGTGTTACTTCAACATCATTTTCTTGTTGTTTCAACACACAATCTGTGTCATAATTAAAGGTCAAAGCCGTGCAAGTAACACCGTTTTGGTGTTAATTCAATACTCCTTGTGTTAAAATTCAAGGTCAGATAAGCAGATTAACACCATTTATGGTGTTAATTCGACTCCAGTTCTGTGTTACTATGACATCTATTTCGGTGCTGAAATAACTCCGTGTGCGGTGTTGATGAAATCTTTTTCTGTGTTGGAAAAGCTTGTGGTGTGCATGCTTACAATTACCGAAGATTCTACTTTTAAAATAAGAATAGTAAACTACAGAATACTTCGTTTAGAAAATCTTATGTCCTATTGGCTAAAGGAGACGAATTATTAAAGTGAATTGAATTGGTGGAATGAAAATGTGGAAGAAAACGAGAAATACCACCGACATGACGTTATCCACCATAAACAATCATGATCACCGATCGAACTAGGGACTGCTCACACCAGAGGTGAGCGTTCTACTACTGAGCTAGTCCAACTTAATATTATGTGTAGCCTATTATTATTATTATTATTATTATTATTATTATTATTATTATTATTATTATTATTATTATTATTATTATTATTATTATTATTAAAAAGTGTAATTGATGTATTAATGCGAGGCTAGTGTTAGAGCAGAAAGAGCTGTCAGCGTATGTTGTGTCAAAGTGATTCATGGGAGAAATGAACATTCTGCGTAGATGCGTTGAGAAGACAGATGAAAGATGGCCGTCCGTGTGTGATGTTTTAGCGTGGCAAAGCAAATGAGCACTTCGCTGCCACTCGCCTGTTGAGGATACAAGCAATTTAGCTGCCTTCCTTTCGTCTCAAGTATTCTCTATGCGATGGTCAGTTTAACAATAGCCAACGATAGCTGAGAGATGCTCTGTCATCACACATGTTGCTTTAACAGTAACAATCACTCACGGATATTGAACTTAATTGGCAATATAGGCCCGCATTTCTCCTATGGGGCAGATGGATCTTTGACAATTAAACAACAATTGATTATCTACAAAAACAAATCATTGCGTAGAAAGTATCCAACAGTATTACTAATCAAACACAAAATTCTGTATTTTGGATTTATGGTAGAGGCAGGAGAAGAAAACTAAAAACTTAAACAAAGAATTAAATAATTTTATATTTGAAATAGTGTTACTCAGGAGAGGAAACAAGAAATAAGCCTTCCTCGTCTCATCCAGGGGCGAATCCAAGACGGACTTCTGGGGGTGACGGTGGGTTGTTATACTACTACTTAGAGCTACTTTTAACAGCTCCAAACTCTGGGATGGGTTTTATTTATATATATAAAATAACAGTTTCCTCTTCTGGGGGGGGGGGGCGATTGCCCCTCCTGGATCCGCCACTGGTCTCATCTAGAAATTTTTCTCCTTTCGTTTTGTAAATTTTTTACAGGCACAAAATTTATATCTTTATTTCTTAAGAGTCTTCATCCCGGCGAAATTAAAACACTGTTAATTTTACAGTAATTATGCGATATCTTCAAATAGATAAAAGATAATCGAAATGTGGAACAAGAGCGCCCTAGACAATATTATTTTACATGAGAAAAAGTTATCATGACTCACTTATCTGCTTTCGATTTCGAGCCATTTTGAAAATCGGAATTTATTTTCGCGTTTCTAAACAGCTGAAAACGGAAAGCCACTAGGTGACTTGTGATAACGGTACCTCACGCAAAATAATATTGTCTAGAGCGCTCTTGTTCTATATTTCAATTATATTTTATATATTTGAATATATCAAATAATTACTGTAAAATTTTGCGGTATTTTAATTTCGTCGGGATGAAGACTCTTAATTTCATTTATAAGTCATCAGAATCCTTTGGCGTCACGAGAGATCTAAAACTATATTTATTATAGAAGTATATTGTAATATGACTTGTGTACCTTTAAACGTTGATAAATACTATTCGTTTTGTTCCCACAATCAAGTTATCAATTTACAGTTTTGAAGTGTTAATGATGTAACACTAAAACAGTGTTGTCAGATCTAAGACTCGGGTGACTTAGTGTTGCCACGAGACGAGAAATTCTCGTTTTGAGGCCAACAATAATTGACAATTAAAGAAAAAAAATATCCTACAAAATGTTACTATAATATAATGCGACGTTTCTCAATCCGGGTGTTGGGACCTATAGGGGGTCGCGAAAAGAAAAAATGAAAATGAATTCTTTAAGTTTTATGTCCCACGGTTATTCCGGTTAGGCTAAAGGAGACGGTAATAATGAGAAATGAGTGAAATGAAGAAAGTGGGAGGAAAGGGATAACCCCGAGAAATCGACGTACATGGTGTTTCTCCACCACAAAGTTCAGTTGGCACCAGCTGGGATCGAACTAATGACCCCATGCACCACAGGTGAACGTACTACTATTGGGTCATCGAGGAATCGCGAAAGGGGGTTAAAAAGATCATTTAAAAAGGGTCTAATAGCGGTAAAAAAATTTAAACATTAATATCATTTTCTTTTGAATTTACTCTTTCACTTTACGCACAATTTTTTCGGGCAGTGTCAAAGCCTACTGATTGATTTGAATTTCCAAATTAAAGTTTCCGTGTCAGGCTTTCTCGCACCTTCACCTTCTCAAGGTTTTATATATAGTAGGCCATCTCTTAAACATTATATAGTGCCCAATATTTTTAGTATTACTGACACTTTGATGACAGTAGCTACAAAAAATATATATGTTTTCTTCTTTTTAGGAGATATTTTGTAATTCTAAAAGTAAGTACTAGGGTTATAATTTGTGATTTTTTATTGTTTTCATATTGAATCAGATGTAGAAGTTCTCGTAGTCTCGCAACGTGAAATAAACTACAAAAATTACGAATATTTCCTGGATGTTATACTGTACATTCCAACGTCAAAGCGTTGTTGGTTGCATAATGAAACAGGATATGTACTCATTAGTAGATAATATTATTAATAATAAGTTTATTAATTTTACAGTAATTCGATAAGATTGTGTGAAAATGTTCTATTGTCTTCGGCTTTAGGTATCTCTACATCATTTTTCGAATTCTACTTAGGATGAAACTGCGTGGATTAGTTTCAAGATTTCAGTCTTTCAAGAAAACAAACAGGAAGACTACTACTAATAAAACATTCTAATATTCACTGAAAAAGTGCCGATCAAGTCGAAAAGGGTTGAATTAACCACCACAGGTGGAAGAAAGAAATATAACAAGTAATTAGCCTAATTTTCCAATGAGGAATCGTTAGGAGTATTTGGGGAGAAAAGAATCTTCTTGAAGAAAATGAAGAAGAGGAGAAGAAGGAATTTGTGTTCTGAAGAGAATGAAAGTAGGGTGAAAAAGAAAAGAGAAATGGAGAGAAGAATAGATGGATTGTATTCAAGTGGATTTCTTGGATGGAAAAATGCGTAATGCACGGAAATATTCTATATTTACAATGACTCACTAGTAGAGTGCTCGCTTCTGGTTCAAGAGTTCCTGGCTCGACCCAAAGTCATGTGAGTTTATGGTCAACAGCATTGTGCCCACGAGTTTTCTCAACCTTCTGGCATTTCCTTCCACATTCTTGTTCCATCAATTTGATCATAATAATTTATTTCCATTAATCATTCAACTTCTTTGCCCTAAAGGACATAACCATAGCACGAAAAACTAGAAATTTCATTTTATTTACATTCGCTTTTTCCGTGCGAAGGACGTTTCCTCTTATTTTCATGTTTCTCAAGACTTTAATTTCAGAAACCAGCAATCTTTGTTCAGTTCTGTGAGGTAAGAGACAAACTTTTACATCCACGCAGTACAATTCGTTCCCGGTTAGGCCACTCGGTCGAAAAAGTGTAACAGCTTTTTTAGACCATCTAACCTAGAGGGAGGTTTTTAATGGGTTTCCCTAATTCACACCAGAGAAATGCTGGGATGGTACTTAACATACAGGTCCCAGGCCGCTTCCTTCCCTTTCTTCCTCCCCGGATAGTGTGCTCGAAGAGGGACATCATCTCTCATATACGAGACGGGCTAAATCACCTTAGATGTCAACAACCCAGGAAATCTAATTCCTAATCCTTAATAGTGCAATTCGTAAAATTATGCTTTTCTGAACTGTAAAATACTAATACTGGTAGAAGGGAATGGTATATACCATGCTAGAATACTAGCTTTTCAACAATGACGGTGTTCTTCAAGCAGTGGACTCATTGAAATATGATAGATAAAATTATTGAATACCAAATTACCGCTAAGACAAATGTTTGTAGGGGGGCGCGGTGGCTCAGTGGTAGAGCGTTCACTTCCAGTGCTTGGGGTCCCTAGTTCGATCCCAGCTCTAGCCGTGTGGACTTTGTGGTGGACAAACACCGAGCCTGTGTGTTTTCTCGGGGTTCTCCCGTTTCCACCCACTTTCTTCATTCCACCATTCCACTTATCTCTCATCATCAACGTCTCCTTTAGCGTAACCGGCATAAGCGTGGGACGTAAACCTTAAAGATTTCATTTCATTTTTACAAATGTTTGTACTTTTGATCTTATAAATTGACTCCTAGAGGTCATGAAAACTCGGAGATTCAAACATAGACAATGTCTCTTGGTATATTTTATTCTCATCTCATATAACTTATAGATGTGGAATAGTGAGAACATATTCCTGTCGGCTAGACTGAGCGTTACAATTCCATTTGCCTCGTTTCTTGCATGTAGAGAGTATCAACTGAAACGTTAGAAGACAAGAGAGGTCCTAGTACAAGGGCTTGGTGTGATGTTATTAAACTCGTGTGACAGAGAATCAGCTGAGGGTATTGGCCCAGATCCCTCGCCAGACGTAACCGGTAGATCCTAATTTAACAGCGATCTGTCTCTTGCCATCTCCCTCCAAGCTGAAGAGCCTTCGGGGGAATGCTTCACATACAACAACCCACATTGCTATGGATTTCCCATAAATACAATACTCGTGGAGAAAGAAGGGGATTTTTCTTAATAATTCAACTATGTAGCTACAGGTATGTTTCAACTTAGAGGATTCTTGAGTCTCCAGAATAGTGTTAGTTTTTACAATAGAAGTTCACTGCCCCGAAAAATTCTTTCGGGTATTTATGTTTCGGGCTGCGACAAGGAAATTCAACAACTTAAATATATGATGCTGCAAAATATTCCAGAGAAATTGTTCGTAGGATTTATGGAATTTTTTATGTTGTCACTACCATAATTTAGAGAAAAACAATGTTTTCAACATAATGTTGTCCGGTATTACTATAGAATAGTAGAAAGGTATGTAGTACTCAAAACAATTTATAGCAGGCATTCGTTTACTAACTAAACTAACTAACTCTATGGCCTATGGAACCCGGAGGTTCAATGCCGCGTTCACAAAAGCTCTCTACTGAATTCTATCCTTAGCCAACTGGATCCAATTTCTACTTTGTATTCTTATTTCTGCGAGATGCATTTTAATATTGTCCTCTCATCTGTGCCTAGGTCTTCCGAATGGTCGTTTTCCGATTGGTGTTCCAGTTAAGACTTTGAAAGCGCTCCTACTTTCTTTCATCCTGGCTACATGACCTGCCCACCTGAGCCTTCTAAACTTGATGCACCTAATAATGTTTGGTAAACAGTATAAATTATGTAGTTCCTCGTTAGGAAGTTTCCAACATTCCTCGTTTAAGTTCCTCTTAGGTCTGAATATTTGTTTTAATATTCACCCTTCAAATTTCTAGCGAAAAGCACGTTGAAAATATTCGAATTCAAATATTTTTGCTTTACGTTTGAGTGACCATCTTCTATTTTCCACCATAGAAGCATCACCAACCCACATATATTTTGACCATGGTTTGATACCCGTGGTGCAAGTTGGTGTAAAAAGAGGAAACCCAAACATCTGGAAGATATGCAACCCGCGTTACGCCACGATTTTATTTATTTATTTATTTATTTATTGCTGGCACAAACATTATCAGAAGTCAAAGATGATTGAGTTTGAGTTTCTGATTCCGAGCGCTAGTCACTAGACAAGAGGGGAAGGTTAGAGGAGAGGATATTCTAAAATTTCACAGCTGGTATGATTTTTGGCATTTTACTTTGCTATTGATATGGCAAAGCGGTTCAATTACTGATATGGGACTTTGAAATAGATATGAAGAGGAAACCAGTTCAATTAAATTATTATCCTCGTTCGTTTCAAACAAATAAAAATAATGCTACCCCGCCTGATACTCATCAGATTTATTTTTTAAAATAATAATAATAATAATAATAATAATAATAATAATAATAATAATAATAATAATAATAATAATAATAATAATAATAATAATAATAATAATAATAATAATATGTAAATTATCATTCCCGTATGTACGTGTGAGGGAACGCGGGTCATGGTATAAGGCGACAGCTTTTGGACTCAGAGCGACAAACGTCCTTGAACCAGTTTTTTTCATTCTCCAGGTCTGGAAATTAACAGAAATGGAAGGCAAACATTGAATTTGAGGGGGCGGCTTTTCTAATGGCCCGGGTGACAAAATACCTATGTAAACGAGAAAAATCCCACGTGTAATACTCAAACTACGATAAGACTCCATAAATAAGGAAAGTCCTTATCGCTATCAATAGCTAAATAATACGTTTTCGTGCTTTGGCTGATTAGGAGCGGAAATACTGAAATATCAGGAAAATCCTGTCGAAAACAAAAGACAAACAACTATTGAATGATATCGTTTATGTGTTTGTTGCTAGCGTCATTTGTTTGCATCATAGAGATTGCAATATAGACATTGGAATATTTCTAAGACACGTTAATTGAATTCTAATTGCTTCGTCAGATGCGGAAGGAAAATCCCTTTGATTTCCAACGTACATTTCTTCTTAGAAGTATCCAAGCATGAGAAGACAAAATAACAGATAAAAATTATTGACAAATTTGTTTAATGCAAGTTGTCATAATGATTCTGTTCCCTTCTTATCTCAGCAATGATTTCTTAATCACATTTAGTTTCTGAGATAAACATGGTCAAACTTCCTTTTCCACTTTTTCCCGAAAATAGATGCTTAACGACGAAGTCGTCTAGTTTTGAACATACCTAGGTACTTACTTTGAATTAAACATTAAATGCGTGTTAGTTAATTTATTGAAGACGAACTATATACCAGTCATTGAATACACCGGTGGGAACGCATTGAAAACACAACCTTATAAATCATCCGATTGAAACGAAATTCGCAGCACATTGGGTGTCTGGGGAGGGCATGCTGACCTTTTTAAACAAAGTATTGTATTTTTAAATTGCACAAGTAATATCAATCCATTCTTCAACCAAGAATGGAATAACAAATGCAGAACGTTAGATCATTAGAAAATCAAAATGTCCGAAACAACTCTAGATACCCCTACAGTGCTTGATATGTCATCATTACTTATATATTTTCTATTTACTCTGGGTCTAAAGGTAGAACCATACCGCCCTTGTAAAGGAGAGGCTGATCGTAGTGTCTGTAGAAGCCATACTCACAATAGCTTAAAAGTTATCGGACAACATTATAAGTGAAGGTATGTGTGGATCGCCATCTATCATAATAATGACGGGGAACGCCTATACAATTGACTTCGAGCGTAGTCACATTGAAGCTGCAAAAGGGCTGATTCTCGTTTCGCAGAATTGTTGCTCTGATGAGTCGTAATCAGTTCCGGACTGGCCAAGTTAAGGAGTTAAGGGTCCTTGGCGGGGGTCCTTAAAGGCCCCCATATATATGATAAGTGACAAAATCATATTTTCTATATTGAATAAATATATAGTACAAAGCAGGCGCAGAAAAAAGTTGCAAGAATACTGAGACAATCAAACGTAATCGTGAAGTTACTTCAGTTACTTTAATAATTTTTTACGCAGTTCTTCACTTGATGACTCAACCTTTTTGGTAAGAAGACTCAAGAATGCATTTGCGATCGCGAAAATTCGGCCAAAGCCTATAAGTCCTGCGCCTTGTGATCCCTGCTGGGCCCCTCGTGTCTCGGGCCCTTGGCAATCGCCAAGTAGCCAACGTGGCCAGTCCGGCACTGGTCGTAATATTTAAACTCTATCGATGGAGTACACTATAGGAGCCAGAGGGTTCTCAGATGACATGTACGCGACGACGCTCCAGGGATCAACTGAAGCAAAAGATCCTTTGCGGAGCCATAACTGACAGGACGGCGACCAATAGAGTAACCAGAACCACCGTAACTCCCTGTGTCGACACACGAACACTGAACAACCAATTATTATTGGAGTGCAGTACTTGAAAAAAATTTTTTTTTTGACCTAGGCAAATCCAATTTGATACATAGCCTCTCTATATATATTGGCTTTAAATTATTTACGTACCAGACTCGTATTTCCGGTCGTCAGGATTTTTAGAGCCCTGATTGGAGACACTTTTACGTTCTCATGTTCCTCGAAAACGATTAAGCCTGCGCCTGGTCATTATACGGAACACTAGAAATTTAAATGATGTTGTAGCTATTTCTATGGTGTATAATACCTTGGTTCGGACCAAAATAGAATATACATGCGTTGTTTGGGCTCCATATTATAAATCTCTTCAGGAGAAAATAGAAAGTATTCAAAAGAAATTCCTAAGGTATCTCTATTTTAAAACAATGGGAGCTTCCGCTATAAGAAACAAAATATAGTATAAAACCCTTCTAGATAAATTAACTATGTTAGTTTGAGTAACAGACGTGAGTTTTTTCAACAATTATTTCTCTATAAAATTATGAATTCTTATGTTGACAATAGTAATTTCTTACAAAAAATTGGACTCAATGCTAGACCAAGCTACCTACATAAGCGACATCTGTTGACTGTAGATGTTCCGAGAACTGACATGTATAAAGGCTCACCATTATATAGAATGTGCAGTAGCTTTAATAGCATATCAGTATTAAACAAAGATCTAGATTTAGCATTACCTCTGTCTCTGTATACAAAGAAGTTGAAAAATATATTGTATTAGAATGTGAATACATGTATTTGCATATACATGTGTGAACCAATTATTTGACTTTTAATGGTTTCTTGTAATACTCTTCACGTTTAACGGTTTATACTCTCACGATAGTTATTATTGTCTTTGCCAGATATCTACAGGAATTTTGTCAGTATGATTATATTCACTATTATGTATAATATTATATTATATGAACTATCTATATTATGTACCTTCTGTAATTAGAGATTCTATTCTCTGTTGAAGGACAGTAAATAAATAAATAAATATTACATTGAATCCAGGTTAATATCCTATTTTAAATCTATTTATTTATTCCTTTACATAACTTTTTTATATTATTGATTTTGTTGTTTCATTTCTTTTTGTAATTCTATTCTTCATGTATTGTTTCTTCCTGCTCCTAAAAATAAGGGTAACTTCGCGCTTACGCGTTCGTCGCCGTTTTCAGAATGATCGGATTCTGAAGCCACTGTAATCCCGTCCGTTTTCCGGATTCTTTTATGCGTGAATACTTAAGAGAAACCACGATTTATTTTTGTTCCCTGTGATGAATACTTACATCAATTGCTTTCTTGAAGTTCCTCTACATTTCGCCCAAATCTATCTTGATACAATTATTAACCTTTATTTTCTTCCTCTGCTGAAGTTTGAAGAATTTAGATCCTGGACTAAGCCGAGGTAATTGGATTCCACTTTTTTTTATTTTTATTTTATTTTTTTTTTTTATTTACAAATTCAGTCTCGTTGTCTAACTGACATTCTCGGATCGGTTATATTTTAATTACATTTCTTCTTTAAAACTTCCTTTTTTGGAAATTCAAAGAAAAGTGGAAATTTTCTCTTTTACAGTAATATTCATAGGTCAAAACAAAACATGATCATTGCAAGTTCAATTTGTTTTTTGATGGAGGTTCACCGGAAATGAATGATGGAGAAACTACTGAAAGTATTCCGCCATGTTCAACCCATCTAATGTTCGTATCAATTTGTTAAGTTTGATACGAATTCGTCCTGCACTGAATATCATTCAACCAAATATGAGGTGAAATTATGAATGATGTGAAAATGTATTAAACTCCTTCAACATTGCGCTCAAAATAAATAATACAAATTGTTTGTTTAATGATTGCCTTCAACCGTTTGAAAAATGTACACCTAACGACTAATGATGATGGAGAGTTGTATACAACTTAATGGTTTCAGAAAGAAAAGAAATAAAAAAAGAGAGAAACACTGATTACGAAGGAGATGAAACATTTAAGTGATTCCAACAAGCTAATTGGGGAGAAGACCTTGCTGGACTGCTATTAGTGAAGGTAATTGTTTGGAGGGAATCTCAGGTGCTGATAACTCCAGGCGATGCATGACAGCATGACAACTGTAGATGATGACACAATGTTTACATAGAAGGCGAAACTTGTTCGACAATTACAGATTTTTTTTTTCTTAAATTCGAATTAACCTTGGTTTGCAACGAAGATGCTGCTGTCATTCCAAAAGAATAAATTGTTCCTCGAATCACGGAGGAGGAACATCAACAAAAAATAAATAAATAAAGAAGAAACTGAAAAGTAGGGGATGAATGGATGTAATAGTGACAAGGGAAAACAGTTGAAGTTCCACATTTTCGTCTTCCACTAGATACTGTGTATTTAAATGAAGAAGTACAGCATACTAAACTCATAACATTTGAGAAAAAAAGAAAATCTATGGATCAAACTGACCAAATTATTGAGTGATGAATAGGGCAATCCAAAAGCATAAAAAGCATAATAGCAATTTACACATATGGTTGGTACCTTGAACGTGGTTGTGGTTGCTTAAGTCCTAGGCTAGTCGAGAAAGCGTTACCCCCTGTAGCGAACGCGGCCAAAGTGGCTATTCAGTAATTTTACTTTCACCAGATGTGTAAATCATACTGTGAGCCAGTCAGGGTCTTTTTGCCAGGTCCAGGTGTGTAATAGTAGAGTTCCAATACTCTGCACAAACCATCTTCCACAAGCAGCTGTTTCTTGCTACAATCCCTTTGCCTGGTAACACGTCTTTCCTTTTTTTCCTTCCTTTTGAAATCTTTTAAACAGCAGGCGGTCTATTGTTCCGACCCGCACCAAATACGCTCGAGCTGACGTTTTCTCAACGATTTTATTGCTTTCGCGTTTATGATTAGCCATCTACATTTAAATACATGGTCAGCGTATTCCAAGAGTACGCATGAGAAATAAATACGCTTTGCGATCGCCTCAAATAGCCGGGTAGTAAGGGTCCAGAAGAAACTAATTTTAAGCATAATCTTAGAAAATAAAGCATAAAGCATAATTTAAAATATATAGCACAATTATTGGGAAATTCTGTTTAACTACAAGTATAACATACTTGTATTAATATTTTTTTTAAAAAACAATATTTACAATGCAAAATCATTGAGATAATAACAATGCAACAATGAAAAGCTAATTTTTATCTCTGTAAACTTTTCCTTGTAAGCCTTTAGTATAAAGAAAAGAAAAAAGGAAAAGAAGAAGAAAACTTTATTCCAACAATGAATAGCACACAAGAACTCCACACTATATTGTTATGTATGCCTCTTGAACTTCGACACTTTCTGTACTTTTTGGTGGCATCTTTTACTTTCCCTTTCTGTATATATGCACCTCTAAGGCGCACACAAATGATAGAAAAAACTGACTCGAGTAAAGCGTATCTCTTTACAATGCATTAAGTAGAAAGTTCATTAAATATGAAAGAAACTGGTTTCATAAAATATTAATAAATAGATCAAGATATTTAGAACATTTAATGTATAGTAAATATTATACATTGTACACGATTAACGTAAAACAGTGATTGAAATTAACAATAAAGCGTAATAAAGCATAATTTGGAAAAAATAAAGCATAATGTGGGCTGCTCTAGTGATGAACTAACGAATGTGCACTACTGTTTCTTGTTCTCCAATGTAACAGGAGAAAAAATAACTAGTTTGAAATATGTAGTCAGTTTTTTTCTTGTGAAAGCAATGGTTGGATAGGAAAATTGGGTTATATTGTAGCTTAAGGTCTTACAAAAATATTTCAGTTAGGTTGGGTGGATGTGAAGAACGTTACGTTATTAGATTATGTCATAAGGTAGAAGGTGTATAAATGTACCCGAAGTGACCTAAGAGACCCATGACCCGAAGTGACTCAATATGATCCGAATAGACCTATGACCAGAAGTAACCTGAAAAGACTCGTGATTCGAAGTGACCCAATGTGACGCAAGTAGGCCCACGACTCGAAGTGACCCTGTGTGATCCGGATAGACCTAAGACACGAAATGACACGGAAATACTCATGAGCTTAAATGACCCGAAATGACCGAACAGACCCCACGATCCTGAGTGGCCTGGGTACGCCCATAACCCAGATAGAACAGGTGTGACCTGGAGACGACGAAACATAGTTATATACATACATAAGGAATGTATGTAAGGTTGTCAATGTACTATAACTCTAACAAACATCAGTTTCTCCTTTCTGTCTTTTCGCTAAACTTTTAATTTTCTTTCTTGTTTATCATGTGCGTCCTTTGATATATCAAGACATAGCACTGAAAGATAACTACAAGATTTAACGGAGTATAAACCCGTCACAATCACAGAAAAAACTAAATGTTTTTTGTTATAAGCGAGAGTAAAAGGTTAATCTATCAAATTTGTAAAATTTGTCGTTTTGTATAAGATCTCATTGAGTTTCAACAATGTTTTGTTGATTCTTTTTTGTATAGTCTACGTATGTTCAAAAACCATTGTATTGTTTTTCAGCGTGGGAATACGAATAAACATAAAATTCTATTTGGAATATTCAAGACATGATACCTTGCTTAAGAAATGTCCCAACAGGAAAGAAACAAATGAACGTTAAAGGTCGAGTAGTGGATATCATTGATCTATTATGAATTTCTGAAGTAATGCTACAGAGCTGATACTTTGGCTGTTTCTGTGTCGAACTGTGTTTAAGAAGCGATACCCAGACCCTGACAACTCGGACAAAAGCCTTGATCCGAGAGATATGTTCCATCACTGGAGGTTATAGGAATTTATTATCTCTGATGTAGACTATCACTGGATTCTCCATCAAGTTAAGTCATTTCTGTGCGTTACTTTTGTTTCTAGTGATTTTGATTCGATCGTTCATCATTCCTACAACCATTTGAGGTTCTCCGCCTAAAGAATTGCTTATTACCGTTGTGCACGATTACTATTTATACACTGCTACACTGTATTGATCTAGTTAGTTGTTGTCTTCAGAACGTTTCACTTTCTCTATGCATGCCTGTGTCTTAAATAGCATAACTAATGTATTATAGTGTATTTACAGGATTGTGTACTGCGTGTGTCATCAACCACCGCCCTCCGCTTTCTATTTAAAGCTGATGGAAGGGAATGGAAGGTAGTTACATACCAAGCAGACAGGAAATAACTCTAAAACTACGTTTAAGTCAACAAATGACAGGCTTTTCCACATATATTTTCACTGCTTGTACATTCTCTCTCTTAACGATTTGGCTTTTTAACCAATTTCAAAAACAGGAAGAGGTTTTCAATTCCACTCGTTTATATTTAAGGGCTGATAGAAAGTAAGGACAACATTGTTATAATTCTTAGCTGGGCTTATGTACAGAAGAACGCTCTTACACTTCTTTAATGTAATTGCCTTCCATCTCTATCAAAATCTGCTAACGGTAGAAGGCATCGTATACTGTCAGGGCGCCAACCTTTGTTGATGTCCCCCAACAACCACCATGTGTCACGGATCATGGCTTCTCTTATGTTATAGTTCTTCCTGGGAAGTGGTTCCTTCATTTTGGCAGGAAGGTCATCACGAAAACCCTGAAAACATTTTTGTGTACTGCATCTTCTATTCTTCCTCTACTTTACAGGGGGTGAGGTGGCTCAATGGTACATTGCTCACCTCTGGTGCGTGTGGTCCCTGGTTCGATACCCGGCTAAGTAAGTTTGTGGTGGACAACATCGTGCTAGTGGATTTACTGTGGATTCTCCCGTTTCCTTCCACTTTCTCTTTCCACCAACTCTTCCATTACCATTCACTTGCTTTAATCATCGTCTCCCTTAGCATGATGGATACAATCATGGGACGTTAAACGCAAAGATTTCATTTCATTTTTCTTTTCTACTTTACTGCACTGCTGTTTTTGACTGAATAACACACAGTTGTTGTCGCTGGCTACACTTCTTCGCCTCACATTCCTTCATCACACCTACGGAAATCTTGTAATGCCCTCTGTCCTAAGAACAATCTTGAAACTTCTTTTTATCCAATCTATGAATATTGGTGGTGCATTGATTTTTATGATTTTTTTTTTTTTTTTTTTGAAAGAACATCCTTTCCCGGTGGTCCCATATAAATTTCATCATGATGTGATTATGGTCTTCGGAGGAAGACCATGGAATACCTTAACGAATGTACTACGAAAAGCATAATTAACCGACATTAATATGAGTATGTTTACGTATGACTTCGAGAATCAATTCCCACTTTTGATTATTCTTTTTTCCTTTGAAAAACTACTCTCTTTTTGGATCAAAAGACCGTATTTCAATCACAAATGTTCTTGTATACCTTATATCTGGAGAACTACATATAGTGAAGCCGAACACAAACTATCATGTGCTTCTTCCGTAGAAAATACCAAAACTCGATTTAGGGGAAGTTCAAAAATTTTGTGGACCCTGGTCCGAAAACTAATTATTGGTCAAGATCTTAATCTTTTGAACCTTTTAATTGTTTGTTTGTTTGTTTGTTTTCCTAAAATTCTTGTTGGTCCTATATATAAGCTTTATAAAGATCTAACAATAGTTTTTGGAGCTAGACATGAAACTCCTCAATGGCTGACAGTGTTAATTCCATAATTGTTTTCTTAAATAACTTAAAATAGAAATACAATTTATTGAGCAAAGCAGCGTTTATTTAAAAACTAGTTGAATTTACCCATGCTTCGCAAGGGGGCTGTATTTGGAGGTCAAAGCCTGTGGGAGTATCACAATTGATCTCAGCGACCGCGAAAACTATGGATTTGATACTAATATCGGTCATTTTGGGCTATTTTTTTACATGTCTCAGTATCCCCTTCCCCCGCTGACTCCTGACCCGCATACAATTGTAACTGAATTTGTAAGTCGTCGCTAATGGAAGTGTCACTATTGATTTCACCGACCGCGAAAACCACTGGGATAACAAAAAGTGGAAAAATTAAAAAAAAACTTAAAACAAAAATAACCTACTTCAAAACCTCACTTAAAAGAAACACAGTAGCCTATATATATATATATATATATATATATATATATATATATATATATATATATATATATATATATATATATTATATATTAGTGTTAAGGAACTTCAACAAGCCAAAACGAAAGTACTACTACTACTACCACTACTACTATTACTACTACTACTACTACTACTACTACTACTACTACTACTACTACTACTACTAATAATAATAATAATAATAATAATAATAATTAAAAGCATAAAAAATTTGAAATTTGTGGCAAGCTAAACAAATTAATGCTTCATAAAATTATCATTGAAGCTAATTTTATACTAGATATTATATTTGTTAGGCTTGACACAGACTTCAAAATTTTTTATAGATAATCCTAGTGAATTATTTTCTGCTTTTAAGTGCTTTATTACTATTATTTTCTGCTTTTACAGCCTTTCATTATACAGTAGACTTCCGTGTATCCGGCCAAATGGCGGAAGGGCAGGCCGGATAACAAAATAAGCCGGATAGGCCGGAGTTCTATGAACTTATTTCTTTATAAACATTAAACATAGCCCAAGAACAATTTACCAATACAGTACTGTACAGTTATAACCAGGAGCAGCGGCAAGCGGACTGTATTGAGGTCCATTACACACTGACGAAACAATGAACAAGGAGCAGAACGCTGCTCTTTTTTTTTTTTTTTTTTTTTTTTGGTCATAACTTGTATTTTGTATACGCCACGTAGGATGATCGTAGCAGACGCCGGCTTCCAAAGCCTTGGCAATGTTGCTAATGCAACGCCTTGCCTTCCTCATATAAGAAGACAAGGCCGGACACTACGGAGGCCAGATAGTCGCAAGCCGGATATTCGGGAGTCTACTGTATTCTACTTTCTAGCTGTTTTGTTGAATTCGGTTAATATTTTTTCAATTAAAAAGAAACATTTTACTGACTACAGAAATCGTTATATAAAAGGAATATTACCGGACGTGATTTAAATTACATAGCCTTTCCATCTTTGATCTTTGTATCTGAGGTCGATTTAACTCTGTGACGCTGAGAGTACTTTTAATAAAGGAGATCAACATGGCTTCTCATAAGTTCGTTACTTTACTTTGTCAGTATCGGCCATTACTCGTTAATATCCTTTGATAAGGTGACCATACTGCGATGTAATTAACAAAAGTATTAATATAGCTGAAACTAGTGGCCTAGTCCTGTAATTTAGTTGTCTTGAAGGCGAGATTGTGTGGTGGAGAACGACCTATACTGTGAGTGTTTATGATACATAATGGTCTGTGCTCCGGCTACCAGGCCCTATCTAGTTGGTCTAGGGGCCGCCCCCCTAAATTTTTGCCGGCCCCTCCTAAAATTTTGACGGTGGGCTTACAAATGAACCATAATATGGTCATGAACTATAATATGGTTGGATCGCTCCCCCCTACATTTTTGAGCTGGTTACACGCCTGCCGCCTACTAATTTGGAGTCAAAACCTCAGTCTTGGTTCAGAGACCACAACTTTTCAGTCCTTCAGAACTCTGTCTTGTATAACACAATAAATAAAGAAAGCAAGCAAGCAAGAAAGAAAGAAAGAAAAATATAAAAAATATGAACCTTAATAAAGCCAAAAGTTTGTCCTCCACTTTTCTCAGGGACAAATACAAAATGAAAGTGAAATGACATAAGCCCAATTTCCGTTTAACGTTTTACGATTGTGCCCTTTAAGCTAAGTGAAACGGGTGATTAAGGCAGTGAATGAATCGATGCCGGATTTGCGTATAAGCTAAACAAGCTATAGCTTAATGCCCCACTCTCTTGGGGGCCCCCAAAATAAAGGAAAAAAACTGGATTTACATTTCCAAAGTACAAGAGAAACTGTAAATAAGATAAAATCTACATATATCTACAGTGCTTCAAGTTGTGTAAGTCCTATGGTGTAAGTAATGGCCCGACTCTCTGCTAACCTAATTTTTAAAATATAACTAGTTTCTTCATCTGTATATAGGACACCTAGGTGCATCTTGACACATAAAGAGCCCCACTACCTTCAATAACTTAGGGCCCCACTAAACGTAAATCCAGCTCTGTGAATGATAACAAAGAAGTTTTAGAATGAGAAGGTAGGAGGAAACGGAAATACTCCGAGAAAACCTACGGACATGATGTTCATTACAAGCTTGCTTGGCCGGGAATCGAACAATGACTTCCGACAAATATAAAGAAGTAGCATTAAAATTGACTCCGCCGATTTCACCAATCTTCATGGAATAATTTAATAAGTTTTTAATTCACGGTTCTTCTGCAGTGTAAAAACTCGATAAGATAAATGAATGATTCCATTCTGAATAATGATAACCGTTTCAATTAACAAGGCATGTTACTTTTTTTTTTTTTTTTTAACAGCTGTTAACTTTAAGAATCGCTGGTGAAATCATTCCACCAGAAGATCTGACGAAATTTTGACACACTGCAACGATAAGGTCGTTTGATGGACATTTTAAAATACTAATCACATTTAAAAGTCTTCATCCCGGCGAAATTAAAATACCGCTAATTTTACAGTAATTATGTGACATCTTCAAATAGATAAAAGATAATTTAAATATGGAACAAGAGCGCCCTAGACAATATTATTTTGCGTGAGGTACCGTTATCACAAGTCACCTAGCGGCTTTCCGTTTCCAGCTGTTTAGAAACGCGAAAATAAATTCCGATTTTCAAAATGGCTCGAAATCGAAAGCAGATAAGTGAGTTGTGATAACGGTTTCTCATGTAAAATAATATTGTCTAGGGCGCTGTTGTTCCACATTTCGATTATCTTTTATCTATTGAAGATATCATATAATTACTGTAAAATTAGCGGTATTTTAATTTCGCCGGGATGAAGACTTAAGGTAATTACCGGAAACAAGGAGGATACAACTTAACTGTTAAAAAAAGAAAAAAAAAGATAGACATTTTTAGTGAATCTGTGTATGTAGTTTTTCAGTTTTAAACGGAAGAAAGTTCGAATTGATTACAAATAATCGTTATAACTATGGTAATTTAATAGTTATGGATTCAAAATACTTAAATCGCTTATCGATTAAATCAATCAGAATGTCAAACGACGTCAGATTGTGAAATGGTTTTTGAAGTTCAAAAATCAAGTAGCGAGCAAGTCATAAAATGAAAACAATATTACTTCGATTTTGTAACACATTTGACATTTCTGTCCTTTTCTGGAATCTTTTCAGTTTTAGGGAAGAAAAAATGTAATATTAAATATTTTTATATCAATATAATAGAGGAACGTATCCAATAATGAAAACGAAACGCGTAAAAGGTAACGTGAAGTAAAATTGTCTTTAAAATTTGTAGTTGTGTTTCAACGTACAGAAAGCATCAATGAGAAAAATTCTCTCAGGGAAGTTGTTTCACAGAAGTTACCACTCTTGTAATACCAGTGTACAAGTGATAAAAATCAAACTATTTACAATGTAGGTCTCGTAAGATCACAACTTTACACGACAATTAGAAGTTGCATCTCCTGTGTTTTATTACTTGGATAAGACTGGGTTTTATTACTTTCCATTTTATGGTATGTGTAGAAAAAATAAAGTTGCATGTTTCCAGAAACGGATTCTTATCGCACAGAGTATCAGGCCACAACAACAGTGGAAACTATGTTGAGAGAGCATTTCCCACTTTACACACTCTATATTCAGTTTGACTTGGGACATTCTTATGGTTACTGAACAGTGATACCAATCTATTTAAAAGTACAGTGTTATCGTACAAAACACGGTTAAACTATAGTTTCTCTTGTAAAATTATTAGCATTGTTCACAGTATTTTGAATTTTGAGTTATTATTATTATTATTTGCATAAAATCTGTAATGTTGCTTGCAATTGTGTTACGACATGTACATGGGAATGCAATTTAGACACGATTCCTTACAGTTTTGGGACAATTATTGTTATTGCTGTTTCTGTTTTTAAACGATTGATTTATTGGATCAAAAGATCCAATATATTACAATCAAAAATTTTCTTGCACGCCTTATATCTGCAGAACTACATATAATGTAGCCAAACCCAAACTATCACTTAACTTAGTATGATGTCCTTATTCCGTAGAAAGTATGAAAACTCGATTTAGGGGCCGTTCGAAAATTTTGTGACCCCTGATCCAAAAACTAATTATTGGTCAAGATAGCAATTTTTTGATGCATTTTTTGGATCATTCCTAAAATTCTTGTGTTATGAAACTGATCTACTTTAAATAATAATAATAATAATAATAATAATAATAATAATAATAATAATAATAATAATAATAATAATAATAATAATAATAATAATAATAATAATAATCTATCAGCAAGGTATAGACAAAATTAAGCCATAAAACATTAAAAATACAATATAAAATCGCTTCTACTCTTTAAAGCAAAAGAACAATATATTGTTCAAAGATATACCCTATTTATTTCTGTATCTCAGCTTTATTTTTTAAAGAGCCTTGTTTAATATATAATGATATGTCTGTCCCGAAATTCAGGTTATTGGTCTCTCTTTTAATTTTGGAGGATATTTCAGATAGTTTCGCATAAGGTAACTTCTGCAAATAACGCCAGTCGGATATTAACGCCATTTGAAGTGTTGCACCCTCTTAGCATGAATACATGTTTTGTAAGTCGATCATTCACGTTGTGTGGTATGCAATGACATTCGTTGTCTTTGTGTATACTGGTCAATCAAGCATCAGTTCAGAGAAATAAATTATCAAGTGTAGCCGTATATCAGTGGAAGAAGCGTGCAGATTTTCATCACGTAAAAATAAGTAAGCGTTGCGTTTATATAACATTAAGTTAAATACAGCTAACTGTATATGTCAATAGATAATCATAGAAGTAGAACATACATAATATGCCCAACTTTGATGCCAGAAGTCTGTATTTTCTTTAAAAATGATAAATTTATTTATTTATTTATCGACACAATAAATTAAATATATTAGTGCAAAATTTCCGAATACAGCATTTTTTATAGTCATACCTTTAAAATAATCATCATGGTAGGAAATACACTTGAAATATGTATACTTTTTAAGAATAATTGTAGCACATTGCAATGCACTTGAATTGTCTAATTTTCTAAGCATCACTGTTATTTTCATGTTTCCATTAAAAAATTAAATATATCTTCAGTTCGTATTATTAATAAATAATTAAACAAGCATTGACTAATATAAAATGTCGTAATTTAGAAATCCTAATCCAGAATATTAATGTCTTACAAATTTGTGTCTATTAAAAATGATTATATTAGCAACACCCCTGAAAGGAGATTGTTTAAGTCTTACCGCCCAGTGGCTGATGTTGATAAGAACTGTATCAAACGAGTGGGAGAGGGCGTAGCCACTTGCGTAGGAAAAGTCAAATATGATGAACTGGTCAGGTAGAACAATTTCCAGAGAAGAAGCAATGGAAATGATAAGATATGTGTACCCCTGAAATGGGATTTACTCTTGATTTTTTGTCTGTACAGTTTACAGAAAATTAATTATATCCACTATTTGATGCCAAAGTTATTTGAAAAGACGATTTTGTGTAAGTTTGTGATTCTTTTTTCTTTTTCTTTTCTTTTCTTTTTCTTTTTCTTTTCTTTTCTTTTTCTTTTCTTTACTACTTGTTAGTAATCGGTATCTATAATTAAACATCATGTGATATAAAGATAAAATTTTGTGTAGTAAGTTTTATGTGGAAGGGAAAAAAGGTTTCGAAGAAATATGTGTAAGCACTTGTATGAAATATTGATCTGCCCTATAAACTCAAGTCCACTTGCAGGTGGTTCCTGTTATCATCTCATATCCTATTTCTACTTAACCTTTTGATAAGAAACAATTCATTCATGACATCTAACATCGCAGACATATAGTACGTAGCTTAGTCAATTTTTCATATTAATCAAACTGTAACGAAGATATCCTATCTGTCTTGTAAACAGATAACACCTGCTTTTGACATACTTAGAAGATGACACTGGTCAGAATTTACCTCGCCAGTAAATTAAAGTACCTGATTTAAGAGCAACGTTTTAAAAACACACACCCAAAGAGACTGATTTGAGGTTGAGGTACACACATACTGAGAAAAATCCATTATCTGGACAGCGATATATTGTACAAATATACGGTTTCCTTATGTTTATTACAGAAATCAGTTATACGTTATCCGTATCTTACATATGTAGTGTCCTTTTCCCGTTTACATGTTACATCATGACATCTAACAGTCTTCCGTATTACATACGTATACATATGTTACATACGTCTGTATGTGAGATTCGACTGTCTATGTACACGGAAAGTACGTTTATTCGGAGCGCTTATACGGAAAGTACGTATAGAACATATGTTTTCTGTTATACGTTTGCTGTAAGTTAAGTTCAAAAACTACAGGATTTACACATATAACATACGTTTTCAAGTACGCCACACACGATTTTTTCCTGTATGTAGCTCCAGTCTCGCAGCGAAGGTGGTCTAGGAGATACCTGTCCCCCCATTCCCTAAATTCACCTTCTCCCCCAGATCTGAATGTGCTATTATCTGTTATATAAATACAAAACATGAAATTTAGATACCGATATTTGTAAGAGATATTTTATTTTAAATTCCTTTTAAACTCTTTAAAAGATACTAGATGAAAAATGTAGAAATCAAATTTTTAAATTTTACGTCCCACGAGTTTGCCTGTTAGGCTAAAGGAAACAATGATGATGAGAAATGAAGGAAATTGTGGAATGAAGAAAGTGGGAGGAAACTGGAGAACCCCGAGAAAACCCACGCACACGGTATTTGTGCACCACAAAATTTACTTGATGCAAGCTGGAATCGAACCAGGGAACCCATGCACCAGAGGGGAAACGTTCTACCACTGAGCCACTGCGAAATATAGAAAACAGTAGGAAAAGTAATAGATAGGGAGAATCCACATCTTTTGAGCGAAATTTCACAAATATCATTATAATTCCTCAATGACGTTATAGGTAAAATATAGCGAATGGAATTGAATGACAGTAATCACACCAAACGGAATGGCGTGATATACATGAATTTAGAAAAGGCCGAATTCAGGAAGTATACGAAACAAGTGGCAAAACCCGCAAATTCTGGCTGGAGTTGGAAAGTTCTTTATGTGTCTGAGCAAACGGGTAAGAGCTAGGAAGTGAAGAAAGTATAGGGAAAACTTTTAGACAGAGTTGTTGTGAGTATTTTCAGTTTTCAATTAGTAGAGAGTAGGAAAATTTATATTATTGAGTTTTAGATTTAATCTGTTGTACTATCGCATACAAGCTATCGGTATTATCATAAATAACTATTTCATTAATTAACCTATAATGCGATATAAATCATTTTCCCTGAAAAAATGTAAAAGGGATATTTTGTTTTTGAGAGAGATTTTTCGAAAAAGATTTTCCCGAACACTCCTCTAACGATTTTGTTCATATTTTACGAGTATAAACATTAATAACGCTATTTTTATTTTATTAATAAAATAGCGTTATCAAATTTTATTAATAACGCTATATTGGAATAAGTTGTTTCTCCTGAAAAGTTCACTACAAGGGCAAGTTTACTCTTAGCCAGAGTTTCAATCAATTGACTTGTTTCAAACACTGTTCAGCCAGAGTTTCAAACACTGTCCATTTTCATAAATAAATGTTAACAACCTGATAATATTCTTTTGGTCCTATTTCTTGTGGAAAATCCCACAAAGAATAGTTCACTCTGGGAGTGAGTTTTTCGGACGATTTTCTCAAAAATTAGTTACAAGGGAACATCTTATATTGATAGTAGCATTACCCAATTAAACAATGCATAATCGATAGAAGAGTGAAGAAAAGTAAGAAATCTAAAGTTTTACGGGCCGACACCCAGAAACACACAAGATATAGTGGAAAGAAGAATCTAGAATTATGTGAATATAGCAATGTAAATGATACACCGACACAAAAAGAACTTCAAAATGATTAAAATAATCAAAATTACATTTACACAACAGTATAGTAAGCAAACATTGTACCCACAGACATGCTCAATAAGGTTCAGGTTCAAGGTATTTTCCTTCCTTCTCTTCGGAAGTTTCATGATATGTAATGCAGAGTTGCCAACTGAGCACAAAATGAAGTTTTGTTAATTGACACGG
Organism: Thermobia domestica; assembly: GCF_964235325.1. Classification (NCBI taxonomy): domain Eukaryota; kingdom Metazoa; phylum Arthropoda; class Insecta; order Zygentoma; family Lepismatidae; genus Thermobia; species Thermobia domestica. The sequence continues at coordinate 2,233,915 of NC_137455.1, forward strand.
AAAACAAATTATAACATCTAGAAAATCTGATTATGAGTAGAAGCATTATGAGTAGAGTAAGGGACACAGTGCTTCGTCCCTTATTTTTGTACTTCAGTGATTTTATTTTTGTTTGTGATCTCATATTTGGTTTTAACTAGTTCGAAAATGAAATGAAATTAAATCTTTGAGTTTTACGTCCCACGCTGATGCCGGTTAGGCTAAAGGAGACGGTGATTATGTAAGCGGTTAGCGATTCGTGGCTAAGCGGTTATCGTACGCGCCTTTGGCGTGGGAGACCGGGTTTTGATTCCAGGCGGGAGCTCATGTGATTCGGATTCCACGTTAATCAGTAGGTCCCGTCTCATATACCCTCACTACTGAAAGGGGCGTTAAACTCAACTCAACAATTAATATATTATAAATCAACACAACAACAACGATACGATATGGCACACGTAATTTCAGGTAGAAAGATGAACAATGATTAATTTAGACTGTTTTCCAAAAACGCGTATTTTGTTCATAGTTCATAAATAAAGGTATTAGTAATAACTGCAGCATAACTTGATATAATTTAACAAGTGGGAGAGAAAAAGTTTAGTGTAGTGGTCCTTACCTTTTATATTATTTCTTTTTAATACACTGCAGTTTAATACATTTGCCAGGTATTATTATTTCAATGGTAAAGAGTATTATACTTACTGAATCCTAGTGTTGTAAATAGAAAAAAAACCGTTCGTATTTTTTCAGAAATGTACGTTTTTTTTAGAAAAAAAAACATTGCCTCTCGTTTTTTTTTCTAAATTTCGTTTTTTTTTTTTTCAAATAGTCATTTGTAATGCATCTTACGTCTATTTAAGTATTAAATATTTTTATGTAGGTATAATCACCGTAAAATGCAACATAAATTAAACGCTAGATACCAATAAGCTACAAATATTTTACAATTTACATGAATATCATTCCTATTAACAATCCGGGTTTCAGCAGTTTTCATCAATATCAACTAAGAAATAAAAGTAGAAATGAAATTTTGTTTTTTCGTGAAAGCAGGCCTTTAATAAGTACGAAAATAATGTCACGAACAGTATAAAATTCAAATAACTTGTCTAAAGCTAAAAACTAATACTAATTTGCCTAATAGTATTTTAGTAAATGTCATATATAAATAATTTGTCGACTAGATATATGTGATATGCAGAGCCGGCTCTACCATGTATGCTACACGTGCATTTGCGTGGAGCGGCAAGTTCGGATGGTCCGGCAAAATCTGTCATAAGTATATTATTTAAATTAAATATTTCTTGTTGGAAACAGACTTCATAATGATGGTAGTTAAATTTACTAAGCTGACCTTCTATTTGAATACTACATTCAGAAATTATGTTTAGGTTGCATTAGTTTAAGGCCACATGGACAATGCTAAAGCAAATGGTCGAATAAATCCGAGCACAAATTGCTTGATTTTTGCCAAATGCAAGAATTTGATTCTCGAATAGTAGTGAATATCTGTTCCATTTAGTAAGTTATCACAGTTTTGATATGACAACTAGTCTTGTTTTTGTCAGAAACAAGCTCCTTATCATTGAAGATAGAAACAAGTTTTTTTTTTTAATGTTAACAGATATAGAAGAGAAATCAAGAAATAAAGATAAAAGAGCTAGTTGCACTGAAATTGCAAACTGATACATTGAGATTGAAGCTCGATAGTGAATTCTATAAAAAGGATTACCATCTTTCCTCTGCAGGTGTGTTTGCTTTATCTTTCACAAACATAATAGATTCATATATTTTTTTTTTAAACATACACAACGTGATTGCATTTTTAGTAAGTATTTAAGCCTTTCTGAGTGCGACTACACTTACCCTCCCCTTCGTTGTTCATGCTGGAGTAGCATACTTAAAATCATGACTTTTAAGATTTGTTCTTTCTGGAGAAACGGGGAGGCGGCAAATTATGCCATTGCATGGGGCGAAAATTGACTAGGACCGGCCCTGATTATATGTATATGAAAGACATGAATATAGGATGACACAATTTGAAGTAATGCAGGGTGTTTCAAAATTAATATTAGGATTTTGAAACTTTGTAGTATCTATTACAATTAACTTACAATTATAAATATTATATTAAATGAAAGAGCAACTCAAACAGTTTTGTACGTACGCATGTACATGCATTGTTTCTTCTGTCTGCCGTTAGAAAGAGCAAGCAGCAAAGATGTAGACTAGAGAGCAGAAAGTTTTTTTGTGTTTTAATAAAGACTGAGTCTGTACTGTGCAACAGTCTGTGTGAAGAATATTAAGAAGACGCTTGCAACTACGTCCTTATCGTTTGCAGTTGCTACAGGTTTAAAGCCTACAGACTACGGTTTACGTGCCAATTTCGCAGGTGAAATATTGCTGCATAACACTGAAGATTTACTGGATCGTGTCGTCTTCAGTGATAAATCGACATTTCACCTAAGAACTAATGTGAACACTCATAATGTTTGTATCTGGCCGTCAGCAAATCCTCAGGAGATGGTACACTTGAAACGAGACTCCCCTAAATTGAATGTGGTTTGTGCCATATGGCGGAAAGTTTATGGGCCTTTCTCGCCTATCGACTAGATGTGTGCCGTGTGACGAATGAATCTCACATTGTGTGATTCATGAAATTCATTTTGAAACACCCATCAACAGTGTTGGAACTAAGATGTAAAAAGAAGAGAAAATTTTCCTTATAAAGTTATTGTTTACAACAACGATATTATTATTAGTCGAGACTATAACTATAACAACAACACGAGTTAGTAGTCAAAAAAAAAAAAAAAAAATGTAATCAAATGTATACTCGGTGGCCCAGATGGCTAAAGTGGCAAACACGGGTGTGTCATTTGTTTAATCCGCTCCTGTGTGGACACTAATTAAGATATCGGGATATTATTCTTGCAAAATATGGTTGGACTATAGTTTATCATATTATTTTTTTCTTTTGGTGTCGAATTTCCTTCTCAAATTTCACCCCAGTCAAAAATTCGAGAATTTTCGAATTTCCTTTACTTCTTTTTTTCCCTGTAGCTTCCTTTGTTGTAGAAAGACCTCCTTAAGACTTGCCAGGTAGATATATCGGATGGATACCTAACTGTTGACATCAATTGGACGGGCCTGCGCGCAGTGCTGCCAATTAGGGAAATTAAAGCTTCCCTAAATTTGGGCAAAAAAATTAGAAATTTTTGTTTATAAATCCATACCTATACGTCCGAGTGTAAGTCAACTTACGCCAATCGAACATTTGTCCTTACTTAACAAACGCAAGTACAGATCGTTACAATGGGGTCATTAGGGAACGCAGGAAAAATTCGTATTTAGGTTCTAACCAGGGCCGCCCACAGGGGATATGTATGCCGCAAGCTGCGCCATTGAGAAATATTTTGGGGGGATTTTACTCTACTTTCGAACTAGCAATTTTACTGTCGGAATAGCATTAAAACACGATTTTGAGAAGCTAATTTTCAAAAATTTTCCGGGGTGATGAATGAAGTACCGCGCAAGTAGCCGTATGAAAGGAAAGGTTGGTTCGTTTTAAGAGAGAAGGGCCGCCCACAGGAGGGATGAATGGCGCAAGTTGTGCCATCGAGAAAAAAAAATTGGGGGGAATAAAAAAAATTGGGGAAGAATTTTACCCTAATGTCGAATAAGTAATTTTGCTGTCGTCAGAATAACATTGGAACACGATGCGATTTTTTTTAAAATCTCGAAAATGAATCCCCCTATCCCCTGCTTAGAAACTGTATGAATGAAGTACCGCGCAAGTTGCTATATGAAAGGATGGCGCCAAGTTCTGGTGAACAACAGTTACAAACACTCAAGGAATCACTTTCAAATTTAGATTTGAAACTTGCCTATGTTGTCTGTTGAAAATTATAAAGTAGTTGGACATAATTGTGAGCTAGTGGTAACCATACAGACAACAGCCAAGTTTCAAATCTAAATTTGAAGTGAGCCAGTGAGTGTTTGTAACTGTTGTCCACCAGAACTTGGCGCCTATTTTTGTGATTTCAATTCTTTTTAAGGCCACTCGTACTTGGCTCTTTTACAGGAATGTTTTTTGTTGGATATCACTTCTTTTTGTAGGCTAATTTCGAGGATAACATTTTCTTTTGGTATCAAACTCAATAACTTGTAACTTGCGTCTTACTTTTCATGTACAAGGGAATGTACTTTTCATGTACTTTACATGTACAAGGGAATTATATCAATATTTTGTAAAGAAAAAAATAATACTACTAATTGTAAAAAAAAAATACCTGTGCCATACACAGTGTATAGAAGTTTTTATACCCTTCAATATCCTTATAGAACATATTTAGTATTGTACACTAGCAAGACTACTAATAAAAGTAATGCCATTTTTATAATTACTACTGCTCCTACTACTACTACAAGCATTCTATAATACTACTACAGGAAATAAAAACAAAAACAAAAATAACAATTATTAGTACTATAAAAACTACTGCTACACTGGGCAATTGTTTTTAGAGGACTTGAGTTTTGAGGAAGGAAGAGATTATTAGTTTTGGGGGAGAGTGCGCCATCAGCTTTGGGGGGGATGGGCACCCCTGGTTCTAACCCTTGATTTTTCTAGTTTTTTCTTACTTTTCTGTTTACCGTAATATATTTTTAGTAATTAGAAGTTTTGTTCCTTAAATATGGTCCTAATACTTGTAGGATATATTAGTGGTGTACCAATGTTTAATTTAAGATAGTTTGCTTCTGTCTGGTAGCAGTGTTACCAGCTACAGAAAATTTTAATTCCAGATTTTAGGGGGAAATTTTGGAAAAATTATCTGTTTTGTCCCTATTATTTCCCTCTTGTTGGCTATATCGGACAAAACGTACCAGTATCTGGAAGTCTCGTCTTTGCTCTACACAACGCACTATAGAAAGTGTCAATAGGATAATTAGGGGAAGTACAGTTGAGGTTTACAGTAGACCTTGTTCTCTAATTGGGAAGATAACTGTGATTTTTTAAAAGGTAGAATGAAATATTTTTTATTGACATGCTTACTTTATTAGATATTGTCACAATACTTGTAGGATATATTAGAGGGATAAAAAAGCTTATTTTAAGATAGTTTGTGTGTGTCTGATAGTAGTGTTGCCAGCTACAGAAAATTTTAATTCCAGATTTTAGGGGCACATTTTGGAAAAATTTCCCTTTTTTATTTCTATTATTTTCTTCTTGTTGGCTACATTCGAACAAACGTACCAGTGTCTAACAGCCTCATCCTTAGCCTACACAGCGCACTATAAAAAGTTTCACTAGAATAATTAGGGAAAGTACAGTTGAGGTTTATAATAAACCATGTTCTGGAAATGGTAAGATAATGGTGAATTTCTGAGGTAGAATGAGATTTTTTTAAAATTTCATGCTTACTTTGTTATATATTGCCATGATACTTGTCGGATATATTCTTGGAGTACTAAGGTTTATTTTCAGATAGTTCTGATCTGTCTGATGGCAGTGTTTCCAGCCAAAACAATTAATTCCCGCTTTTAGGTGAAAATTCGGAAAATTTCCCTTTTCCCCTTTATTATTACCCTCTTATTGGCTACATTGAAACAAACGTACCACTAACTAAAAGCTTCGTCTTTGGCCTACAGAACGCACATTGAAAAGTTTCAATAGGATAATTAGAGAAGCTGTAGTCCCGGCATATTTGATTTTTGCTTTGAGGCGTAAAAAGTGTCAAAATTTCATGTGTATGACAGAATTTTTTCTTTCCCTCTTTGGATGGAAGCCAGCGACTTCAGGATTTCACTGTACCTTGTCAACATACCAAAGTTTCTTTTAGGTGACTTGAACCCATATAGCAGCAGTGGTACTAGATACAAAAAAAAAAAAAAAAAATTGAAATTAGGTTAGGGAATTTTTGTAAATTTTCACCCCTACATTTCCCTCAATAATTTCCCATCCGTTGGCAACACTGCAATACAACTTACACCAAAAAATAGCCACATCCATTTTCTAAAAAACAAGGTCTGAACCATATCAATCGAATGAATGGTTTTTGAGCAATAAGTCACTTACTGGAAATGTAGGAAAACGCCAAAAATGACCTGGGGCCGAAAGGAATAATCACACAATTTTGCTACTGTATAGGTACAAAGAAACAAAAGATTTGTAAGTCACGAGGGCTTCGACTCAAGTTCTGTTGATTATTTCAATAATCTGGAACGTAAATCAATAAATAATAGTTGTCAGAAAAAAACAGACATTTGAAAAAAAAACATGAAAAAGAACGATGTTTTTTATTGAAAAAAAACTTCACAGAAAAAAAAACGTTTTTTTACAACACTACTGAATCCAATGTAATCCCATTCCATTTTACAATCAGTAAATTAATAAAACTGTGCCCCACACTTATCTTGTTCAGATGAAGATAAAACAGTTTAATGATGAGGGAAAAAAATGTGGCAAAAGAAGAACTTAAAAGGTCTAATGAAAATTAATTGTTCTATTACGCTGTAAAGCACTGAACTACTTACATCATACTTCAAGAAATAGAGTTTCATTATAGGAAACCTATCAGTCACCCTTAAAAATGTTACGCTTTGAACTTTTATACAATGTATAATGGGTTGATTCATTTTTTTTCAAATATTTATTATTATTATTATTATTATTATTATTATTATTATTATTATTATTATTATTATTATTATTATTATTATTATTATTATTATTATTATTATTATTAAGAGCTAGAGTAAAGGGATATAATGTGAATTATGATTACCACGCACAAGAGATGCAATAGGATTATTAGAAGTGATCGGTGAGAGGTTTATAGAAAAAGGGAAAGAGGTGTATGTGGTATTAACTGATCTCGAAAAGGCTTTTGATCGTATGAATTGGAAATTGTTGTTGGAAGTTCTAAAGAAGGTTGGATTGGAATGGAAAGATGAGAGACAATAAGAAACTTACATATGAGCACCCAAGTAAATGTTAAAATAGGGAAGGTAATTACAGAGGAGAGTGTAATTAGAAAGGAGTTCGGGAAGGATGCTGTCTCTCGCCTACATTATTTAACATTGTTCTAAAAAGAGCCAACAAAATGAAGAGACATTTCGGTAGGACATAGAATGGTTAAGTGTATACGGTTTGCAGATGATATGGCGCTTCTTGCGGAATCTCGAAAGAAAATCAATAACATGTTAGAAAACTTGAGGAAGAGCTGTGAAGAATATGGGACGAAAGTAAATGTGAAAAATACAAAAGCTATGGTGATTGGAACGAAGGGGTCGGTGTCAAATATAGAAGCAGAAGGGGAGAAAATAGAACAGGTGAGTAGTGTTCGATACCTGGGTAGTATTATTAGTGATGATATAAAGTGTGAACGTGAAATAAAAATAATGATAGGAATGGCGAAAGAAGCCTTTAGGAGAAAGAAAAGTATTTTGTGGGACCTTGAATAAAGAGTTGAGAAAAAGAGTCATAAAATGCTTCTTATGAAGCATTGTATTGTATGGGACAGAAAAAGAGCCATTACGCAAATGATAAAGGACTGGAAGCTTTCGAAATGTGGGTGTGGAGAAGAATGGAGAGAATTAACTGGGTCAAGCGAAAAACGAATCAAAGGGTGAAAGAGAAAATAACAATTTTAGATATTATTAAGAGGGGGAAGAGAAACTGATTGGGACATTGGCTAAGAAGGAACTGTATCATGAAGAACGTGCTAGAGGGTATGGCACTGGCGTCGTTAGCTTTTTTGAATCTTGGGGGGTCGGATAAATCAAAATCAAAATCGAAATCCTCTTTCCGGCAGAAGCTATATATTTGACACACCGGTTGGGAAACGCTGACCTACTATGATGATGGTGGTGATGATGATGCCGTCTAAGTTTATATCCTCGCTCTCAAACTCCTGTAACTGGCTACGGGCCTATACGTCTCTGCTGTAAAGATTTCGAACATGAGTGTACGTGTCCAGTATTAGTAGTATTCGGTTAATAGAAGTTAGATAAAGGGTGATGGTTCAGATATACTTTTGCATAATAAGAAGTACAAATATCTGTCTTACTGACTTCTGTGTCTTCTAAACTGCTTTACTTAATAAGATGAAATTTGGCAGGGTTCTATTTTTATTTCTAGATGCCGGTAAGAATGTCAGCTCTAAAAGTAAAAAATGGTAACCTTTCCCATTTTTCGGATAAATGGCAGGGCAGGATGACGTTTGGTATAGCCTAGTTATTCATAAAAGTTCAAGAGAACTAACATGGAGCACTTTGGACAATAACTCTGAAAGAAAGTGATTAACACAGGAACAATAATTTCATCGTAAGAACTCCAATAAATTATATTATATAAAAACACGGCCACAGTGCTGGTAAATAAATAATTACAAAATATGCAATCATTATATCTTAATGCATCTGCGCTTGACACGTTTTACTAATTATAATTCTTTTGTGCTTTTGTTTGGGGAAAATTACCGAGTTCTTTAGAAGAAATACATAGCACAAATTGTAAGTGAGCATCGAGTATGGCGAGTTGTAAATGTAGTATAAAACTGTCTGTGAAGAATGGGTGGAATGAATACTGCAAACATTCATTACATAGTATGCTTGTAAACTCTGGGATGAAACAAAACAAATTATGGAAGGGGAGAGGGGGAAAGATTGTGTATAAACAAGTTTCACGTTTTTTTTATTAATTAATATACAATTTATCAAAAGCATGTGTTTTTCACACTCAACAGGAGGACAATTGACTGTTGGCCGCTCCAAATGAGACTCCTCATGGTGCTACCTGAAGGGAAATTTCCCTTTTAAAGAAAAGTTAAGAGCTTAAATTTGTTGAAAACAAAAAAACTAAAGTGAAAAATCGTCTTTTAAGATGTTACATTGCAGAGGATTAATGTTGACAGTAGGCTAAGTTACATGTGGGATGTTAACATTCAGAAACAGAATATTTATTTAAACAAGGCACCGAGAGTGAATAATATTTACATTGATATACTGTGGAATTGAACAAACTATAAATAAAATAAATCTCAACAAATCTAACGTGTCCAATAAATTAACACGGTAACAAATGCCAAAAATCTAAAACTGAAAGAAAATTTGAGGAGAGAAAAAAAATCTTCCATGCCTATAAGAAAAATTACCTTCTCAGGTCTTGGCAACACTAGACTGTATATTGAGCTTGCTACCAAAAACTTGCCACGTTAGCAGTGTGACCACCACCAGTACTTTCGTACTAGATCCAGTATCTTTTATACTATTTTAGTGTTTTTAGTACGTACACCAACAAATTTAATACTTTTCTCACAAATACATTTGGAAGAGAAAAAGGAATATTATGAAAATTTAGCAATGTACGAAAATTTCACTGTTCCTGGTAATTTTTCTCTTTTTTTTTTTTTTTTTTTTCAACAGTGGTATTTACAAAAGCGGAAATAGAACATAGATGCCGTCCGGTCGCCTCCTCCAACGAGAAGAAATTCTGGCAGTGGTTAGTTATTCTTCGCTTGATAATTCATAGGGCTCGGGAAACGGAATGATAGACCTAGTGCTTCTTTATGAATGGCGGCAAATGCTTTTGGGGCAAGTGTTAGGGTAGAGGGAAGAAAATGAACTATATAGCACTATTTACAACCTTGAAAGGTGAAATGTCGTCGGCAACAAAAATACGAAGAAACGGCATGGCAGATACTATGTGTAGATGGTCCTTGCGCCGGGAAGAGAAAGGAGTACCATAAAGTTATAAAACTTGATGGGGAGTACGGAAATAGCATATCTGAAAATAAGATGCCTTATTTGTTTTTGTGTAAGTGAGTGTAAGTTCTTTGAACGGTTTGTATCGAATTTTGGCTGTAAAAAATTAAAAGGGGTTCTTTCAATAATGTGGGGGTCACTCCCCATCCACAGGGGCGGGTGAGCAGCCGGCAACGTTCTAATAAGATATTAATTTCTTAAAATGCCATAAATACGGAGAAACTGGAGCAGATAAAATTTTAGTACTTTTTCCCCAGATCTAGTACTTTTTTCTGCATTGGTTAGTATGAAGTATTATTGGTGGGTGGTCACACTGCACGTTAGATGAAACTCAGAAAACCGGTATTCCATCGTTATCTCAAATTTCACTAGCTTCAAAGCTGTCTGTCTACTTTAAGAAGCGAAAATAAATACACTGCAGTAAGGAATATGTAAATATGGAGGTAAGTTGAAAGAGAACACGCCTATTACATTTACAGTGTCCAGTGACTGACAGATAGTACATTAGTCCAAGGATAATTGTAACTAACATAAATCATTACTACTGAGAGCTTAAAATAGCTTTTCATTTATATGAACATACAAGGGAAACACGTTACAATTGTTTCTCGAAACGCATTTCTATATATATATATATATATATATATATATATATATATATATATATATATATATATATATATAGTAGACTGAATAGTTTAGGTTATTGGTAATGGGTATCTTATATATCTCCCAAACAGACATTCTCTGAAGAGAGAAAAAGGAATTCTTAGTAGGCCTACATAGGTTAATTTAAAACATTGTATCCTATTACACATCACCAGTCATGTGGATCAGCGTATTCGCCAGGAATTTTGATTGGAAACAAGGTAATTGTTACGTTCGCTTCTCATCTCTGCTTTAATTAACTCTTTTAACTTGAGGCCTTGTACAATCTCAACATGTACGCACTACACACGTCAATTTTGACACAAAATTAATGACTACGGCTATCAATATTCACTTTTTAAGACTCTTTAATGAAAATGGTTGTATATTTTTTGTACATGGACTCTGACTTCAGTGTAATTTACATCAAAATATACATCTATTCTAGTAGAAAAATAATCAATTACAAACATATAATGTTACATCTGAAATTAACTGTATTGCCTGTCAACTAAAATTATTACAACAGACTATATTTTGTTTTAAGATGGATGGTTTACTACAAAAATATTACTAAATACTTTCTTACAGTGATGCCAACCTAAACGCTATAAAATCCCATATCGAGAGGCAAAAAATCCCATTTTGCATCTTAATTTTCCCATGTTGTATTATTATTATTATTACTACTACTACTACTACTACTACTACGACTACGACTACTACTACTACTACTACTAATAATAATAATAATATATCAAAAAGAAACTTGTGGGAGACCCGGGTTCGATTCCCGGAGGGAGCTCATGTGGTTCGGATTCCACGTTAATCAGTAGGTCCATGTCTCATATAGCCTCGCTGCTGAAAGGGACGCTAAACTAAAATCAACTCAACTCAAAAAGAAACTTATGTATGTCGCGTGTTACTATTTTCAATATCTGGATGAATTTCAATCTTCTACACTTACAAAATAGTTTGTGAATAACTATATATACCTAGGTATATATATATATATATATATATATATATATATATATATATATATATATATATATATATATATATATATATATATATATATATACATATATCTTGTTATCAGAAATCCAGACTACATGTTTGTACCGTCACCTTATACTGAGCCGAATTATACTAGAAAAGTTCTGTTCTCTTCACATTTCGTATGGAATGTTTGTATATTGATTGTATCTCGTTTTATATTTTACTTTCTTTCTTTCATTCGTTCATTGTTTGGTTTTCTTCTTTCTTCAAATAACAGAGCATAAATTTTATTTCTTGGTACTTGATTTTAAAAAATCGCATATGATTAAGAGTTTTCCTATTTGGATCTCGCAACGTCCTGGGGTGTGGTCAAGAGTATCGCGAGATTTTTTTTTTTAATTATAAATTTAAAAAAAACGAATAAATAAGTTGATAAAATGATATTAAATTTCCTTCTTTTCGTCCAGCGTATTAACTGCTTGATCGAAATTATTTCTTCAATTTTATGCGAGCAACGTTCAATAACAGCACTAAATATGTCTGTTCTTACATCTTGGTTACAATAAAATCTATGTTTTATAATTAATATCAGTGAATGAGTGTCGTGTAAAATTGCGTCGCCATGAGGAAAGGGTTGGAATACTCAAGTCATGCCAATATTTATCAGTACTAAACTTTTGTTGTTTGGTCTATCTCCGTTCGTTGTTTCCAGGGTACGTGTTATCAGGTCCGTGCTGGCCCACCGGGACACCGAGACATGTCCCGGTGCGCCCTCCGAAACATCACATTATATGTAAAGGTACATTTTTAAATAATAAATTCTTACGGTTATTATTGGTAAAGTACCCATGATAAGTACAGTGCGATCTTTACATAAGACGCCCTTGCGAAAACATTGAAGATAAACGGTTTCATTTATTCTTCTGTATGACACAGTTCTGTACCATGAGTACATACTGTTACTGTTGGTAAAGAACTCATGAAGGGTACAGTGCGCCCTTTGCAAAGGTGCCCTTGCGAAACCACATCAAAGATAAACGGTTTCATTTATTCTTCTGTATGGCACAGTTCTGTACCATGAATACATACTGTTACTGTTGGTAAAGAACTCATGAAGGGTACAGTGCGCCCTTTACGTAAGGCGCCCTTGTTATATGATTATTCCCGTGTGTTTCAGAGCGGTATTGGAATAATCAGTGTCTATTGTATTTCTAAAATATAGCTATATTGATTTATTAGTATATATTTAGCTTTATTTTGTTTGACAAAAAAAATCTTACAAGAACTAAAAAATATTTTTCTAGTAAAGAGATTTTCACAGTTTAGCTATTTACGTTATTAAACAAACTTTGGGTTTTAATACATAAAATGACGTCCGTATATATACAGGGTGTAACTTAATTAACATAAATTTAAGGAGGTGACTTCTGACACGAATATAAAACGAAAAGTATACACCAACCTGGGTGTAAAAATGCCTCCTTTTGGCACCTTGATCACACGAAAATTTGTCGGAAAAATGTAAGAATAGCCATAACTCAAGAATAAAACATCGGATCGAAGTCAGGTAAAAGAGAATGTTCATTATTTTTAGTCGTAGATCCCATTAGTGTACAGTGGCGACGCAAGGGTGCTTCCCAAAGAAACTGGAATATTCCGTCGACTATTTTATCAAACGTTGAATGAGGGCAATGAACAACAATCAAGTACAAGATTTCAACAATCAAAAGTAAATCTAATAGTACATCGTTCAAATTAGAACACTTAGAATTCGAAATATATATATATATATATATATATATATATATATATATATATATATATATATATATATATATATATATATATATGATTGATCTATTTCGTCTCAGCACAGAATACTCTCGGGAGAATAATATAAAAGAAAAGAATTCTTTAAAGTATCACAGTTATATCTTCTAGGCTATTGATAACGGATGATAAATGAACGGCTTTCTGTCCAAGTTACGAGTGCGTGAAAATGGAAAAAATAACTTTGATCCTGATTAGGTATATAAAGATCGTGCATAGGACAGTCAGGCGGTATGTAAAGAAACATAACATGTAGTATTCAAAAATGCAAAGATCATATGTGATCAACGAGTGTACAAGGGATTTTCCAGATACATATTGGGCGAAAGTAAGCTGCATTAAAGGATTGCCTCCTCGTAATATGTAATTCCGTGGAATATGATACTTCTGTGTACAGAAGCAACAAAAATGGATAAAATACGAGATGTTATACACGTTGCATAATGATACAAAGAAATGCACTGGAACAGGTCACTGGTGGAACAATTTTTTTTAGAAAAAAATTGTTTCTAGAAGAAAACACATGCGACAAATGGTGGAAAATATTTTTTCGGCGTTCTCTATGTACTTTGGAGGTGGATGAAATACCTAAACGGAGGAAAGAGAATGTGGCACTTTTGCTTAGACGTAGCAGCACTTACGGAATTATCGTCCCTTGTGTGCCACTTGCAAGTGGCTCGCGGAAGGCTGTATTGCAGTTTTGATGTGGATGGCATAAATTAGCGTGGCTGTGTTATAGTGGGCATCTGACGCAACGTGTGAGTGATATACAGTGTCCGATGCTCTTATGTTGCGTGTGGAATTGCTGTATAACAGGATAGGAAGTGTTGCGTACGACGGTAGAGTGTAGTGTCCAGGTATTCACGTCGTGAAAAACTGTAGACGTTGGTGTTTAAGTAAAATTAATTTTGTTAATCTGTATGTGCCCGCGCAATGGCAGATTATCCTGTCTACGAGCTGGCAGATATGCACCTCATTTATGGAAAGATAAGGGAAAATATCCCAGAGGCAAGGCGTTTATATCGTAGCCATCGCCCCCATAGGAGAGTAACTTTTTCTGTATTTTTTCCACGCCTCCATATTCGCCTTCGGGAGATAGGGTCTGTTTAATTTCCCCTACATGAAATCGGAGGAAATTGCACCATGTGGACAGTTGAATTTGAACACAGCGTACTGGGAATGATCAAAGATCGTCCTGAAACTAGCAGTAGCCATATGTCGGGCGTAAAAATCTCACATGTAACTCTAGTGAATGATCAGCAGAGATTTAGTGTGAGCGCGCGGTACAGTATGGTGGGTAATTTTGTAGTAGGACCTTATTTATTACCGGCCTGCCTGTGTGGGAGTACGTATAATTTATTTTTACGTAATGTTCTCCCAAAATTGTTAGAACATGTGCCCTTGAACATAAAGAAGCATGCAAGACCAAGACCAAGACCAAGACTAGGGGGTACAAGACCAAGACCAAGACCAAGACTCTTGCGCAAGAGTTTTGCACAAGTACCGACTCAGTGGTAGAGCGTTCACCTTTCGTGCTGGGGTCCCTGCTTCGATCCCAGCTTGCACCATGTGAGCTCTTTTGCTGGATACAGACCGTGTGCTTCTGTTTTCTTGGGGTTTTCCCGTTTCCTCCTACTTTCTTCATTCCACCAATTCATTCATTTCTCATCACCATCATCTCTCTTAGCCTCGGTGCATAATCGTGGCGGTAAAACTAGATACTACATCAGTAGTAGTCCCCCCCGTATGGCGAACTGAGTCAGCAAAAATTTTTGTGACGTCATAGGTCAAAGGTCAATGACCTTGGCCCGGGGTCAATGACCTAGGGGTACCTAGGACCACCCCCTCTAAATTTTGGCAGGGGTACAATGGCCCACCCCCTAAATTTTGGCAGGGGTACATAGGACCACCTCCCTTAAATTTTGGAAATTGCCAAATCTAAAAATTTGGTATGGTAGGGTAGGACCATAGTATGTACCTCTATCAGTATTGGGGGTCTATGTCGTTCCCTTTCATGGGTAAAAAATTGCCAAAAATTCAAATTTCGGGGGTTTTTGACCTAATTTATCCCCTTTGATGAGGTGTTATTACCTTATATAGTTATCTAGGCGTATACAGGGGTCCATTCCCTTTCATAAGACATGGGTATATTGGTGCACCCCTTGAAAAATTTGGGAGGGGTACCTTGGCCCACCCCTTAAATTTTGGAAATTGACCAATTTCAACATTGGGTATTATAGTACAGGACCCTAATATGTATTATGATAAATTTGGGTGGTCCACCTCGTTCCCTTCTAGGGGTACAAAATTGCCAAAATATAAACGTAAGCAATACGTAGTACCACGTGTTTGGTTTTTGGTCGATTTTATCCCCTTTGATGAGGTGTTATTATCCTATATAGTTATATGGTTATGTATAGGGGTCAATTACCTTTCATAAGATATGGGTATATTTGTGCACTCCTTTAAAAATTTGGGAGGGGTACTTTTGCCCACCCCTTAAATTTTGGAAATTGCTCATTTTACATATTTGGTATTATACTACAGGACCCTAATATGTATTATGATACATTTGGATGGTCCACTTCGTTCCCTTCTAGGGGTATCAAATTACCAAAATATAAAACGTAAGCAATACGTAGTACCACGTGTTTGGTTTCGACATAAGTTATCCCCTTGGATGAGGTCCTATTACCTTATATGGTTATATGGTCATGTATAGTGGTCCATTATCTATCATAAGACATGGGTACATTTGTGCACCCCTTTAAATTTTTGGGAAGGGTACCTTGGCCCACCCCTTAAATTTTGGAAATTGCCCAATTTAAACATTAGGTATTATACTACAGGACCCTAATATGTATCATGATAAATTTGGGTGGTCCACCTCGTTCCCTTCTAGGGGTACAAAATTGCCAAAAATATAAACGTAAGCAATACGTAGTACCACGTGTTTGGTTTTTGGTCGATTTTATCGCCTTTGATGAGGTGTTATTATCCTATATAGTTATATGGTCATGTATAGGGGTCCATTACCTTTCATAAGATATGGGTATATTTGTGCACTCCTTTAAAAATTTGGGAGGGGTACCTTGGCCCACCCCTTCAATTTTGGAAATTGCCCAATTTAAACATTTGGTATTATAGTACCGGACCCTAACATGTATTATGATAAATTTGGGTGGTCCACCTCGTTCCCTTTTAGGGGTACAAAATTGCCAAAATATAAACGTAAGCAATACGTTGTACCACGTGTTTGGTTTTGACCTAAGTTATCCCCTTGGATGAGATCTACCTTATATGGTTATATGTATAGGGGTCTATTCCCTATCATAAGACATAGGTACATTTGTGCACTCCTTTAAAAATTTGGGAGGGGTACCTTGGCCCACCCCTTCAATTTGGAAATTGCTCATTTTATATATTTGGTATTATAGTACTGGACCCTAATATGTATCATGATAAATTTGGGTGGTCCACCTCGTTCCCTTTTAGGGGTACAAAATTGTCAAATTTTAGTACAACCACGTGTTTGTTTTGGCTCAATTTATCCCCTTGGATGAGGTCCTATTACCTTATATGATTATATGGTTATGTATATTGGTACATTCCCTATTATAAGACATGGGTATATTGATGCACCCCGGGAGGGGTACTTTGGCCCACCTCTTTATTTTGGAAATTGCCCAATTTAAACATTTGGTATAATAGTATAAGACCCTAATATATATTATGATAAATTTGGGTGGTCCATCTCGTTCCCTTCTAGGGGTACGAAATTGCCAAATTTTAGTACAACCACGTGTTTCGTTTTCACCTAATTTATTCCCTTGGATGAGGTCCTATTGCCTAATATGATTATATGGTCATGTATAGGGGTCCATTTTCTATCATAAGACATAGGTACATTGATGCACCCCGGGAGGGGTACCATAGCCAATCCCTTAAATTTTGGAATTTTTTTAATTTAAGCATTCGCTATCATAGTACATGACCTCAATATGTATCATGATAAATTTGGGTGGTCCACCTTGTTCCCTTTCATGAGTAAAAAAATGCCAAAATATAAACATAAGCAATATGTTGTATCACGTGTTTGGTTTTTGGCCCAATTTATCCCGTTTGATGCGGTTCTATTACCGTATATGGTCATATGGTCATGTATATAGGTTCATTTCCTATCATAAGACATGAGTACATTGATGCACCCTTTAAAAATTTGGGAGGGTATCTTGACTCATCCACTCAGTTTTAGAAATTGTTTTAATATAAGCATTTGGTATCTTCGTACAGGTCTTCAATATGTACCACTATAAATTTGGATGGTCCACATCGTTCCCTTTCATGGGTAAAGAACTACCAAAAATCAAATTTCGGAGGTTATTGACCCCTATTTAGCACGTTATATGGTTTATTACCTTTATATGTTTATGTTCTCTTTTAAATTTGGGAACTATAAAATAACATAATTTGGTAAACGTTTTCTAGGACCCATTGGTGTTCCTCTTATGGCCAAATATTCAAAATTTAAAGGTTATTGAACGGCTTTATTATTGAATAACTACAGGATTTATTACTTTTTTCATAAGACACAGGTGTATTTGTGTACCAATCTTAAATTTCGGGAGGGGTGCATTTCTTATTGTCATATCAATAATTGGTAATTGTTCTTAAAATTGGATAGTATTTCATTCATTGGGTAAATCATTATGATCACGTGATCAGTTATTGACCTATGATGGGATTAGGAGTCCAGGACATTGGTACATTTAAACTTTGTAGGATAATTTGAGAATGCGTCATTGGTATTGATTATTACAGCCAAATATAAACGTAAGCAATACGATGTACCACGTGATTGACCTTGATGAGGTAGTGTACAGGGATACATAGCTAACCTTATTGAATCTTATGACTCATAGTCTTAAGGGAATACATGCTACAACACTGGCAAAGTTATTGTTGATGTAATTTGATTGGTTGATCACTATCTTTCGTGCAATCTGATTGGCTGATCACTATCTTTCGTGCAATCTGATTGGTTGCTGATTTTCAAATCTTTGCTGCATTCAGTTTTAAGTTTTGTTTAACATTTAAAAATCTTGGTTTCGTTCAACATTTTGCACTCACTGATAAATATGATCAAAACCGTTTATTTGTTAATCGAATAGTTAAAAACCGGATAAAGTTTGACGGTTAACCGTGAAACGTAAAATTTTTAGTTTGACATTTTTTGTTTGAAACTTTTTGTTTGAAAATTCTTGCTTTCAAATTTTTGTTTGAATTTTTTGTTTCAAAATTTTGTTTGACATTTTTTTTGACAACTTTTGTTTCAAAATTTTTTTTGTTTAAAAATTTTTCGTTTGAAATTTTTGTTTGAAATTTTTCGTTTCAAAATTTTTTCGTTTGAAATTTTTTGTTTCAAAATTTTGTTTCAAAGATTTTTGTTCTAAATTTTTGTTTCAAAGTTTGGTTTGACATTTTTTAAAAGTTTGTGCACTCATTAGTAAAGAACCGGAACTGTTTAGAGCAAAAACCTTTGACAACATTGTGGTGCAATAGTACACGTCAGAACCTGGGGTTGTACTTGAAATGAAAAAACACAATTCATTGAAATGGATCATTTTATTACACTAGACATACATCCATACCAGATAGTGGTTCTGGATATTGTCGATACAATGTATTTTGAACTTCTTGCACTAGTTTGTCTTTAGCATATAATTTTAATTCCAATTGAAGTCTTTTAAGGTCTAATGCAATATCAATTGGTGGAAACTCAATGTCCATTTGATCACAAATAAACTGTTTATCAATACAGGTATGCACTAGCCGGAACTGTTTAGAACAAAAACATCTGGCAACGTTGTGGTGCACGTCAGAACATGATAATGCAACGTCATCAGTTTTGCATCATATATAAGTATCGTTGGAGTTAGTATTCATGATAACGTCATCATGGCTACTTGTCTGCAGTTTCTAAACACACGTGATGTGATGAAATCATTTACCAAGATTACTAATTTACAACAGAATGTACCTTATAGAATCTTAGCTAGCCAAATGATCCCTACAAAGTTTGGATTAAGAATCGTAGTGAAGCTTGAAAATGATAAGAATATAATTTTACCAGCAAGATATTTACCCATTGAACCATCAAAACAAGAAGAACTGCTGCGTTTCTTAAATACTGGATCTGTATCTTTATGTTACAAAGGATTCTTGGGTCGAAGTCATCAACTTGAATTTAGTACACATCAGCAATTGTGATGAAATCATGAATTCAAACGTCAGACATAGTTGTATGAATTTGGTTGGTCAGCATGACGTCAGCAACTGTGATGAAACCATGAATTCAAACGTCAGCACATTCCTTACCAATGACGTCAGCAATAACTATAAACCAGCAAATACAGTGTCAGCTCATGAAATCATTTGAGCAAGTGCTTTTCAGGAGGAAAGATGTGTACTTCTAACGATAAAGAGTTCATCTTCGCAAGCTATTATCCAATAAATATATTTCAAACAAAACATGTGATGATTGGTATCAGTGCTAGAACATTTGAACCTGTGATTCGATTGGGCAAAGCAGAACAATTTGGTGTACAACTGACCTGTGAAGAATGGCAAATATTATGTTCACGAATCGACCAAATGAACGATTATTTTCATGATGAGCTAAATGTGACCATAGTCAAATCATTAGGCTCAAATCATGAAGTGGTGCTGCGTACAGTCCTCGAAGAGAAGATGGTGCTGTTACGTAAAAAGAGTACATTCCATGTCCCTCGCAATATGGTGTATCTAACACAAACTGAATGGAACAAATTCATCAGCGTATTTCAGTGTGTGAAACATGCAGTGGAAGTGTGCAACAAAACTAGTATATTCCTGAAAAAGTACTATTTTGAAAAATGTGTTATGCATATTGTACAACATGTATCTAGATATTGTGATGGTTGTCAACATCGTTCGTGGGTGCATACCTGTATTGATAAACAGTTTATTTGTGATCAAATGGACATTGAGTTTCCACCAATTGATATTGCATTAGATCTTAAAAGACTTCAATTGGAATTAAAATTATATGCTAAAGACAAACTAGTGCAAGAAGTTCAAAATACATTGTATCGACAATATCCAGAAAAACTATCTGGTATGGATGTATGTGGAGTGTAATAAAATGATCCATTTCAATGAATTGTGTTTTTTCATTTCAAGTACAACCCCAGATTCTGACGTGTACTATTGCACCACAATGTTGTCAAAGGTTTTTGCTCTAAACAGTTCCGGTTCTTTACTAATGAGTGCACAAACTTTTAAAAATGTCAAACCAAACTTTGAAACAAAAATTTAGAACAAAAATCTTTGAAACAAAATTTTGAAACAAAAAATTTCAAACGAAAAAATTTTGAAACAAAAAATTTTAAACAAAAAATTTTAAACGAAAAAATTTGGAAACGAAAAATTTCAAACAAAAATTTCAAACGAAAAATTTTTAAACAAAAAAAATTTTGAAACAAAAGTTGTCAAAAAAAATGTCAAACAAAATTTTGAAACAAAAAATTCAAACAAAAATTTGAAAGCAAGAATTTTCAAACAAAAAGTTTCAAACAAAAAAATGTCAAACTAAAAATTTTACGTTTCACGGTTAACCGTCAAACTTTATCCGGTTTTTAACTATTCGATTAACAAATAAACGGTTTTGATCATATTTATCAGTGAGTGCAAAATGTTGAACGAAACCAAGATTTTTAAATGTTAAACAAAACTTAAAACTGAATGCAGCAAAGATTTGAAAATCAGCAACCAATCAGATTGCACGAAAGATAGTGATCAGCCAATCAGATTGCACGAAAGATAGTGATCAACCAATCAAATTACATCAACAATAACTTTGCCAGTGTTGTAGCATGTATTCCCTTAAGACTATGAGTCATAAGATTCAATAAGGTTAGCTATGTATCCCTGTACACTACCTCATCAAGGTCAATCACGTGGTACATCGTATTGCTTACGTTTATATTTGGCTGTAATAATCAATACCAATGACGCATTCTCAAATTATCCTACAAAGTTTAAATGTACCAATGTCCTGGACTCCTAATCCCATCATAGGTCAATAACTGATCACGTGATCATAATGATTTACCCAATGAATGAAATACTATCCAATTTTAAGAACAATTACCAATTATTGATATGACAATAAGAAATGCACCCCTCCCGAAATTTAAGATTGGTACACAAATACACCTGTGTCTTATGAAAAAAGTAATAAATCCTGTAGTTATTCAATAATAAAGCCGTTCAATAACCTTTAAATTTTGAATATTTGGCCATAAGAGGAACACCAATGGGTCCTAGAAAACGTTTACCAAATTATGTTATTTTATAGTTCCCAAATTTAAAAGAGAACATAAACATATAAAGGTAATAAACCATATAACGTGCTAAATAGGGGTCAATAACCTCCGAAATTTGATTTTTGGTAGTTCTTTACCCATGAAAGGGAACGATGTGGACCATCCAAATTTATAGTGGTACATATTGAAGACCTGTACGAAGATACCAAATGCTTATATTAAAACAATTTCTAAAACTGAGTGGATGAGTCAAGATACCCTCCCAAATTTTTAAAGGGTGCATCAATGTACTCATGTCTTATGATAGGAAATGAACCTATATACATGACCATATGACCATATACGGTAATAGAACCGCATCAAACGGGATAAATTGGGCCAAAAACCAAACACGTGATACAACATATTGCTTATGTTTATATTTTGGCATTTTTTTACTCATGAAAGGGAACAAGGTGGACCACCCAAATTTATCATGATACATATTGAGGTCATGTACTATGATAGCGAATGCTTAAATTAAAAAAATCCAAAATTTAAGGGATTGGCTATGGTACCCCTCCCGGGGTGCATCAATGTACCTATGTCTTATGATAGAAAATGGACCCCTATACATGACCATATAATCATATTAGGTAATAGGACCTCATCCAAGGGAATAAATTAGGTGAAAACGAAACACGTGGTTGTACTAAAATTTGGCAATTTCGTACCCCTAGAAGGGAACGAGATGGACCACCCAAATTTATCATAATATATATTAGGGTCTTATACTATTATACCAAATGTTTAAATTGGGCAATTTCCAAAATAAAGAGGTGGGCCAAAGTACCCCTCCCGGGGTGCATCAATATACCCATGTCTTATAATAGGGAATGGACCAATATACATAACCATATAATCATATAAGGTAATAGGACCTCATCCAAGGGGATAAATTGAGCCAAAACAAACACGTGGTTGTACTAAAATTTGACAATTTTGTACCCCTAAAAGGGAACGAGGTGGACCACCCAAATTTATCATGATACATATTAGGGTCCAGTACTATAATACCAAATATATAAAATGAGCAATTTCCAAATTGAAGGGGTGGGCCAAGGTACCCCTCCCAAATTTTTAAAGGAGTGCACAAATGTACCTATGTCTTATGATAGGGAATAGACCCCTATACATATAACCATATAAGGTAGATCTCATCCAAGGGGATAACTTAGGTCAAAACCAAACACGTGGTACAACGTATTGCTTACGTTTATATTTTGGCAATTTTGTACCCCTAAAAGGGAACGAGGTGGACCACCCAAATTTATCATAATACATGTTAGGGTCCGGTACTATAATACCAAATGTTTAAATTGGGCAATTTCCAAAATTGAAGGGGTGGGCCAAGGTACCCCTCCCAAATTTTTAAAGGAGTGCACAAATATACCCATATCTTATGAAAGGTAATGGACCCCTATACATGACCATATAACTATATAGGATAATAACACCTCATCAAAGGCGATAAAATCGACCAAAAACCAAACACGTGGTACTACGTATTGCTTACGTTTATATTTTTGGCAATTTTGTACCCCTAGAAGGGAACGAGGTGGACCACCCAAATTTATCATGATACATATTAGGGTCCTGTAGTATAATACCTAATGTTTAAATTGGGCAATTTCCAAAATTTAAGGGGTGGGCCAAGGTACCCTTCCCAAAAATTTAAAGGGGTGCACAAATGTACCCATGTCTTATGATAGATAATGGACCACTATACATGACCATATAACCATATAAGGTAATAGGACCTCATCCAAGGGGATAACTTATGTCGAAACCAAACACGTGGTACTACGTATTGCTTACGTTTTATATTTTGGTAATTTGATACCCCTAGAAGGGAACGAAGTGGACCATCCAAATGTATCATAATACATATTAGGGTCCTGTAGTATAATACCAAATATGTAAAATGAGCAATTTCCAAAATTTAAGGGGTGGGCAAAAGTACCCCTCCCAAATTTTTAAAGGAGTGCACAAATATACCCATATCTTATGAAAGGTAATTGACCCCTATACATAACCATATAACTATATAGGATAATAACACCTCATCAAAGGGGATAAAATCGACCAAAAACCAAACACGTGGTACTACGTATTGCTTACGTTTATATTTTGGCAATTTTGTACCCCTAGAAGGGAACGAGGTGGACCACCCAAATTTATCATAATACATATTAGGGTCCTGTACTATAATACCCAATGTTGAAATTGGTCAATTTCCAAAATTTAAGGGGTGGGCCAAGGTACCCCTCCCAAATTTTTCAAGGGGTGCACCAATATACCCATGTCTTATGAAAGGGAATGGACCCCTGTATACGCCTATATAACTATATAAGGTAATAACACCTCATCAAAGGGGATAAATTAGGTCAAAAACCCCCGAAATTTGAATTTTTGGCAATTTTTTACCCATGAAAGGGAACGACATAGACCCCCAATACTGATAGAGGTACATACTATGGTCCTACCCTACCATACCAAATTTTTAGATTTGGCAATTTCCAAAATTTAAGGGGGGTGGTCCTATGTACCCCTGCCAAAATTTAGGGGGTGGGCCATTGTACCCCTGCCAAAATTTAGAGGGGGTGGTCCTAGGTACCCCTAGGTCATTGACCCCGGGCCAAGGTCATTGACCTTTGACCTATGACGTCACAAAAATTTTTGCTGACTCAGTTCGCCATACGGGGGGGACTACTACTACATCATTTCAAAACATAATTGTGTTCTTTTTCTATAACTAAACAGAAATGTAGTATTGAACATCGGTAATTCCGTACAGCATAGGTGCTGGGCACAAGGGTATGGCCTTGGCTCCAAGGATCAGGCATCCGTTAGAAATTTTTAATGTGCGCTCAAAAAATTAATATCGAAATAACATTTTCATGACATTGACAAAAACTTGTGTATGTGACCGCAAGTTTGATTTCATAGGCGGGTGCTTACACGTTGAATAATTGTTTATCAATATAACTTCTAGCCTCCTCAGGTATGTGGCACACGAGGATTGAGCGATATAATATTATATAACAATAAATAATGCATATTCAGAAGTGAGAGTAATTTTGTACTTTTATTTCAACTTGGAGTTTGATGTTGTGTTTTTGTATTTCTAAAGGAGGTCAAAAGTATTTGTATAAATTGAGATTACACAAAAGGCATGGACAGTTGAGTCGTTTTCAGTTTTTACTCAAATTATATTAAAATATTAAGAGGTTTGATTATCATCGTTATTATTTTAATTTCTCTCCCTCTCTCTTTGGCCAATATTGCTAACATATCATCATCATCATCATAGCTATTCTACCATTATTGGCAGGTCGCTTGTTGCAACTCAGAAGCTTCGATATACGGTGGTCCTCAGCTAGTCTCTTCGTTTTGACGTAGCAATTTTCTGTTTTAATACCTTCCTTCAACTACAGTCTTCTTTGCCCCCTCCCTCTCTTTCCTTCCACCATATTCTCTAGTATGTCCCTCATAATAAAGTTCCTCCTTTGCCAATGTCCCAACCAGTTCTTTTTCCTTCTCTTAATTACATCTAAAATTCTTCTCTTCTCCCCTATTGCTACTATTTCTAACACCTCATTCGTTTTCCGTTTAACCCAGCTAATCCTCTCCTTTTATCGAAAGCCTCCAATTTTTTTCATCACTTTTGCGTAAACTCCATGTTCCATAGAGTAAATATTGTAATCAGTAAAATGAAATCTCAATATTTAATTGGAAGTTTGTTCAATAGAAAGATTAGGTAATCTTGGTTGAAAATAGAAAAAATAATTTAGAAATTTATGATATTTCAGTAATCTGTGCCGTCTTGATTTTCTTTGATGCCTCTCCCCAATTTGGGAACCAGTAGATTATTGAATCTGTTAAAAAAATATAAAAAGATTACGAAACGTAATCTTATAAGTAGTGAAGCGTGGGGACCTATTAAAAGAAAATAAAGGTTATCACCTATATTGTATATTATCATCATACTTACACGAAGGTAAACTATATTTCATTTAGAAACATACATTGTATCAGGGGTGGATCCATGGAGGGGGCGATCGGGGCAATCGCCCCCCTCCCCAGAAGAGGAAACTTTCTTACTTTATATGTATAAATAAAACCCATCCCAAAGTTTGGAGCCCTTCAAATTAGCAGTATGACAACCCACCGCCTCCCCCAGAAGTCGGTCCTGGATCCGCCCCTGCATTGTATTTCCGTTACTATTGGCGCATTGTAGATGTTATCCAGAGTAAAATTTATTTATAAAAAGCATAAGATTTCTTAAAAGCAAGACTTGCAAGACTCTTGCAGCAAGACCAAGACCAAGACCAAGACTGGGTGTGCAAGACCAAGACCAAGACCAAGACCACCCGGGTCTTGGTCTTGCATTTGCTCATCACTAGACATAATTCTTCTCACATTGTTCATACCGGCCTGTGTCCTCGTTTATTTTATTGTCATGCTGTTGTGGTGATGCTATGAAAGTTTGGTCCTAACTTCCATTTGTCTTTCTTTTGTTGCAGATAGATCATGACCGCTCTATTAGAAGTTTGCACCAAAGAGAAACAATGAGCAGTGAATCTATCTGCAACAAGAGGGAGACGAATGGAGTAAATAGGATCAAACCTTCATAGCATAACCACACCATAACAATAAAATAAATGAGGACACAGGTCAGGATGTAAGAAGAGTTGTCAAAATTGCAGATAATTTTTGACTTACCCTCGAATATAGCTTATAGAAATAAAAGTTTAATGTAAAAAATTATTAGAGACTTTGTTTGTAACAAGGGTGAGGTTCCAGGTTCGAATGCCGTGGCCAGCCATTCTGAATTCCCAGCTTTTTCCTCAGTTCCATCAGATGAATGCCAATATACCCAATGGTGCCTTCGCTAACTTCTTTCACATTTTTGTTCCTGTTAGTGTTTCCAGGTAAATTCTATCTGGAAGTTAAATAAATGCGTAACTAAGTTATACATATTTATGGCTATGTATACCAGAAGCGAATGAGATTCGAATTCCAAGATGAGAGAAGCAAAAAATGTCAATATAAAGAAAAAAGTCCCATCTAGTGAAGTGTTGAAGAGTAAGAGATACGTGGAAGGAAAAACCATGTCAAGGACACTGAAGAAAAAGGAGCTTCTGATAATACGAGATTGAAAGAATATTGACGATCACCAGACGACGAACTTGGCCCCATTCAAGGAGGACCTCCAACACTAGAAATGTTCAACGGGAATGGCTGCAGAAGATCTCTGCCAACATCCCATCTTAATTAGCCCACAACACAACCGTGACACGTGAAAATTACAGATTAAATTAGAATCAAAATAAAATGAAATCCCTCAGTTTAACGTCCAACGTTTACGCACCGTAGGGTGACAGAGACGATGATTAACCCCTTAGCGCATGCCGTGCCATATATGTCACATACCCTTTTTTCACTTTAGCTTTTTTGTGATTTATCAAAGGCACCAAATGACTGTTTTATCTGCTGTGTGAGATATTGACGTGTATGAATAAGAGATTTTTGGTGTCATCTGACATGTTCTTTGTGACTTGTAAGTGTGTCATATATGACACTTACTTATTTCTCGTCGGATTTAAATGAAAAATCTAAAATTCAAATTCTAATTCATTTTTCAGGTTCCCATATGAGGATTTCCAATACTGATTATTTTTGTTCGCTACAGAAAGGGGTTAAGGTAAGTGAATGATGATGGAAGAAATGATGGAATGAGAAAGTGGGAGGAAACGGGAAGAAAACTCACGGACACGATGTTGTCCACTAGAAACTTATTTGTACGGGGATCGAACCAGGGACTTCACGCACAAGAGGTAAGCGCTCTACCACTGAGCCTACAAATTAAATTAAAGAAATAGGTTAAGATAGTGTGCTGAAGAATCAACGAGAATACGCCTCTCTCTCTCTCTCTCTCTCTCTCTCTCGCTTTTATTTATTTTTTGTTACTTCTAAGCAGCCAATGAGGTTCATCACAGGCAGCCAATGAACCTCGTATTTTCTGATCACTTTTAGAAACACCTAGAACCTTCAATAAAGAAATATTTTCTCTTACAGAGAGAATCACCGTACTTAATACTCTCACACTGAGAAAAATCAGTTATCCACACAGCGATATATTGTACAAATATACGCAATCTATATGTTTACTACAGAAATCTGTATGGCACATTATTATCCGTATGCTACATAGTACTGACTTTTTCCCGCTTAGATGTTACATCATACCACTGCAGGATGTCTGACATCTTACAGTATTCCGTATATTACATACGTATACCTATGTTACATACGTCAGCTATATGTTGTATACGTCCATCTGTATATGAGATCCTTAAGGCTTATGTACACTTCTTTGTTCCATACAGAAAGTACGTTTATTCGGAACATTTATACAGAAAATACGTATTAAACATACGTTTTCAGTTATACTTTTGCTGCAGGATATCATATATACTGGTACTTTAAGCCCGAAAACTACAGGATTTACGCATGTAACCTATGTTTTACGTACAACACATACATTTTTTCTCTGTGCAATCGGCATGATTTTTCTCTCCTCAATTTACCTTCTATCACACCTCAAGGAACACATTTCTCTTTTGATTATCTCCAGCAAAGCATTTTCTTATCTTACCAATATTTGCTAGTGATACTTCATTTTCTCTGTTCGCCCTTTAGCGCACAGACTCCCAGGTTCGATTCCCGGCGGGAGAGCCTTGATAATTGCATGCATTACCGTGGCCCGGATTACAGGTTAAATTATAGTGCAAAATTATCCTTGTGACCGTGAAGGGGTAAGTAGAGCTTGGTAGAGTAAATGATATGTCCGGAATCTTTCCTCACTACCGGTTTATTAAGAAAATTCCACTATAAACTGTATTCTACAGGAGTAGTACGATAATGTAACTTCTGTAATACAAGATAAAGGTAACCCAAGGCCTGAGCAGCCAGGGGCAGAATCTCAACAGAGCTTCACAGCAAGCTAGGTTGAGTGAATTATTAATCCCCAATGCTCCGAAGCAAGCAGGGAGATGGTTTGAAAAGCCATAGAACTTCGAAGCACGTTAAATAGCTGAGGTTAGGAATCCCGACAGAAGCAAGCTGAGGGGGGAAAAAGGAAAAGTGTAGAGTTCCGAAGCGAACTAGAAGCTTTGGCTTGGATATCTCTTAGAGCTCCAGGCAAGCTAAAGGCGGAATGACCAATCGCAGACTGTTGACTCCCTCTCCATCATGTAGGCGGTGGCGCTGGGATCTCTCTTCGTCACGTGATTGTAGGTATCGCTGATGTCTTCGTCGTCTACTACTTGTACTATTCCAACGTAAAGTGCACGTGGCTATTGTTTATAAACAGGAGCACGAGTAAGTTGTTTTGTAAACACGATCACATGTTGGGTGTTTGTAAACACAAGCACGTAGTACATTACAATAGATTCACGTTTCGTATAGCCTCGGTGTTGAAAAGGGCACTAGGTTCCAGCCAACTAACAAGAAATAATAGTACTATATTGGTGTTTGTTCCACCGAGGTAATTGGCGTCATTCTTCTCCATATCCATATGTTTCGAATATTTCTGTTAAGAAGAAGCTTTTCCTTTTCTAAATGTTTTGAAGATTTAATAAATAACTTATAAGCTTTGAACATGTGACATACCTAAAGAAAAAATGATCATTATATCTACATTTTGGAAAACTGAAAACATCCCACCTTTATGGCTAAAGGAGACAAAATGATTCCGAAAGAATTGGTGGAATGAGAATTTGGAAGAAAACGCGAAAACCCAGAGAAATGCCACGGACACGATGTTGTGCATTACAAATTCACACGGCCGGGATCGAATTATGGATCCCCCCACCCTTTAGCAAAGTGAATGCTCTAACATTGAGAACTGTTCCCTGACCTATATTTATCTTAAACATGTCGATAAAATAGATGTTGATGGACATCCAATAGAAATGTGTATGAAACTGACATCCACTCGAAGTGCATATTTTGTCTTAATTCTTCCTGGACTTGAAATGGTCGTATTGGATATGATTTGGACATCCGATGCTGTTTGAGTCATATTTCATAATAATTATATATCGTAATTATTTATTTATGACATAGGTTAGAAATGGGTTTATATTCCATTTGATTCTAGGGTTAAATAGGCCTAGTTGTGTATGTTTCACAATTTTGACCCCTGCAATGAAACTCTACTTATGCTACGTCAAATTAGCACATTATCCATTATCACAGTTAAGAAAATTAGTGTGGATATTCCTCCTTAACTGTTGATCAAATATATCCTAAATGTTATTATCCACAGCTGGAGAAAATTTTGAAATTTCACTTTTTCCCTGAAAATCATAAAACAGAGGTGAGTTTTCATTAAGGGCTAACTTCAATCAGATAATAAAAAGTAGTTTACGAAACAAAAGTTACTTCGGTAGTCACGTATGTACCTTTCTGTTCGTTTACTGTGAGAAAATTCCACCGGAAGTTTGTTTATTTACGCATTCGTATGATGCATTCAGTACAATATCTTTATTTCGTCACATTCTAAGAGTTAAGTGATCAAACAGAAAAACGCTGTTTGTGGAAGAGATTAACAGAGGCAGGAGAACAACGTAATATGCAGGGGGGAGGGGTAGGAGGCATCCACTGGTCTTTTTTTCTTTAACATATAGATACCTTCACACCGCACGTGGATAGAAGCTCTCTCGACACACGTAGGCTTCAAAGGCGCCGAAACAGCTGCCACCAATATTATCATATGCTTCTTTGACTATATATATATATATATATATATATATATATATATATATATATATATAAAAGAGAGAGAGAGGCCTCTATATGAAAGTGTGTATATTCGTTTGGAGAGGGAGAATGAAAGGACACTTAAAAGAACCTTCAAAGGCGTGACGTAAGCGAAGTCGTATGTGTATTATGAAAGCCTAAATGTCTCTTGATAGATTCAATGAATTTATAATTTATTATTATTGTTATTAAATTTACTACCAAGAATTTTTTTCCCCTCTCATTGATCGATTGGAGCTTGATACTCGTTTGGAAAATGGTGTTTTATGAGATACGATTTACAGCTTTAAAGTAAGTCCAAACCACTAATTACCCTGGGTTTTATCCAAGGGAAGTAGCCACACTAGGAATGAACCCGGGGCCACACACGTCTTAGCTATTTGCCCACAAACAAACACTACTACTATTTCGCTCCAAACTAAAATTAAATTACTTTCACACAGCCGGTGGCGTATTTTGTAAGCTACCGGGTCTACCGGCGGTAGCCCTAGAATAGGACAAAACAAAGTTATTATAATATAAACTAAATTATATTGATAATTTTATACTGTAGTATCCTGTTTCAATGATACAAGTTTCTGAGAACTGTATGCATTTAGAAACATCCACTAACTTCTATGCACGCAGTCTGTCTCGCTTCCTTAAGAGGTCTTCGATATGACAACGCAGCAGAAACCACTTCTCTAGTTACTGTACTGCAGCAAAAATCATGTAGTTATCAGCGCATTCCCCTTCGCTCCACCTTCACCCACACATATAAACGGGCTGCCAGGTAACACCAGTTGCCTCTAGAGAAATTAGTTTCTTGGGCGTAAGCGAAGGGTGAAGGGAAATTATACTAGTAATGACAGTGCATTTTAGGGTCTCTGGGAATTGTCTCGGACATCTTGAGCCTCGTTCCGCAGCGGTTTGCGTCAATACAAAGAAAATTTTGTGTTTTATAGTGTTTTGGGATAGTTCATTATTTGCGTTACATTGCGAAGGCTCTTCCAAACTGAGGCTCTTTCGTTGCTAAACGCCTATTTCAGAGTTCTTTCCTTACTCGGACACCTTCCATTTAGTTTAGTGAGTAGTGTTACCACCTACCTGACGCAAAATGTAGGGATACCTCATGCAATAAATGAAGGTAGAAATGTACGATAGTTTTTTCCGTAATACTAGTAAATTAATGTGTCTTGCTAATGAAGAGAAAATCATATTTTATCTAGTTGATAAAAGGAAAATATATTGTAAGGTTTTTCTTATTTTGAAGACTGTATAACTACGTGAAAACTAAACTCCAATAATAATAATAATAATAA
This sequence comes from Thermobia domestica, assembly GCF_964235325.1. NCBI lineage: Eukaryota > Metazoa > Arthropoda > Insecta > Zygentoma > Lepismatidae > Thermobia > Thermobia domestica. The sequence continues at coordinate 2,265,680 of NC_137455.1, forward strand.
TAATAATAATAATAATAATAATAATAATAATAATAATAATAATAATAATAATAATAATGTACTGGTGTTATAAAAGTTAGTGATAGCCCAAGCCATAAAACCGGTATACGCTACTGCACACAGCTTAAGATAAAAGCTGAGTTTTTGTAGGGGAAGAATACACGGTGGATAAGTGGTAGAACGCTCACCTGTGGTGTGAGGAATCTCTAGTTCGATGTGAACTTGTACTCGAAAGCCATCGTGTTCGTGAGCCATCTTCAACTTCTCCCGTTTCCTTCCACATTCGCATCTCACTATTTCTATCATAACCATCCACTTTCACTAGTTATCTGTGCCTCCTTGAGTTTAGAGGACATAAAAGTAGACGTTAAATTTAAACTTTCGTTTTTATTTCCTTTTTTTGAGATTTTTGGTAGGAAAAAGGAGAGTGAGCATCTCTGTATTTAATATTTATTTATTATTTATTTATTTATTTAACAAACACCAGATACAGCTCAGAGGCCATTTTATACTGGATATCTAACAACAACAACAACAACAACAACAATGGAAAGGATTTGGGAAGGTGTCGGTCAGGGCTTGTTTAGTGGGTACTATCCCGGCATTTGCCTGGTAGAACTGAGGAAAACCCTGGGAAACCCCAGTCAGGATGGTCGGCAGCGGGATTCGAACCGGCGACCTCCCGAATGCGAAGCCAACGCTCTACCACTTGAGTTACTTCGCTCGTTTAATATGCAGTTTCCATTAGACCAACTTGAAATTTGCATAACCAATCATACAGTACAATATGACTCAGATCTTTGTTATTCACATCACAAGTTGATTACAAATTTTACGTGAGTCTAAAATTCCTATTGACACGAAATTGCTGGCCGAATACTTTCACTGCAACAGTGGGACCTGCTTATAATTGGTCATAATCTATTTTTAAAAAAGCGGTAACATTGAGCAGTCAGAGGATTAGTCAATGAGCTCATTTATCTAATAGCGTTTAGTACTTAAGTAAAGCTCTGTTTAATGTTTTACACACTATAGTAAATAAAAGTACTAAGGATTACGAAGCTGTTCACTGTAAAATTGAGTAATCCTCTTTTTAATATTAGCGATTCACAATCTGACTCTTGCCCAAATTTAATGATAATCAATAAAAGCAATTCTTAAGCTCCAAATTAAATGTGCAACAAATTTCATAAACATATATACAATACCCATACATCTATTCATACATATGAACTAATCTGAAATATTTTGTTAAATTCCAAGCAACACCAGTATAGCTCATTGGGAGGTATCGAAGGAACCAGAAAGCATATTTAATGAAAATAAGCTTCTTTTTACAAAATATATTACTAACCACTTAAAATCTGCTGATCCCTCCCTTTACTTCTGACTAACTTCAGCTCTAAGCAATAGAGGCTATTCTTAAGTCTCAAAGATATTATATGCTTTCGTACATGAAAATATGTAATTTTTTACGGAATTTGGGTTGGCCAATTTCAGTTCCAAACAATGGGTAAAAAGTCCTAAAGAAGAAAGAAGCCATATTTCATCAAAACGAAGTAATTTCTACGGAATTATATACATTGTTATTACAGTGTGTATAAGTAAATACTCTCAACTTATGTAGCTTTCAGTCGGGTTTCAGCCTGAAGCAACACTTATTCCTGAAGCTTTGAAGCAAACATACGCTAAATTTTACTAAAATTGGGTAAATTTTTACGCTTCACGAATAATTTAATTCCACATAAGTTGATTAGGTTGTTAACTTTGTGATACGTACCGTATTAGCTCGAATAAAATGTGTACCTTTTTAGAATAATTTTTGTTAAGAAAATTAAAAAAGAAAATCTAAGTTTTACGTGCCACTGTTATGATGGCTAAGCTAAAGGAGACGGTGATGATGAGAAATGAACAAAATAGTGGAATGAAGAAAGTGGGAAGAAACGGGAGAAGCCCGAGAAAACCCACGCACATGGTGTTTGTCCACTACAAAGTTCACTTGGCGTAAGCTATGAAAATTAGAGTACACATTAGAATAGATAGCGCGTTAAAATAAGAGTATCAAAATTGTTTTGCGATAGTTTTCTAGTGTTGAACAAGCATAAGTTTGGCAAAACATGATGAATCATTGGTTTTTATGACTAAGTGCAAAGTCGGACTTAGCAGGTGCGCGTCCCAATGGGGAAGAATGTTTTAGGGGTTTCAAGTTCTTAGCCAACTTGCAAATACCACGGACACATATATTTATTAAGTTTGTAATAGAATAGAAAGCAAACAAAACTTGAGCTTGAAAAATGCGTGGGAGCTAATAGACGAAACACATGTAATCTACGTTTTAATCAGGGGTAAAAGTGAATCTGAAAATGGTAAGGGGACGCATGATGTCACACTGTTCCCCGTGCCTATCTTTGCCCATTGTGATTTAATAGGAAGTGGGGAGACGACATGATATTTTTTGAAGTAGGGTAACGGCGTCCCCCGCATTCTCCCTCACGTTTACCCCTGATTTTAATACAAAATTGCATGTATGTAATCCTACAAGTAACTAATAATATTTGTATATCGCCTCTGAAAAGTATATAGTCACGATATCACTTATTTTAGTAACTGTGAAATAGTCTACTTTATTTTTTTAAAAATAAAATATTTATTTTTGTTCAGAACAAAAATGAAAATTTGAGTGCACTATATATTGAATTTCTAAAAATCGCTTAATAGTCATAAACTATAAATGAGTGAATTTAGTATTCATTTTTCTTATGAAAAAGTTATTGTCTTTGCTTGTTTCTCAGCCAAGTCTTTTGGAATTCTATCTAAGTTCAAACTCCTGCTAATTTCAGATTCGTTGGGAAAAACATTGCCAAACTTTACAAACCTTCTTACTGAACTGATAATATCAAATAAGTTTTGGTTAGTCTCAACTTGGAACTATTCCTTTCTCCAGATGTCACAGTCACTGAAATTGCCATGAAAATCTTATATTGCTATGTGTTCTTGTATATATTTGACAAACTCAGAGTAAATAACACTCTAGCAATCGGTCCGGTTGGCCCTGAGCAAGTATTACACATTGCTCCTCGACACAAAATTCCACTGTTTATCAGTATGTAAAGTAAAGTTGTTGTATGAAATAGACTTATTTCATGTCCGCATTCAAAAGACTTTTTCCAGCTTTAAGATACATGAGTGTACACTCCATGTGATTAAATAGTACTTTTTGTTGTAAGCCTACTGTACACTTGCTTCAAATTCAGTTTCGGGAAGAAAAACGAAAACATTCTGAGAATATTTTAAAGTAGTGTCAATTACCCGCTTCGCTTGGTTAAAATAGAAAAACTTAGTAAGAAGTTCCAATTACTTTTTACTATTACTGAAGCACTCTGATATCGGCCGTTTTCAGCCAAGTTGTGCAGCTGAATTTGGATTTAAACAGCATGAGAAGCAAAAGTCACTGTTCATCTCAGCAACCACGAATACTATGGATTCGACACTAATATCCGTCATTTTCAATCATATATATATATATATATATATATATATATATATATATATATATATATATATATATATATATATGTATATATATATAGGGGTAAAAGTGTTGGGGAACGTCATCTCCCCAGTTCCTAAAAATTACAATGGGCAAAGATAGGCAGGGGAAACGGCGTGGCGTCATGCTGCTACCCCTACCGTCCTCCCACCTTTTCAGATCCACTTTTACCCTTATATATATATATATATATATATATATATATATATCCCTCCCCTAAGTTTCACCCTCAAAGTGAAGTGATAAAAATCATTCCAGGCCCGAACCCCATCTATGTTAAAAATTTGATCGAGATCGGTTGGATAGTTCAAGAGTTATTAAGTCACTTTCATCTTTATTTATGTAGATAGCTATACAGATATTGTAGTTAAACGTCTCTCTATAATAATACTACAGGCATCAGCACACGAACGTCCTTGGAGAGTGACATGGAAACCAGTCCAATGTAAGCTGTGTATTTTGCAGGAAGACTTGCTGTGTTCCAACTAATGAAGTGATCAGGAATTGAGGACAATGTTGATGGTAACACATAAAGATGTTTCTCGTTATGTACAGGAAGTATGGATGGACATTTTTATTAATTAAGCCAGTGGAGCGTAACCACTTTTCTATTGCGAGGGGCGGTGGCTCAGTGGCAGGCTGATGCCAACAGTGGAGTGATCGGACAACGTGGGTTCGAGTCCTACTAAAGAACAGGGACATTGTTAACTGTCTTCCAAGCCCCTTTCGGGCTCCATTAAGTAAAATCTGGAATAAGATGAATTAGAAAACATGGAGCTGGGAAGAACTAAACAGAAAAGTGGTGGACCGACGGGTTCGATCCCAGGCGATGAGACTTTGTAGCGAACAACTTTTTTGTTCGTAGGTTTTCTAGATGAAGATGTAGTTTCCTGTTTCCTCCCACATTCCCATTCCACCAATACTTTCATTATTCATTTGTCTCCTTTAGGCTAAAGAGAATAAGCGTGAAAGGTAAAATTATAAATTCCATTTCATCTTTCTATCGTGGGCCACTACTACTTTTAAAGATATATCGTGAATCTACATTACATTCTATATCATTACGTAGTTATTATTGTTACTAGACCTCTCGGATTTTTATGCACTTAAAACTCATGAAATATGTATACAACTATGCTCTTAAATGTGTTAAAATATGGACTTAATATGCACTAACAATGCAGTAAAAGAGAACACTTTCATACATGCAGCGGAGTTGTGACAAAGTTTTGTAGTTGATATATAACAACGAAAATGTACTTGACCTTTCAGGGACTCCTCTTCAGAATTTCTTTTGGTGACAGTTACAGTTTATGTGGTCCTGTTTTTTTTTTTTAAACACGCAAAAATTATGAGATTAAAATAAGTACATGAGAAAATAAACACAGTGATATGAGAACACGATCTCTTAATTTTTCTTCAAATTTCTTCAAATAATAGAGTGGATTTACTTTATGCGAAATAATAGGAGCCTCACTTTTCCATACGTTTCTTCTTCTTCTTTTTTAAATCGATTTTAAAGATTTACTCGTTTCTGCAATTATTGTTACAGTATATCATAAGATGCTTCTCTTCATGTTTTGGTGTCGGTTTGTGACACTCCTAGCCATAAAATGGCCTGTTTACATCACTAGATGTTACTGGACAATATTTATAAACGAGAGCAAGTTTAGTATCTATATTTTCTGGCAATTTTCTATATTTTCGCTCAAAATATATGTATTCTCCCTGTCTATTACTTTTCCTACTGTTTTCTATATTTCGCGGTGGCTCAGTGGTAGAGCGTTCACCTCCGGTGCTTGGGGTCCCTGGTTCGATCCCAGCTCGCGCCGTGTGGACTTTGTGGTGGACAAATACCGTGCTCGTTGGTTTTCTCGGGGTTCTCCCGTTTCCTTCCATCCTCTTCATTCCACCATTTCATTCCTTTCTCATAATCACCGTATCCTTTAGCTTAACCGGTATAACCGTGGGACGTAAAACTTCAAGATTTCATTTTTTCGGTTTTTAACTCCTTGTCCGGTGTCCGTTACGACCTCAAAACCGTACGTTAAATGTCCGGTATTTTTTTCTGTTACTAGTTCTATTGTTTGTTCTATTCAGATTATTTTGGAGTGACGAAAAGAATCGTTTGTCGATGAACATTGTTAAAGCAGAGCTTATAATTCGCTTTGATTTCGATTTGTCATGCAAAGAATTTGCTGAAGAGTTGAAGACAGGGAAATTTACTGAACTTATCAAAATTTCTAAATGTCAACAGAAAGCACATTTTCAAGAGCGCAGCTAGCACTGCTTTATCCTCAACAACATCTTTCAATTAAATAATGCATCCAGATCCAGTAAAAGCACGTAGACATTATGAGACATTACCAGTCCCAGCGAAGCTGCTAAGAATTGTTCTCAAGTTTATTTTGTGCATGCCATAATTATGTTGTCAATTATATTTGCTTTTCTGTTTTAAATATGATGTATTATTAATGGTATACTACAAAAATTACACGTGCCCACTCAACCAAAACTGGGATAATTAAGTTTAATAAATTCTTCAAAAGTAAATCAAGTCCGAATTGCTCAATTTTATGACAAGTGACCACTTTCATGTTCTTCACATTTTGGAGGAGCAATAATGCCAGAATCTCAAGACTACATGTACTCCAAGAGGGTGTCCGGCAGTGGCGTATTTAAGGCGGTCTTCCAGGCTTAAGCCTCCCCGAAATTTTATTTACTATTTTAAAGTATTTGATATATTTTGCAGAATAGTCATACTTCCAGGAATAAAGTTAGGAAAGCTCCCCCTCCGAAACAAAATCGAAATTCCACACTGGTGTCCGGTATTTCCATTTTCAAAACTTGGCAACCCTAATTTAAAGAGTGTCATAACTAGGAGAACCCAAAAGCATAGCAGCAATTTACACATATGGTTGGTACCTTGAACATGGTTGTGGTTGTCTAAGGGTCCAGAAGAAACTAATTTTAAAAGTATAATTTTAGAAAATAAAGCATAAAGCATAATTTAAAATATAGTACAACTCTTGAAAAATCTGTTTAACTGCAACTTTAACATACTGTATTGATGATTTTAAAACCAATATTTAAAATGCAAAATCATTGAGAACTAGGGATGCGCACGAGACGAGTCGAGACAGAATTTTCCTGACAAAATTCGAGTCGAGACACAGTTCTTCAAATAGAGAAGAATACATTTTTCGAGTCGAAACATCACTTTTACATCACATTTTCGAGACGATGCAACCTCAAATCTTGTCTCGTGCGCATCCCTATTGAGAACATAACAATACAACAGTGAAAAGCTTATTTTTATTTCTGTAAACTTTTCGGTGTATTCCTTTGATGTGGAGAAAAGAAAAGGAAGAAGAAAACTTTCTTCCAATAATGAATAGTACACAAGAACTCCACACTATATTGTTGTGTAGCTCTTGAACTTGAGCAATTTCTGTACTTTCTGGTGGCATCATTTATTTTCCCCTTCTGTATATATGCACCTCTAAGGCGCACACAAGTGATAAAGAAAACTGACTCGATTAAAGCATATCTTTTTACAGTGCATTAAATATGAAAGGGAAAAGTAGAAAGTTCATTAAATATGAAAGAAACTGATTGCAAAAAATATTAATAAATAGGTCAATATATATATATATATATATATAATATTTAATGCATAGTAAATATTATACATTATATATGATTAATGTAAAACAATGATTGAAATTAATAATAAAACGTAATAAAGCATAATTTGAAGAAAAAAATAAAATAAAAAAAAAATACAGCATAATGTGGATTACTCTAGTCATAATATTTCGAGTACATTATACTATATGCTTAGAAGTAGCATGCTGTGTTGAATGTATGAAGTAACATTGTGAATCATATCTTTTTCTCCTTCTTTCTTAAAATAATTGATTCTTTGCTACATCGCTTTTCGGGAACTTAACAATGGAGTAAAAAATTGTCATTTGACAAAAGTGAAATACATTTTGAACTCAGGAGAAGTCATTTTAGTCATTCTATAATTGTAAGATATTCACATATATTTCTAACTGAATCTGTTGTTAAAAGAAAACTGTCTTTAATGGAAAGAGATCCGTGGATTTTTATCTGTACATATAAAAAATAGTTTGTACACACATAACACAAGACGTCCATTTATTAATAAATTTTCCATTTTCCTATTATTTGTTTATTTTGGAGTTCTTTTTTTTTTTAACATTATGGTCATTTATTTCTTCGTGTTACAAATGTAGACCTGCTCTCTGACTCGGAATTTGAATTCAAAAGAATATAATTTTACTGAACTCACCGAACTATTTTTTTCTCTCTAACATTATAATGGTAGTAAGGTATTTCTGTTGTGTACGTATATATCCACACACGTGTATGCATTACTTTGTTATATATATATATATATATATATATATATATATATATATATATATTGTTCATAATTGTACAGTATTCTCGCAGAGTTTTAACATAGTTTCAATTTGAATACATAAAAATAGAGTCATAATATAATATCGATATATAGAAATTAGATTTAGTTGTTTTATTTCTGCAGAACTCTATTTAAATATGATTCTCTGTTATCGACTATTAACTAGAATTGTTTACACGGAAAAGAACCAAGTATCTCGAAATGTATTATAAACAAATAAATTAATAATAACAATAATAATAACAATAATGATAATGTTAAAGTAAAAGAGAAGACAGGGTGATATCGTTGGTTGAGAAACAGCGGAAGAGAGGGGGAGGGAGGAGCCAAAGACCACGTGACCGGAAATAGGTACAATCTGTTTCAATTGGTGGAGATCGGCTCGCTTGGGGTCGCAGAGTGTCAAAAGTAGCTGGGGGGCTCCGTCACACACATGGATTATATATATAGCCATAGCCCTCTCCATTCCATTAAAGATAAGCTCTCAACAAACCCAATCGTATCAAATACACAGAAAATAGCATCTCTCAAAATATCGACACTAAAGGTTTTTAAAGTAAAATTAGAATGAAATACTGACAAAATTTCTTGTCGTTACATTATCGTTAAAGTACAATCAAGTATAATATGGAGATATTTAATGTTAAATAATATTTGATTTTTTTTATATTGATGGTTAGTTTTGCCGTTAATTGGTAAAACCATTCTCTAGAGATGTTAATAATATCCCGTCTCAACATCATTAATTATACTTAAGGATTATAATATATATATATATATATATATATATATATATATATATATATATATATATATATATATATATATATATATAATGAGTATACTATATAACAAAAATAAACTGAACAAATGATGAAGTGTAACGAATGTAAAGTGTTGAAGTAATAGGCCTATAAATTATACTTTATACCAGGGATGCAAATAAGCAACAAAATTTTACTCGCTCAAGAATAAAGCTACCAGCCTACATCCCACAATAAAAACCATTTGCTTACCTTCGATATGATATTAAATATTCGCCCGCACCAATGAACTACTCACCCCGCGAGTAAATTATAAATGGATAGATATATTACAAGAATTTTTTAAATGAGTATAATAATAAAGTATATAGAACAATTGGTATAAAGCCTGTAGATCTGCAGTTCTGCAGTTCTAAATAAAGGAACCACAACTTAGTTGGTGGAATGAAGAGAGTGAAATGAAATAGGAGAACCCTGAGAAAACCCACGGATGTGAAGTGGCTGACCATGGAATCAGTCAATATGACAATGGAAGCAAGGTGTGACAAGCAAGCTAGACTGAGATTAAATATCTAACACAACAAGGAAATGAAACAAATCTGTAAGAATCGTAAATAATATAGTACCGTTAAATGTTCTAGTATGCGATACTGCATTACCACGTAGCACCTACTGATATATAATCGGCATCATTTTACAGATATTCCTTTATCACTGAGTATTCAAGACACTTATGAAGAGGAATAAAAACTTTCTTAAGATGAGTAATGTCTGGGGAAATTATGCCATTCAATTAAACATTATTTATATATGTGTATTCATTAATTATACGAGAACCTATTTTATGCAAGTATTTGTTTAGACCTATATGGGCTGGGCATGGCATTCAAAGTTCATTTGTGGCGCGTTTATTGATTAGGCTATCATTCAATATAATTTAACGTTTTGTGTGTGTGTATTTTTTCCCATAAATTACTGAAACCATAAAAGAGCATAAGTTGAAAGTTTGCTGCTATGTGTGATTGTATATTCATGCACAGAATTAGCAAACGCAATGTTCGTTTATTTGTTTATTGAGGTCCAGTACTGAGGCTATGTACGGTTGCCAACTGTCCAGTATTTTACCGGACAGTTCGCTTTATGACCTTCTTCTCCGGTATCCAGTACGACCTGAAAACTGGACGTTAAATGTCCGATAATTTTTTCTCTTACTAATCCTATTCTCTGTTCTCTTCAGATTATTTTTGGAGTGACGAAAGAAATTGTTTCTCAATCAACATGGTTAAAGCAGAGCTTATAATTCGCTGTGATATCGATCTGTTGTGAGGCGGAATTTGCTGAAGAGTTGAAGGCAGGGAAATTTACTGAACTTATCAAAACTGCTAAACATCAACAAATTACATTTTCAAGAGGGCAGCTACCACTGCTTCATCCTCAGCTACAAATTCTAATTAAATAATGCATCCAGATCCAGTAAAAGTAATTAAGGCATTATGACACATTACCAACTGGTAAGACTTATTTTTCAAGTACATTTTGTGCATGCCATAATTAGATTGACAATTATATTTGCTTTTGTATTTTAAATACGGTGTATTATTGATGTTAGACTTCAAAAATAACACGTACCGGCCTACTCAACCAAAACTGGAATAAGTAAATTTAATAAATGCTTCAAAAGTAACTGAAGTTATTAACTTCAAACTCTCAATCGCTCAATTTTATGTGAAGTAACCACTTTCAGATTGTTCATATTTTTGACGAACGATGTCACAATCTTAAGATTATACGTATTCCAGGAGGGTGTCCGGTATTTCTATTTTTAGAAGTTGGCAACCCTAAGGCTGTGTGAAACGTGGATCTACAGTCTAAGCTGGAATCGAACCACCATAACGTGTTCATTGCTCTCGCACTAGCTTATCCTCTTTAGACAATATTATAGTGTTAAACAAAATTAATCATATTATTTCACTAAGCGCACTGTATGCTCTATCGTCTTGGTAGTGACGTAATGTTACTAATTAGTGTGTTTTATCTTAACACGTAGCTGTACAGAATCAATTTTTAGCTTTATAGTAAATTACTTTCTAGATTTTTGGAAAATTATATGTGAGGATTAACAGGCACCCACTTCATTTTCAGATTTATGGATTGGCATTTGTCTCGTCTTTCAATACTTTTTTTCGTTATATATTAATATCATTGTGGAATTTCTTAAAGCTTGTATAGTGAATCCTTCATTAACAGACACCTCTCAACAATGAACAACACGGACATATTTTGTGTCCCAGCAAAAATATATGTATTATTATCGGATAGAATCCTCGCTTTTACAGACAACAAGTGTTCTTTTACCCCTACACGTTTTATAACCTTCATGATAGACAAGGAATCAGGACCACAACCAGACACAGAAGTTGGAAGGGGGGGGGGCATGAATAACATAGGGAGGGCCAAGTCATTAAAAATTCTCTTACAAATATCTAAATTGTGATTTTAGTATTAATAATAGCATTTTGTATTGAGGTCTGGAGGGGCCATGAAAAGTTTAAGGGGCCAGGCCCCCCTGAATCCCCCTCTAGTTGCGGGCCTACAAGGAATTATTCTCACCTTGTTTAGCTCTGAAAATACTCTCTGCAATTGGAAAATAAATCTCCAGTTGCAAGCATATAACGATGAGAAACTAGTATCCATACGAGTACATGGCAGATAAATATTGTAATTTCCCCCCAGGAAATTCATAAACCGTCACGATTGGTTCCTTCTGTTTGCATTTTCATTATTTAACAATAATGTTTGCATGTTCTAAGCGGGTTACTTTTACTTTTAATACACTTAGTAAGCGCTGTAAGGGACTTTTATGGAGGTAGGAATTGTGGTCGATAAAAAAAATAAATAAATAAAAAATACCACACAAGCAATATACACCGTATTTTGCGGTACTTTTTGCGTATTTTGCCGTACACGCCCATATAAACACATCCCCCAGCGATACCGTTGTTTCTTTAGAAAAGAAGATTTCCTTCTCATTGCCCTTGCAATTTCAGCAGTAAGCACAGTATTTCCACATTATTCTATATTTACATTTATAACGAGTACATTTACTATATACATACTGGATATAATCCCATATCAAATGTGAGCAGGGGCGTACCCACGGGAGGTTCATCGGGTTCCCAAAACTTCCTAACTCAACAAAATTTGTACACTTATTTCAAAAAAAAAAAAAAAAAAAAAAAAAAAAAAAAAAAACTACTGCTGTTTCAATGAAATGATTGATGTACCATAAAAATTTGATCTTATACTTCATCTGTACTCTTTCTCTTATAAAAACAATCTAGTTCTATCATTTGTTTCTGAAAATATACGTGGAAGTATTTTACAATTACTTCTTTTCGGTCGCACAATAATACGGTCCGTTCAATACTACGTAGACGTACTGGCGACTGTACGTAATCTCAATTTGTGTATTGTATCTCTAACGAACACACGTCCCAGCAGTGAGCATTAGAGATTCGCCACGTTTTCAGTTTCGAAATAGTTGTAAACCAGTTAAGGGAACATAATAGTACACCCTATTCAGTATTCTATAGAAGTAGATGAGAATAATGAAGAAAACATGAAAGGGTTTCCGGCTTGTCCTAAAAATACTTAAAAAATAACAGCGAATTTCTCTACAAGATTAATACTGATATCTTGAACAATATTTTTAAAATGTCGGTCCCAAGTTATTTATTTTCCGTTATTTTGAAAATGGTTATTATTATTAAGTATTCTGCCTCTTGGCAGGTCCTGCGACTATTGAGGTTTTTTTCTTACTTTTAGATTTGGACCTGAAAATGTTTCTTTCCCGTTTCTCGATTTTCAACTTCCTCTTTTAACTTCCAACATTTTCTTCTATTTTTCAAATCATCGATCACTTGTGTTCTTCTTCCTATTCCTCGCTTTCCTTCTATTTTTCTTTCTATGGTGGTATGAAGAAAATTTCTTCGCAAGATGTGTAAAATCCAATTGGCCTTCCTATGAAGGATGGTGGCTAGAAGCGTCCTCTTCTCTCCTATATGTTTTAAAATATCTTTTGTTACTCTTTCTGTCCATTTTATCTTCTCCATCTTCCTCCAACACCACATTTCAAAACTATCTAAATATTTTTTCTCTAACTTCCGTAATGTCCAAGTCTCTGAACCACACAGTCCAATACTCCATATTAGCACTTGATCAACTTCTTCTGTAGTCCAATATTAAGCCTGCTAGTTAAGAGTAATAGGGTTTTTTTTTTTTTTTTTTTTTTTTGTATGCTTCTTTGGCTATGGCAATTCTTGACTTAATCTGTCTGGTGCAATACGTGTCTTTCTTCAAAATACTTTCTAGTTATTTGAAATCATCGACCTCTTCAAGTTCTCTTTGCTCTACTGTGACCCGAAAGGGCGCGTTTCTACAGGATATTTTAATGATTTCGATTTTTCGATATTGATTTCCATTCCATATAGTTGTTCAATGTCATATTTTATCAGTCAACTCCTGTAGTCTTTCTTCGGTTTTAGCTATAATGACCGTATCATCTGCATACTTGATCTTGTTAATGATCTGGCCTCCAATCCTGAAATCTCCAATTCCCATTAATGCTTCCTTCATTAACCATTTACTGTAAATGTCGAATAATTGGGGCGACATACTGTATCCTTGTCTGACTCCTCTTTCAATCTCCACACTATTGGTTTCTCCTTCATTCAAGCGCATCTTGACTGTTGTCCTATGTACAGGTTGCGAATGAGTCTTCGGTTAGATCTATACTTCATCCATATTTCTTTAAATATTTTCAGAAGTTTGGTCCAATTTACTCAGTCGAAAGCTTTCTGCCAGTCGATAAAGCCCAAACACAACTCTTTCTTTACGTCAAGAACTCGTTCTGATATAATTTTCGTCAACCGAATATCATCTCTGGCGCCTTTCCTTCTCTGGAATCCAAATTGATCTTCCTCCAAAATCTCTTCTATCTTACTTTCTATCCGCTTGTTCAGTATGCGTTTAATAATAACAGGTGGGAAATAAGACTAATGGTTCTGTGATAATTGTTCTTTTTCTTGGGCAATGCAATCATTGTAACATCAAGAAAATCCTTTGGCGTCGTCTCCAGTGGCCTTCCTCCTTCGCATGTCATTGATGGCTTGTACTAATTCACTTTTCAATGTACTGGGTCCTTTTTCTTCATCATCCACCTCTTCCTCTGCTTCGATCGCAATATCTTTGGGACGGTTTCTTAGATTTTAACTCCCAGATTCTAAGGATTCTTTGATGGTCAATGACCACATGACCTTGTTGATCTTCGATTCCAAACGTTTGTATATTTTTGCTAGCTTTTTCTCCTAATTCTTATACTTTCTGATACATTAGATTATATCTGCCGCGTCGTTGAAGTTCCATTACTTCTTCACATATCTGTTTCGTGTATTTTTTCTTTGTCCGTCTCTGTTCTCAATTCATTATTCAGTCTTCTGTATACTTTGATGTTTGTAGTTTTCGCCTTCTGCGTTCCTCCATCTTTTTAAGCATCGCTTCAGTTATCCATGGTTTTCTCTGTGCTGTTTCCATTCTGTTAACATTATAGTGAAGTGTGTCAAGAAGAATCTGTTTAATTTTTCCCTAACTATTTTCTACATTGCATACCATATCGCCCATTGGACAGAATTTTCTTCAATCTCTTCTTTCACACTACTATCTATACTTCTCAGCTGCTCTAAATTCTATTTCCGATTTCTCCTACCATTTCTCTTGATCGACTTTAACCAGGTTTGCACTTCCGTCACTAGGAGATTGTGATCCGAATCAATGTTCGCTCCCGGTATTGTCTTCACTTCTCGTACGCTATTCCTGAAACGTTGCTTGAGAAAACTGTAATCAACTTAGCAGCGTTTCTTATCACCTGAACGTTTCCACGTGTACAGCTTGGTTTTTCTTTTCTTAAACCACGTGTTCGTCACCACCTTATCATCTTGCTTGCTGAAGTTCATAAGCATTTGTCCCCGTACGTTTCTTCTACCTAATCTTCTACCTAATTGGACTAAGGAAGAAAATTGGTCAAGTGCTAGATACGGAGCATTGGAATTTATGGTTCAGAGAGTTGGACACTACGGAAGTTAAAGAAGAAATATTTAGAGAGCTTCGAAATGCGATGTTGAAGGAAGATGGAGAAGATAAAATGGACAGAAAGAGTAACAAACGAGGGCGTTTTCAAACGGACACGAGAGAAGAGGACGCTTCTATCCACCATCCTTTCTAGAAAGGCCAATTCGATTTGACACATCTTGCGAATAAATTGTTTTTTTCACACTGCTATAGAAGGAAAGATGGAAGGAAGGCGAGCGAGGAATAGAAGGAAGAAGACCACAAGTGATCAACGATTTCGAAAATAGGTGAAAATATTGGGAGTTAAAAGAGGAAACTGAAAATCGAGAAACATGGAAGAAACATTTTCAGGAACTGAAAATTAAGAAAAATATCACCTTCATTAATCCCAGGACCTGACAAAAGGCAGAATACTTAATACTACTACTACTACTACTACTACTACTACTACTACTACTACTACTACTACTAATAATAATAATAATAATAATAATAATAATAATAATAATAATAATAATAATAATAATAATCATCCAAGTGATCTCTCTACTTTACTCGCAGCGCAGCTCCTTCATCTACTACGTTGTTGAAGTCTGTCCCATTCATTACTATGGCGTCGACCTTACCTCTTCCCTCCTGATTGAATTTCTCACTAATCTCATCATATACTACTTCTACTTCAAAGTCATCATAGTCGGTTGTTGGCATATACACTTGTATATCACAATATCCGCTGGTTTTGCACTTAATTTTACACGTTTCAAGCGTCACTGCAGCATTCTACTTTGATAATATTTCTTGCTATTTCGTTCTTCATTTCAATTGTTACACCTTATCGCCATCCGAATAGAATAGTGTATAATTTCCCGATACTATCTCACCTTTTCCTGACTATCTTACTTCACTCAAGTCCAATACGTTTATTTTACATTTGTTTATGTCTATTTTATGTCTATTAGAGGAACGAGAATGGGGAATGGCGGAGGCTTCATAACGAGGAACTACATAATTTATACGGTTTACCCAACATTGTTAGGGTCGTCAAGTCTAGGAGGCTTAGGTGGGCAGGTCATGTAGCTAGAATGGAAGAAAGTAGAAACGCTTTCAAAGTCTTGACTGGTAAACCCATAGGAAAACGACCATTAGGAAGACCTAGGCGCAGATGGGAGGATAATATTAAGATGGATCTCGCAGAGATAGGAATACAAAGTAGAAACTGGATGCAATTAGCTAAAGATAGAAGTCAGTGGAGAGCTTTTGTGAACGCGGCACTGAACCTCCGGGTTCCATAGGCCATAGAGTTAGTCAGGGGCGGATCCAGGACCGACTTCTGGGGAGGGCGGTGGGTTATCATACTGCTACTTTTAAGGGCTCCAAAGCTTGGGATGAATTGTATTTATATATATAAAATATGAAAGTTTCCTGTTCTGGGGGGGGGGGCGATCGCCCCGATCGCCCCCCCCCTGGATCCGCCCCTGGAGTTAGTTAGTTAGTTATGTCTATTTAAATTTCATACATGTATCTTTACATTAAATTACAAAAGTGTACCATACATTTATTTTTACATTAAATCACAAAAATGTAAATTTGTTCTGTGTAGTACGAGTGTTTGTAGAATATGAGTAATTTAATTACGGATCTGGGCATGGACAGTCAACAAGCGAGGGAAATTCCATTGAGATGGACTGAAATCTTGAAGGAACATCTTTTGTTTGGAATGTCATATTCACCTCTTCACTTCTTCAGCAATGAAAAGAAACATGTTTGTCGTGCAGCGATAAGTGTATGAGTAATATCAACGAAATACTTGTACCTTCCTCTCTGTAAACAGCTCGTAATTTCTCGATGGAAACTAACGTCGAAATATCCGTTCGTGTGCAAATACTTAAGGTGTCTAGTGGGCGGCCAGACTCTCTGGTGCAGGCGTCAAAGCACTCTCCTGTACAGTTAGAGCAAACATTCCTTCTGAAAGGCTGTGTCCACTGGGTTCTACCTACAAACAAATATCTGAATGGCGTTATTTACACTAATAAAATAACTATGATTTAAGTAATTGATAGTGTTTAGTTTTTCATTTTCAGTTTGACAACTCAGCTCGTCATGCAAATACATTAGGTTTTCAACCAACCTTGGCTTGCAATGTGAGAAAATTAACGTAATTAATATGAAGGCGTTAGGCTGCACACTTGCACAGTGCCACGAGGTAGGTCTCTTCAGGAGAGTGTAAGTGAACCCTTGGAGTCCTGCAGATACAACCAGTGCTTGAAGTAAGGGAGCTTATAAGGCGTTTCCCTTACTTCCTAAAAATGAGTATCGTTTGCAGCAGACATAGTCATAAACACTTCTCTCTATCGGTTGTTCTTTGTTTGTTGAAATGTAGCGTTCTTTTTCAGCACCGAGGTTATATGAAGTGTGAACCTACAGTTTAAGATGGAATTTTGAACCACCATAATGCGTTCAAATTCCAAGCCTCACCCACGTGGAAAACGAGCCTGGATCCCGCACATTAAAGACGAACCTGCTAGCTACTAAATGAATAAGAAGGACTCTATCGTTATTCTTGTTACTAAAAATTTTTAATATTTTTCTTTCAACATTTTCAGAGATACTTCTTGTGGATATATTAAGATCGTTGACGATGCATAATCTCACAAAGAGAGCAATGGGGAATAAAGACATCTTCTGTCGGGATGGCACGGTAGCTCAGAATGCTTACTTCTGGTGCTTGGGGTCTCTGGTTCGATCCCCTACTCCCGTTTACTCAGCTCTATCATTCTGCCAATTCTTCTATCATTATTCACTTGCCTAAATCATCCGTCTTCCTTAGCCTAACAGGCATCATGGTGCGACGTTAATCTGAAAGATTTTATTTCATTCCTCTCGGGTTCGGAAACAACATTAATCATTGGAGGGGAAACGATAAAGGGTACGAGATAGAGTCCATAAATAACCGGGTAACATTCATAAGTCCTAAACAGCATGTCCTAAAAAAAAATATGGCCACAAGCCCTAAACTTTAAGCCTTTTGCCGTTTAAAACTTCTTCCTGTTCCATTTACTTGCTTTAGTTCTGAAATTTGCCACCACCACATAGAATTGCGAGAGTGCAGAAGTTGCCATAATGTTGCTACGAACGTACTTAATTCATACAGTTAACTTATTATTATTATTATTATTATTATTATTATTATTATTATTATTATTATTATTATTATTAAAGTATTAATACTTTTTTAAATGGAATATCTTCGGTATATACGAGTAGAAGCAAATACTGGCATTTAATTTTCTGTTTTCTCCAAAAAAAGAATTAGACATGGCCTCAGCCCTTTATTTATTCGTATTCTACGAAGAGTAAAATAATACTATGCAAAAGATGTTCCCAGACACGCAGTGAAGACTGACAACGAAGAATTTTCTATTTTTCTAAGTTTTAAATGCTGTTTGTAAAGAAGAGGATGGGGAGACCAGAAGTTAAGTTTTGGCTATAATTCTTTACATACATAGAACCACAGACATACAACCTACCAAAAAAAATAACACCATCAAATTTCCAGAGATGATTATTTATAGCTACTAACGAAGGAAACAACCTATGATAAGTATGGATTAAATAAATATCTTCATTCAGATTTATAGTTGCCGGAAGTTTAATATGTTTTGATATAAAAGACGGAAGAGGGATTTTGATTAATAAAAAGTCCCGATTATACGATAACTGTTTCCTGACTAAAGGAAATCCTCCGACTAAAGCAGGAAAGCAATCAGATAAGAAGTTGGTTTCCTTAACGCTCGGAAGCGATAGAACTTTCCCATATAATAACATTGCATATTTAATTCGAAGTTTTATAAAAATTATTATATTTTACACATTTCAAAATTCATTCAGATCTGGTTATTATTGATACTATATTGTGTTCACCGTTAGTTTTTCTTCCTAAGGTAACATTGGAACACTAGTTAAAAATTAATTTTCTTCCATTTGAAAGCTGTTTAAAATATGCCCTGCATTTGACAATCGCGACCGGAAGATCATTTTGTAGCTAGAAAGACAGACTTCTTTGATTCTCTTCCCCTTCAAGACCTAAATGCGTGAGATTTGGAATGGCAACAGAGTGGAAGTTCATCTTTGAGCTACTCAGGCAACTTTGTCCCAGAAACAATGACAAGGAAGTCCGTTTGACCGCTGATAAGATCAAAATCTATTCTTCGCTCGTAAAAACTTTTCTCTATTCAATTCGGAATCATCATCATCATAGGTATTCTACCATTATTGGGAGATCACCTGCTACAACTGAGAAACTTCCATAATCCACGATCTTCCGCTAACCTCTTCGTCTTCACGTGCGACTTTTCTGTTCTGATATCTTCCATTAATTGTAGTCTTCTTCGCCCCTCCCTCTCTTTCCTCCCACCATACCCTCTAGCACGTTCCTCATGATACAGTTCCTTCTTAGCCAATGTCCCAACCAGTCTTTCTTCCTATTCTTAATAACATATAAAATTGTAATTTTTAACCATTTCCAATACCCTCTCATTCATTTTCCGTTCGACTCCATTCTTCTCCACACCGACATTTCTAAAGCTTCCATTGTTTTTCATCATTTTTGTGTAATGTCCATGTTTCTGACCCACAGTACAATACTGAACACGAAGCATTTTATGAGTCCTTTTCTCAACTCTTTATTCTAGGTTCCACAAGCCGCGGTGGCTCAGTGGTAGAGCGTTCGCCTCTGGTGCTTGGGGTCCCGGATTCGATCCCAGGCCCCGCCAAGTGAACTTTGTGGTGGACAAACACCGTGTGCGTGGGTTCTCCCGTTTCCTCCCATTTTTTCATTCTACCGTTTTCATTCATTACTCATCATCACCGTCTCCTTTGGCCTAACCGGCATAACTGTGGGACGTGAAACTCAAAGATTTCATTTCATTTTTTCCAGGCTCCACAAAATAGAACTTTCTTCCTCTTTAAGGCTCCTTTCGCCAATATTATCCTTGCTTTTATTTCATGTTTCAAACTTCATATCATCACCAATAATATTACCCATGTATTAAAAACTAGTAATTTCTTCTATTTTCTCTTCTCCTATTTGACACCCACATTTTCATTAGAATCACTATGGCTTTTGTCCTTCTAACATTTATTTTTATTCCATATTCTTCACAGATCTTCCTCAAGTTTATTAACATCTTATTCATTTTCTTATTAGGTTCCGCAACAAGTACCATGTAATCTGGAAACCGTATATACCTAATCATTCTACGTCCTATCAAAATGTCATCTTCATTTGGTAGACTTTTTTTCAGTATCTTTTCTAGATAGATATTAAATAATGTTCGCAAAAGACAGCTCCCTGTTCGAATTCCCCTTCCAATTGCATTTTTCTCTGTCATTTCCTACCCTATTCTTACACTTACTTCTTGGTTGATATAGTTACGCCCCTGGGCCCGTTCCATACATAACAAATTAATTAAGGGGACAATATTAAATCTCAAAGCCATACGCATAAACCTTGTTTCTAGGGCACCTAATAGTACACATTTTTTAAAACGGGGAACTATGGTTTTATTTCGATTGATATAAGGAGCAAGGAAAATAGGCTATAACCGGGCATCAATAGACTGCGCCATTGGGGTGTCGGAGATGAAACCCATCTAAAGACTATAGGCGTTTGTTTTACTATTCACAAACTGTCTGTGTTCGTTTTCCTCTTGTATTATATTAAGTAAAAGACACAAACTTTAAAAGAACTGATAACCATTTTTACTTCGCAAGCAGGATTTCCTGGTTTCGAAACCGGAGGATGGACATCTTCAATGAGATTATTCCATATTTTTTTC
Organism: Thermobia domestica; assembly: GCF_964235325.1. Classification (NCBI taxonomy): domain Eukaryota; kingdom Metazoa; phylum Arthropoda; class Insecta; order Zygentoma; family Lepismatidae; genus Thermobia; species Thermobia domestica. The sequence goes on from NC_137455.1 coordinate 2,286,410, forward strand.
CCTCAGTGATTTCGGAATAGTGCCTTTCCATACAGTGGACCATCGGACCACTAACTTAATCCGTTCTGTAACATTATTCACGAACGGAAATATCCGCAAACAGAAATTATTTTTCCATTGAAATTAATGTAAATGCAATTAACCTGCTCTAACCACAGAAACACGCTACTATATGTATTAAACTAAAACATTTTTAAACTTTTTTTTTTTTCAAAAATGAAGAATATAGAGTGACAATTGAATGATCCTTATTTAAAGACAAATAAGTAATGAGAGTTGAAGCAACAAAATAAATTTTTATGAAAAGTACATTTTTAACTATACCACTCTGACAAATAATGTTTATAGTAAACGCGTGCAATTGTGGGTATAGGCATATCTGAGCGTTCGTACCCAGATATATCGTTCATGTGCTGAAGGAAAGGTTCGTGAACCGATTTGTTTGCCAAGACAGGGATTCGTGACCCGTACACCCTCTGTATAGGTTTCTTTTTGCTTACCTGTTTCGGTACCTTACAGTTCGTTAAATAAATGAATCGCGTTCCGAAATTATTTTTTCCTCCTGCTGTATAACTGGTTTTTATTTAGTTTTCGGGGTAGTTATCCTATAGGAGCTTGTTCGTAACGAAATGTCAATGTTATGTAAATTACAGTCGACAACAAATTTTAACTTTTTTCATGCTTCGAAAAAGAAAAGTACATTTTCTTATGCAAATGAGGATGCTGAATACTAAAATAAAAATTAAAATAATGAATTGGTTCGAGTTTAAGTGTAATCGATAGAAATGTGTGTTATGTAGTGTTGACACTTAGATTCTTGAATTTTCTATTTGGTCTTTCACTCAAGTAGCTATTGCTTCAACTCTGTTCATCCGGTTTTCTTGGTTCATATGTCATTCACTTCAGAATAAACCAAGCTTGCAAATGGTACTATGCGCATGTGTACATGGTGTATAAGAAGAAGGAAATTCAAGGTAATTTCCCGCCCAAAAGTCCCTTTTTTCAAATGTAGCCCCCCCTGGTACGGCCCCGACTAAAGGCACCCAAATATAATATACCTTTAAAACTACTGTAGTTTATAAGTAATACATGTGCCAAGTTTCATTGTAATACCTACAATAGTTGTGACGGAAAAAATATTTCTAAATTCTGCTGGACAATACTAAATTTCATATAGGAAAAAGTAAGATAACTATAAAATCAAATGAATCCGAACAGTATTATTTATTTGAGTATCATGACTTATACGTCATTCTCTTCAGAATAAAATAGGCTTTCAAGCAGGTGTGTGTGTGTGTTGTACGAGAAAAAGGGAAATTGGGATAAAATTGGGAATTTTCCGTCCAACAACAATCGGTAAGACCAGAGTTACTCCAGTAGCCCTGATATCGTTTCTCCATGATATATATAACTTGGTAGAAATGTTTCCCACGTTCATCAATGACTGCTCCGCAATTTTCTGGGAAGAAATCTATGTGGGAGTGGAACATATGTATTTTTAGTGATACATTACACCCTATTGCTTGGTAGAAGGTATTAGGTGCAACTCTACTTTCCTATAGTTCTGAGACCGCTCGTTTTCCAAAACATTCGTCACACTTTTCGGAAAGAATCTCATGCAATCCTCTCCTCATTTTGTAACACTGCATCAAATTCAGGATCATTGAGGAGTTAGCGAATTTGAGTGCCAATAAGGGTTCTTACCTGATTTTAGTTTCAGCAATTTGTGGAAGTTTACGCAGAATATATTTGAAGAATAGTTTTGATGCGTCTATGAATAGCCGCCATTCATCGAGATTATCGTCTATGTTAAGTTTACTCATAAGACCAGTTAGGCTTACATTGTTACAACGTAATATGTCACTTTCCACTGAAAATACTGTTTAGGGATTCTGACGTGTTCAAAACAGGAACACTTCTAGATATTCAGAATAAGCTCCCCACTTCTTGAGTTTGGATGCCAGCAATTCTGTGCCACTTTTGACAACTCCAGGTAATTTAATTTAGGTTGAGTATCATATGGTGAATAGATATTGATATTTTGGTTTTGTGAGGTTAGGATCGGTGGAAGACGATGAATCTGCAGCAGAATTTGACAATGTGGGTCGACATTGTACGTCTTTTGCTCTTCATCGGGTGAAACACCGGAGTAAGGTACGGGAAGTTGTGGAACCTTTAGCTCTTCAGAGTGTGGCACAGTGACGAACATTTCAAAGAATATTTGAATAAGTAGCAGTCCACTTTTTTCTTTTTTGGATAGACCTTTAATTGGAAGAACTATGCAAAACTAGCAGTTTGAAGTATGATCTTTCGGTTCTCTCCATATCATTGCAACTGCAAATGGCACGCATGGCCTTTTTCCGTGTAGCCAGTCCCGCAAATTTGTAGAACAAGTATTACAACATATATGTGGTGCTCACTTCTTGTCCACATCTCCCACTTTACAGCCAAAGTACAAGTGATAGGCTTTCTTTATGATAGGAGCGAAATTCCACTTTTCGCTTCACTTCGTTAAAAACAACAATTTGCTCTGCACTGCAAACACATTTACGCGACATGTTTCTGTTTAGTATAGTCATAGAACGATAAATAATAATAATAATAATAATAATAATAATAATAATAATAATAATAATAATAATAATAATAATAATAATAATAATAATAATAATAATAACAGCACCCAATATCTCACCACCACTACGTCCGAGATGGCAAATTGTAACTACAAAAGAAAGTTACACAACATGTTTTGTCTGGCAAACTCTTCAATACAAACTAAACCGTGAAGTGGTTGATATTTCTTTGTTAGCGATGAAGTGCGAGCAAGATGGATAGCCAGAGACTACGTAGGAATTTATTTCGAGAGGGGTCCTAAGCTTTTCGGGGGTCCAAATACAATTTGAAGCTAAATTATATTAAAATTTGTAAAATTACACCTGAAATTAGAATTAAATTTACAAACAAATCGGGGTGTCAAGACCCGCAGGACCCACCCCTGCGTATATTCCTGAGGATAGCAATGAAACTAACCGTCAAACAATGGAAGTTTGTTGAAATAAGTAGACAGCTCCAGTTGCCACGAACCCTTAATTTGCCCAGCAGAGCACATCGCGTGATAACGTATTTCTTTGAAACCCGAACCAATCTTCAAAAACTAATTTTATATTCGTTATCAGCACCCTAAAATTAATAAGAATTGGTTAGTTTTATCTCCGAAGAATTTTCACTGTTGACCAGTGTTATAGAAAAACAAGACAAGGTTTACTTATTGAATTAGTTTGACATATGTTGCGAACATCTTTTCTTTTTTCGTCACCATCTTTGGTTCGTCACTAGCCCAACGAAAATCACTGCTGTGAAATAAAATACGGACTTTGAAACTTGTTTGTTCTCAGCTACTGTAGTTTGTGGATAATAATAGCAAAGTTAAAGGACCGTTCCCAAAGGTGGCAGACTTTCCATGTAGGTAGATAATAATTTTATAGGGTGTGTCCCATTCATGCAGATCACAAGTTGTTAACACGTCTTGATAAAATATTCAACAGTTCCCGAAAAAATTCAATGTCTAGTTCCAGAAGGATCAGGACAATGCACTAATACACGAGACCGTAACCAACGGTCAATGAGGTTATTTAGCTCCCCTTGCATCTCAAAGATTTATTAATTAGCACACCTAGATTATTCCTGAAATTTTACCTGCAGTATTTCTTTGTGGCATTAATGAAAACTAATTGCGTAAAAAGCTACAGGATTTGTTTTATTTTAAAGCTAGCATTAACGTGGGTGTGAGCACAACAGTTTACAAGGACGTTCAGATTAAAATATTACCAGTTCTGTCATTTATCCGCATTTTCTATGACATCCTTTGAAGGATTTAAGGAATCTGAAGAAGGTTCAATTTAGGAACCAAATACAAATTAAGAATATTTGGAAACGATTCTCAAATAACATACTTATAATAATATTTTTTTTTTTTAATTTGATGACTGCTCTGTTTAAACTACCTTTCAACCTACGGTTAAATGACCGCTGCTACTAATTTGCATCAAGTTCTTAAGAAACATTACAGTTGTAGTGTAGCAGTCTGTAAGGGATCCATTTACCAACGGATCCATTTGTCAAAAAGGACACCTCGGGTTACCTGAGAATTAAAGCAGACGAAGCACATTTTCCCTCTAATTTATGAACTGGGGTCGTGGGAGTGCGAAGTCTTCCTCAACATCGCCAGTCACTATTGGCCTGACCTTTAACGGGCACTAATACACGTTCTTCACAATCATATAATAGGAATTATTTGAAAAAAAAATGAAATGAAATTTTGAGTTTTACGTCTAGGAATTATTTGACCTCTTCCGCAGCCTATAGATGAAATGTTTGCTTTCAGTGGGCATTGTGAAGGTTCGAACCCTGCTGGAATATTATACCTCGAATAAAACTCAGACCACGTTCCAAATTTAACTTTAATAGGTCTAGTGTACCAGGCAGTGGTGGGTGGTGCTCTTTCTGATCGGGGAACAGGTTATAATGCCAATATATCCTTCGGCATTGACAAATACTAACATAATGTTAGCATGTTAGTAACATGGACATCATCATATCCGGATTTTCTCGAGGTTCTACCGTTTCCTCCCACATTACCATTTTAAGAATTAATTCACAACCATCGTCTTCTTTAGCCTAAGTGACATAACCATTGGAAAATTTTCCCACATCGCCACTCTTTGTCACGTACTGTAACACTGTTCAATGTTGCTATGACTGTTATTTTGTCAAATGAAATTTCAACAAAGAGAGAACTGAAAATTTCATGCCCTGTTCCATTAAACATTTCTACTGACAGAGTTATTTAGTTCATTCACATTTCTATTTGAAGTTTTAACATGTGCTTGCTTTCAATAAATGGTTTGCTATTTTCTAATCATATTTTACAATCAAATTCAACAGTTGAATGTAGTTACTTTCATTCATTGACTTGCTACCTTCATCATGTGTTGTAAAGTTTCAATCCCTGTTTTGGAAAGATAACCTCTGACACTAATCAACACTAGTTTAATTTCTGACTTTTCCAGTAAGGAGAGGGTGAGACAAGACTGTCCACCGACGTACGAGTTTTACATTTTCTAGTAGTTTATTAGTATATAATTTATTAAAATGTACGTGCTTCTCAAACTCAAGGGGAGCGGTTGCTAGCACCGCCCTCCCAAATGATCGCTGCTAGTAAGACATTCCTTATTTGTTTGTTTCTATATATTCATAATGTTTAACTATCTTATAACGATATTGTTTGTTCACTTGAACATCAACCCCTGTGCAATCGAATGTAATTGGATGGAGAGATATTTTGGGAATATTCATGATGACCACCAACCGCATTGGGAGGAGGATTGGGTGCTCTAATGATCCCAAGAGCTATGCCGGAGAAAGTTTCGCTATCAGAGGGCTTCCCATGTCGGACAGGTCTTTAAGGGTAGGAGCTACACGAAAAGAGATATTATGGTAGTGGGCAGCAGGTCTACCATTACCACACTGAGGCTGAACATGATTGACATGTTTCACTGCGAGGTGGAAGTACTTGGGACACCACCATCTTGACTCATTCCCTAGAAAACAACAAATAACTATATATATATATATATATATATATATATATATATATATATAAAATATTAGGGAATACGACACTACTGTTTCACAAGGGACGTCCCGGCAGTGGAGGGAAACCAAGCAGGGCTTCCTCGGTCGTCATCAAACGAAACCCCTGTAGGATAGAAACCTGGAATGTGCGATCTTTGTTATAGTGTGGAAAATCTGAAGGGGGAAATGGGACGCATGAAGGTAGATATCTTGGGAATCAGCGAAGTTAGGTGGCCTAATGGAGGAGACATGTGGAGCGGGAACTTCAGAATGACTTACTCAGGAGCTTTAAACGATACAGCAGCAGTCGGTTTTGTATTGAATAAGAAGATAGGACAGAAGGTTATGGGCAGCTGGAGATACAATGAAAGGATAGTAACGTTGAAGATAGTAACCGAACCGAGGAATATGACGATAATCTAAGTATATATGTCTCTACATCCATCTACACAGATGAGGAGGTACAAGAAACTTATGAGCAAACAGAAAAAGTATTGATAAAGTTCAAGACCAGGACAATTTAATCATCATAGGTAACTGGAACGCTGTAGTTGGCGAAAGCAAAAAAGAGAATGTAACTGGAAATTTCGGCCTAGGAGAAAGGAACGCGAGAGGCGCATAACTAGTTGAGTTCTGCAAAAGCCATTTGAAATGTGGTGTTGACGCAGAATGCTGCCCATATCACGGATCGAAAGGAAAAGGGATGAAGACGTGCTAAAGGAAGCTAATGAAGGACCCTGAAGATTATGAGAAAAAGAAGAAACAGTATGCTTGTCCATCTTATTCGGCACTCCGATTGGATCACCGTGTAGAGGAAAAGACAGAAGGAAAACCGGGAAGAGAAAGACCAAGGATAGAATATCTAGATGCAGTTACGAAGAAGAAACCTTATCAAAGTATAAAACAGATCTCCCAAGGCAGAGAAAAGTTTTAAAATTTCCATGTTGCCCACCAATTATGGTTGAAGTGAATAAGAAGATCAGTGAATTCTGAAACATTCCAAACTTTTTCGGTAACAAAATAAATATATGACTACTAATATGACAAAATAAAAACTAATAACAAAATAAATACTAATATGACAATTTCTCATTTGATTACCCAATTAATCGTTTCGTAGAGTAACTTCGGAAATGTACCTACAGGTAGCACAAAAAGCTTGTAGCATCGCATTGAATTACATGAAAATGTTTAAATTTGTTTTCCAGTTTAGTCGAAAGTTAGAAAATGTCATTATCATACTTTTGCGCCAAGCCACTCGCTTTAAAGTCAATTTCAATACAACCAAATAGGTATATACTCATGAGAGTCAGAGTTGTGCAGGGTGGAGAGGAAAGTCGGTGATTGCCCTTAGACTAAGTATCTCTCAGAATTTGACCCGGATATCCGACCCCTGAGCAAGGATTATACTCTGACTTCTCAATTAATCACCAACCCATATTAAAGTATTTTTAAAATATGTTTCCCCCTACCACACCGGATTTAACTAGTGGAACATTATGATAATCTGTTATGTTACACTTGAATGTACTATATATGTTTCTGTGATAACGGTTTTTGTATATATTACCTCAACTTCCAGACATTAGTTAAAAAAATTCTCGGATAGCGTTATGGAAGGACAGGAAGAAAAATGTTTGATAACCCAAAGAAAGAATGTAAAGGTCCTCCCAGACTTTCAAGGCTGACCTCTTCTCCTGAGTTCAATGATTTATATGATTAACAAAGTTAGGCTTGTTCAAAGCGGACTTACTGGAGTTTTAAAAAAAGTAAATAAGTAATGTTTATACTTTCTTAAGAGGTTATTGTTATTGAAACATGTATGCTTCTTCTCTATAAACAGTAATGCTTGGTCCTTGTCAAGATAGTCATAAAGTTATTTCCTTTTTAAGCGACATAAACAAATACCGGTACCAAGAAATAAAATATAATTATTTATAAAATATATGAGTACTTTCTATAAATGCATAGTACGAACTGTATTTTCTAAATACCACGAAGGTGATTCATAAACCAACAGAAGAGAAATACCTACATTTAAGAATAAAATTACTATTATTATTATTATTATTATTATTATTATTATTATTATTATTATTATTATTATTATTATTATTATTATTATTATTATTATTATTATTATTACTACTACTACTAATGATACATGTTGTTTTCTCGTCAGGGGCGGACCCACGCGGGGATCCTCTCAAAAAAACTTCATAAATTGACATACATTGTACGCTTCCTAAATAAAATTAGATTTGTTTAGCATAGAAATGATTGATATAGCATACACTTCTTTTGTACTCTTTCCTTTCTCATATATACTAAACAACCTTATATATATATTCTTTTTAGAATATTGCTGGGATTACTTAACAATTGCTCATCGCCTGTTCGGATGTAGAATGACACAGATTCAATAGTAAATAGATGCAGGTCTTGTAGTATTGGGCACCGGTCCCCCTGAAATTCTGGATGCGTGTGTATTTTTCGTTTCTAAGGGTAGCGTACTCTCGCTCTCTTTGTGAGTAATTCGGTCTGCCTCCTGGTCTAGTGGCTAACGAGAGTGTAGTATCGCACGCGCATTTACAAGTAGGAAGAGTGTACGTAAAGAAGTTATTATTTCACTGTTAGAAAAAAGGACGAACGTCAATAGAGACAAGCTGCTAGTTCACAATGTGTTTCGCTACATAAACAAATACCGGTAACTTTGTTCAACGAAATAAAATTTCAATCGTGAAGGACATACTTTTAACTCTTCAAGAGTTCGTGTTTTTATTAACTTGTAAACTACGCATGAGAACTTTTGTTCAGCTCGATGTGATCGATAGACTTATATAAATAATGTTTTTGAACAATACTTTAGTTAAACAGAAATTAAAATTAAAGAATTAAAAGTACTTTTATATATCATTAATCATATTGTGTATGCCATGGTGATTGGGAACGAAGGGGTCGGTATCAAATATAGAAGTAGAAGGGCACATGTCTAGTTTTCTATACCTGGTTAGTATTATTACTGATGATATGGAAGTGTGAATGTGAAATGAAAGGAAGGATAGAAATGGCGAAAGAAGCCTTTAGGAGGAAGAAAAGTCTATTTTCTAGGACCCTGAATAAGGAGTTGAGAAAAAGACCCATAAAATGCTTCGTGTGGAGTATTGTACTATATGGGTCAGAAAGATGGACATTTCGCAAAAACGGAGAGAAATGACCGGGAGCATTCGAAATGTGTGTATGGAGAAGAATGGAGAGAATTGGCTGAGTCGAGCGGAAAACGAAACAGAGGGTGTTAGAAACGGTGGAGGTGAAAAGAACAAATTTAGATGTTATTAAGAAGAGGAAGAGAAACTGTTTGGGACATTGGCTAAGAAGGAACTATATCATTAGGGAGATATGGAGGCAGGAAAAAGAGGGAGGGGACAATTGATGGACGATATCAAAACAGAAAAGTCGTACATGAAGACGAAAAGCTTAGCTAAAGGCCGTCGAGTATGGAAGTTTCTTAGTTGAGGCAAGTGACCTGCCAATAATGGCAGAATACCTGTGATGATGATCATATTGTATTGGAATAATAAAGATGTTAATAAGGATCAGTTTCACTCCAGTAAGCTACATCATTGTTTTATAGCCCGGGTAGGGAAACGTTTTTTCGCTTCGAAGGTTACATTGACAACGACCATTTTCCAAGAAAGTTGCATATGATACTTTTGAATACGGATAACTTTTAAGATAAAGTAAAACGTATTGCTCATCTAATGACTTCTTTGAGACTGTTTTTCTACAGATTTATATTTCTCTACATTTAATACTCTTTGTCAAATTTAGTATTTCTCACAACAGGCCCGAAAGCTTCACTTTATGAGTCTGAAGCCGCAGCTTCTTCACCTTCCTTGTACAGTCCGCAGCAAAAAACCTGCAACATGAGCATTTGGGTTTATTCTGAAACGACGAATACTTTTGTTCCAAAATAAGTGTACAGGGGAGGACGCCGAGGTTTCTCTTGACGTGATTCGTGCCACTTAGACGTTATGTTGATTCCCTGCACTGTTAGGTATAGTTTCACAATAAACTTACATGGTCATGTTCCAGGTTTTCTGCTGCGGACTGTACAGCATCAATTATTAAGTTTACATAAAAGTAGTTTTTTTTCTCCATTTTATCGAAAACCTACATGACATTTTACACTCACGTATATTATTATGTTTAGCTTAACAAGATTTATCAAATGGTTCATCCTTGGATGTTGTAGAATTTATTTTTAATAGTATGCGAAAATAATGAGATTGCAACAAGTACAGTTAAATTTCCGGAAAATTAAGGGACTTTGCAGCAAAAAATGCTGTGGTTTATGAGTACACGTTAAAATATGATCACCATAATGACCACTATCATAGATTCTAAACAATTAGATATTTTTACCGGCATTTATGACAGAGGTACTAAAAGAATGACGTAACATGTCTCTTCAATTCACAGAAAGAAGTTTTTCTCTAGCGGGTAAATAACGTTATAAACTCTAATTACTTACTCGTAGCTGTGGAAAGTTGTTCAACTATAACGACACGCAATAACCATTTAACACACACAAGTCATGCCTTTTATGTGAACTGACATAGAAGCACTTTAGCGAAGTACACTCATGTTAAAAATTATTGTCGCATGCCTATTGAAATATGGTGTTGTAGGAATATAATTTGATAACGAATTCGCCCGGTATTTCTTATAATGTTAGCATGTGTATAATCAGCAAAGACATATATGTGGTAAATTTCATGTCAAAAGACCAGTAAATAAGAACACTATAACGAAAAGGAACTTTTCTTGTCCATTTAGCAACATTTTGCTTTACTCATTCTAATTTTCGTATTTATAATTCTTTTCCTATGAAATTTACCACAATCAGGCACGTAGCCAGGATTTCGTTAAGGGGGGGGGGTCCGTGACATGAAATGCTGTGGTCATGACACCAGGGACTCGATCATTCTGAACTATTTTACTGGAATATATATTGGTTCGTTTCGAAAGGATTTCGTAACGGCGGGGTGAGGGGGGGGGAGAGTGACATGAAATTCTGAAGGCCCAGGAGCTCGATTAATCTAAAGTACTTTACTATCAACATATATTGGTTTGTTAGCATAATAAAATAAGGATATGTTGGTAACTATTTTAATTATAAACTATGAAGAAATCCCGAGTAAAATAATAAAACAAAGCATTAAAAAGATTATACAATATTTACGTCCTTCCTCTGTTTATTTAAATATAACACTTTTCCTTTCATTATGACCTCAACTATTGTAAAAAGTACATATTCACTATTATAAAAAGTACATACTCAATAATGTCTTGTAAAATATTTTACAATATCTGCCTTCCTTTCTTTGTTAAATCAAATGTTAACAGAACTTTCTTTCCACATAATTTTTTTGTTTTTATTATTCCGTCAACTACAGTCTGTTCCAAATGACAGGTTAAAGGAGCAGTAGAAAATTGTTTTTGAAATAACATGTTTGATACTCCAAGGATGCGATGACGAAAAATTATGATAAAAAATGTCCACACTGTTACAGAACGGCACTATGCTTTCGGAACCTTAAAATCTTCCTGACTAGAAATTCTGAAAAATCGGTAACTTTTCTAGAAATTTCAAATTCCCTGACTCTTCCAGGATATCTCGCTCACTTCGCCACCATGTATTTCAAGTAATACAAATCTCCTCATAAAAAGAGTAACCAAAAGCTTCCTGTAGTTTATTTTTAACTCTGATCCTTCTTTTTTCTCATTTCATTTTGTTTATCCTTCCTTATTTTTTTCATTTCTGGTCTCGAAGAGGGGGTCCAGACTCCCTGGACTTCCCCCTTGGCTACGTGCCTGCCAGAATATACATTTTCCGATTATAACACGTAGTATCAGTATTAAAAGTACCCTGTAAAATCATTATCAAATCATATTCTTACAAGAAGACAGCTATAGATATGCGACAATTATTTTGGACATGAGTGTACATTTTTTACACCAAGATTAAGTATAATCGCAATTGGCGTAGATTATATTTAAAGACTTTCTACACCTTTCAGAGCAACTGGAAAACTTTGATGACAAAAGGCTTCCTAGCGATTTGGAAACAGGTGTTTGCCTACATAAATCAACGCCTACCGTAATATTTGTTGATTATGTGCAAACGAATCTCAAAAGATCATTCGTCCCACTTTGAATAGCTAACGACTAGAAATGTCTTTTGTATTTCATTCATTGAGAGTAAACATCAAAGACATCTTTCAGCATCCACGAAAAATAAACTCTTCCACTTTTCGTTTGTTTTCGTCAAGAGTAGCGCTTGACTTTCCAAACAATAACAAAAAAACGTTGATTGGTTTTGTGGCGAATAGAAAATGCCAATTTGTCAGAAATAATTTCATGAAGTTTGCTTCCTGAGTGATCAATTAAAAATAGCGAAATTGGAATGTTTTCAAATCAGTGTTTAACGCTTTGATTTCACTTAATAGAGGTACAAGAAGAAGCATGAAATTTAAGCTAAGATTGCCAGAATTAGCTTCCTACACACAAAACAATAATAATATTACGATCACAGACAGCGTTATGTTCAAATAAAGAACGTAAACGAATATGAATCATTTGACTGAAATCTTAGATCACTTCATTTGAAGAAAACACGCAATAAAGTATTTTAATATACCAATAATTCTTTCATACAATTGAGGGTATTAATATATCACATTATTATTATTATTATTATTATTATTATTATTATTATTATTATTATTATTATTATTATTATTATTATTATTATTATTATTCCTTTCGGCAGGTCATGGGACTAATGATAAATATGTATTTTTTTAAATTTTAGACTTGGGCCTGGAAATGTTTCTTCCATGTTTCTCTATATTCAGTTTCCTCTTTTAACTCCCAATATTTTCTTCTATTTTTCAAATCATCGATCAGTTCTGTCTTCCTATTCCTCGCTTTCCTTCCATCTTTCCTTCTATAGCGGTATGAAGAAGACAATTTTTTCGGAAGATGTGTCCAATCCAATTGGCCTTCCTACGAAGGATGGTGGCTAAAAGCGTCCTCTTCTCTCCTATCCGTTTTAAAACATCTTCGTTTGTTGGCCTCTGTGTCCATTTTATCTTCTCCATCTTTCTCCAACACCACATTTCAAAGTTCTCCAAATATTTCTTCTCTAACTTCCGTAGTGTATAAATCTCTTAACCATACATTACCTAGGTATAGTACTGCATATATAGCACTTGACCAACTTCTTCTTAAGTCCAATATTGAGCTTGGTAGTTAAGAGTGATCTCTCCTTGTTGAATGCTTCTTTGGCTATGGTAATTATTGATTTAGTATAGTAAGCGTTTCGCGTCACAACATTTCCCAGATACTTGAAATTATCGACCTCTTCAAGTTTTCTTTCTTGTACTCTGACAAGTAAGGGCGCGTTTCCACCTTAATGCTATGGGACACCTACGCTTTTTTTTTTTTTAGCCTATTGATTTATATGGAGAAATTTTCTTTTTTCTTTTAAATAAACTGGCTTTTACTGATTTGTTGTTCAAATTTAGAATTGTCTCTTTGCCTTCCAAAATAAATTTGAATTTAATATAAATATAACATGAAGAAGAAATTACTACAATCACGTGTTAAAATAGACCTATTAAATTTGCAAATCATTTCAGAAAATACAGAAAAATAACTCTCGGTACAAATAAATGAGCTAAAAAACAAAGATATTGCAGGTATTCCATACCGTTAACTGTCATACTCTTACGGTTTTTCAAAAGCCCAGGAGTGGCCAAGCATACGGTTCGTGGAGTAGAAATGTCCGTTGCCACGTAGAATCAAAAGACGTTACAGACGACAGTGACTAGTTAAGGCAAGTAACCTTTGGTATATCCAACATTTCTAAATCATCAACCGCGCCCAGTCTCCCACTAAATGTATTCTGTTGAACAGGCGATGTTCACTGGAATACAGACAATTTATTAGCTGATTTTATGCATGAATTTAGACTGAAATATGATTAACGAACAGTACTTGGAAAGTAGCGACATCTAATGAGTGCATAATATGTCGAAGTGAAACTTCTCAACACCAATATCCCGTTGAACGATCAGTCCTTAGTCATTCGACTCACTCGATTTCAAAGATCCTCAAAAACATTGCAGAACTTGATCGACAAAAAAATGGGATTGATTGTAATATGTAAATTAGATTTTAGGTATTTGAAAGAATTACATAATATGAATATATATTACATAGAATTACATATAATGACACGTGGGTGCCAAATGAGTTTACAGTGATCTGCGAATAACACGTGAAGTGCAAGTATATATACATTCCCGCTCTCAAGAATAAGCGAAAAGAATTTCTGCATCACACAATCTTACATGTCATGACAAGTAGACATGGTATGCATAGGATAATTGTATACAAGCATCGTGAAATGGTAATAAAAGTATCCTTCACCCAATGTTTGGTGCTTCATAGTTTGAGATATTTATTACATCTTCTTAAATTGTGAGGTGAGTGTTGGGGAAAATGAGCGGGGACTTAGAATCCGTCATTGATTATCAAGTCTTTATGTTGCATGATAATGCACGTCTGCACACTTCAAATACATATCTAATATCTTAGTTAACCTTTGGTAACTCGTAGTGCGAAATCCTTCTTCGATACCATATGTCCCTCCATGTTACGTGTCTATCTACTTCCTACATTTTACCTGGATGTAGTAATACTATATATTCCAACTACAGATTATTTTCTTCAAATTATCCAAATTAATATGTGACTGAAGTTTGAAAAATCATGACACGTAACTAACAAATAAATTCATTAAAATAAAAATGAAAATAAAATTAAAATGAAGTCTTGAATCAGATTTTGTTTCATTTTGAATATGCTATGTTTGTTTGTTGTTTGCTTGTTTCTTGGAGTTTAATGCCTTTTCAACAACGAGACTATATGAGACGTGGACCTACAGTTTAGGGTAGAAGTTTGAACCATCGAAATGCGTTCAAGTTTCAATGCTTTCCCACCGGGAATCGAATCCGAGACTACATGCACCAAGGTGCGGGAGATAGCCACCAAACCAACAGGGAAGTCGTAAGTGTATTATCCTATCGTTAAAACAAAGAACATATTCCATGTATGCATATCAAAGTGATCCACTCCAGTATGCTTCTAATAACACTGTGGTTTGATGTAGCAACATTAGAATATAATTAGAATTGATGGAAAGTATAGTGTTGCACGTAGAGTTTGCTTATTTTGTAGTGAACCTCGTGGTTTTTCAAGGTAAGAACTGACGTTACATGTTAAAGCTATGTTCATGTAGGTGAAGTCAGGAGTACAAACAGGCGAGTTTTATGGATCAAGAGATTATTTGGGGGGGGGGTAATGATTTTTCATTGAAAATAGTACATTCAAACTGAAGAAAACGGTAAACTTCGGGAGGTTGCGACTAGGCCCTTGGAGGAGGATAGGTACTCATGGGTGAAGTAATGTTCCATCTTCAAGTACAGGCATTTCTAAAGGACTAAAGACTGGCAAAAAATTCAGAACCTGAAAGAAAATTTAACGCCTGGAAATTCTGGACAATGCGAAAGTGTCTATCAATCTGTTAAACTTGAACGTCTTCTTGGAGATTTCAAGACCTTTATAGAGAAAAGTAAGAAGTAGTCAGAGCAATTTCTTCGGATAGTTTCTTGTAAACTGTTAAGCTCCTCAGAAACTTAATACGTTCTTATAGACACGGGTTGTGGGATCCTCATGTGGATACTGTTAAAGAATCCGCAACCTCTGTTTGCCGTGTTTGGAATTCTATCTACCTGGGAGACATGCGAAGGTCACAGCAAACACATCCTGAAATATTCAATATATTCTTGGAAGGAAAACATTCTTAAAATATTCGATTATAAATTCACTGTCGTAGGAACTGATATGGACTTAGAGCGGACAAACAAGAGATCACAGAAGAGTACATTAATAGAAGTATTATGGGCCATACCAAACAGAAACAGTTTGATACGTAATGGGAGCTTATGAATTACTAGCAATAACATTTTTAAATGGTGAAGTAATGCAATCAATTTCAAAAGCAACACACTCGCAAGTTCATCATAAATTTTCCATGTCAGAGACTGAACACAGATAAGATTATTGCTACAATGAAACAGTTCATTTTATCAAAGGAAAAGTCTCACCGAGGAGTACAAATGCTCCACGATTTAGTTAAGCAAGTAAATGTTAGAAAATACTACGTATCTAGAAAGAAGGCCAAGATGTCTATGAAACACTCAATACAAAAAGATACGTCGAAAAATCAAATAATATTTGGAATACAATTCACCTATGAAATTTGCGAACTACGATACAGTCCCAAAGATCATTTAGAAGGCAAAGAGAAAGGGAAAAGAAGCTACCTCTTCATTGGCCATTGGTTTGGAAGACAGTTTACATGGTTAGATCATCAATGTTTGTTTAGTTCTTTAACTAATAGATAATTCTAAGCTACTAAATAATAATATGTAGATTCCTTCTAAAGGCTCAAAAAACATATTATTCAGATAGTTAGAGGAAAGATATGCACCTTCTGATTTTAAGTAGATAGGAATACCTGTTTCATTTATAATGTAATGAATTGCTTTAGCAAGATGCTTTCTAAAGATCATAAAAGGTTTTCTCATGTTTCTGCTACTTACTTGTCTTACACAACTGGCATTGTTCGTGATGTCTCGTGAATCTACCACGTATTCGATAATTACCATACATTTTCTCCAAACGATTTAGAACGACTAAGCCGACAAACAGATTATGTCATAGAGCTGGCAAAAATATCTGCTGATATCCCGTTGCTGATTTAAAGCAAAACATTGTGGTTCTCATCGAGGAACAAGTTGATGCTATAAAAATACATAGCTGAGACTCCTCAAAAAACAAAGGCACTTCACCGAACTTTACAAATGCGTTTTTAATGCTTCCACAGGATCAGAAGAAGAATCGATTTTTAACTGAAACTCCATTTACAATGGAGGCTTATAGCTTTCGGAACTAAATTATCTCTCTGTAGAAGAAGCTGATTTTAGAATGACGATTCACGCACAGCATGCTGGAAAGACTGGTATTTGGAAAATAGTATTTATCCTGTCTGATACTGGCCTATATTTGTTTCATTTTAGGAAGCTCCAAAAGATGGGTATAAAGGAAATATGGATTCATGCCGCCAAGAATGGTTTTTATCCATCATATACCAAACATTTTAGGGCAAGAGCATCATTCTGTCCTACCTGGAGTTCACGCATTGTCTGGTACTGATTATGCTAGTACAAGTCAAGTCAAGTTATGTCAACTCCATCTCATAAAGAGTTGGATGGATGTCTAGCTTATGCTATTTTATTCATTGTTCCTGTTAAGAGTGTGTATTTTGAAAGACATCAGGGTAATATGTTTAGAATAGGAACTGTGGTCTAATGAGAAATTCTGTCTGTGCAGTTTTATTTTACTGGTTTGTGTAAGTTTGATGTTACTGTACATTGTTCTAATATTAGATGTGTTCTTTGTAGTTGTATTATTGGTGTTGTCGTTCTTCTAAATAGATGATGTTCTAAGGACCTATCCATCTGGAGTCCGCACCAGCTCTCAGCCTGCCATTTAATTGAAAAACAATTGTGATTTAGTTGGTTTTATTCCTGTAGTCGTTCATTGTAATAATTTGTTAATGCCTGAAGAATAGTAGTTGGCTTGTTCTTATATTTCTTGTCGTCATTGATAAAACTGGAGTTGATCAAATTCTTTCATTTGGAGTTTATGAAAATATTTGAAATTTAATTTATTAATTGTTTGTTCCATAGGCTGTAATTCGGCTAGGTTATAAATGGAGTCCTTGTTACCATCTTATTAAACGCTTGCAAGACATGGGTTTAGAAGTAAATGCAGAGAAAACTAAATACATGGAAGTGCGTCGGGACCGGAATACGGCAAATTATAGATGCAATAAAATATTAAATAATACTTTTGATAAAGTGGATAGTTTCAAATATCTAGGATCAGTATTAACAGAGGAGAATCATATTCACGAAGAAATTAAGTGTCGACTAAAAGCAGGGAATTCGTGTTACTATTTGGTTCAAAATCTCTTGTCGTCGCGAATTCTGTCGAGGAATTTGAAGCTTAAAATATATAAAACTATAATCATGCCTGTTGTTCTGTATGTTTGCGAAACATGGTCGCTTACTCTGAGGGAAGAACATAGACTGAAAGTATTTGAGAACAAGATCCTGAGACGAATATTCGGACCCAAGAGGAACGGGAATGGGGAATGGCGGAAACTTCATAACGAGGAACTACATAATGTATACGGTTTACCCAACATTGTTACGGTCGTCAAGTCTAGGAGGCTTAGGTGGGTGGGTGGGGGGGTCATGTAGGTAGAATGGAAGAAAGTAGAAACGCTTTCAAAGTCTTGACTGGAAGACCAATCGGAAAACGACTATTAGGAAGACCTAGGCGTAGATGGGAGGACAATATTAAGATGGATCTCGCAGAAATTGGAATTCAAAATAGAAACTGGATGGTGTTAGCTAAGGATAGAAGTCAGTGGATTGCTTTTGTGAACGCGGCATTGAACCTCCGGGTTCCATAGGCCATAGAGTTAGTTAGTTAGTTAGTTACCATCAATCTGTAAGATACGTCTGATCCAATATAGTTCAGTTTTGGCAATTTCTTCTATATTGTTTCTATTGTAGACTGGATGGCCATAAAGGAGTACTGATCTGATTAGAAGTTTATAGATGCGACTTTTTGCCTTAGGTGTCAGTATGATGTTAGTGATTGTTTGTTTTAGTTTTAGTATTATGGTAATTGCTTTCTTCTTAGTATTGGCAATGTGTGCTTTGAGATTAAGTCTAGTATCTAAGGTGACACCCAGGTATTTTGCTGTCCTGGTTGGAAAAACATGCGTATTTTCAATCATAATAGAATGGTTGAGGTCTGTTCTTTGGTGGCTTTGCCACCAGGATAGCATAAAAGGATTTGAGTTTTCTGTGGATTGAGTTGAAGATATCATCTGCTGTACCATATGTTGAACTAAATGACTTGTGTTTCAATCTGCGTAGGATGAGTTGTGTATTGTTTGCCGTATCCATTATGCCGTATCATCAGAAAAAAGTGCTAGATTACAGGTATTTTTCGGGAGGAATGGTGTGTCATTAACATATAAAATATATAGTAAAGGTACTATAGTTGTTCCTTGTGGGACACCTCTATTGAGTAGAATATTCTCAGAAAGTTTGGCATTCATTTTAAGAGATTGATTCATTTATATTAATACGGAATCAACGTGCAACTGTACGGCGCATGCGCAAACAATCGCCATGAGATTGCCACGAGGCAAGCAACAGTATGTCATTATTGACGCAGTAGAGCAGTCTAGTAGGGCTGCTGAAGTCTGAACAGATTCTGAAGGGGTCCAAGTTCGCTGCGTCACGTTCTATAAATGTATCAAGTGCGTAATCTTCGTATAGGTCATGCCTGTTAATCGTATTAAACAGAAATATGAGGCACGGAGTTCTGGGCTCACCATACCAACACGAGCAGCTAGAACCGTTTCCTAAAAAGCTTCATGATTGTGGTCGGTTTCTCGTACAGGGTCAAACTGT
Source organism: Thermobia domestica (assembly GCF_964235325.1). Classification (NCBI taxonomy): domain Eukaryota; kingdom Metazoa; phylum Arthropoda; class Insecta; order Zygentoma; family Lepismatidae; genus Thermobia; species Thermobia domestica. The sequence continues at coordinate 2,305,738 of NC_137455.1, forward strand.
GTCTCCGAAAGGAGGAGCGAAACGTCAGAATCAATTCTGCGTACTACCAGACTCATGTCTTGACTGAAATGTACCAGGATTGTGCGGACAAGATGTAAACCAGATGCAACTACACCAAGACAAAGCATCCAGCCACACGGCGGAAATATTGCTGGAATTGTATCGCTATATGGAACAGAAAACTATAGAATTTCGGCAATTCTCTTCTTTGACATTCTTTCAAGAGTCCAGATGCCAGCCCATTGGACTATTGCGTTTCGGACTTCTCAAGTAGCGCCTGTCCCATCGTTGAGTTCACACCGTCATCGACCTGGGGAAAGCCTTTAAAGAGTAGTGAGATGCAATGCCCACGGTCCAGCTGCACCGTGGACTCTGCAATGGAAACTCCGATGTTGGGGAATAGTCAGTGGAGGTGGTCTGCAGATTGAACATAACCGGTGGTGAAAACATAACGGCATTTCATATGTAAGTGCCACATTCAAATTTGGCTCAATATAAGTGAATCAACCTCTGTATATCTGATGCAGAAAAAACAATTTTAGATTGCAAGCTTAGAACATATTTAAAAGATATCAGAATTACTTCAGAACCATCTGTAGAAGTCCTAAATGGCAGAAGAACATTTCAGTTGCTGAATTTTAACATCCCGTTTTAGCACTGAGGCTACCTCACTGTTTGTTGATCTCAGAGACAAACAGGGTATTATCCTACCGAAATCAAACCCATCTCTGCCTAGTTATATGAGACTGGAACATGGAACCCAAACAACAAAATGAGAGATGATTGTTTATTTTTAAAGTAAGAATGCACTACGTTGTGCTGTTTCTAGTACGAAAAAAAAATCAATCAGAGTTTTGTTCCTTCATTTCTTAAAGGAAGAAGGCGTGTCAGAATGTTTCGCAAGATTTATGAGTTAATAGCCCTGGATTGCAAGTATCAAATACATGCTATTGCCTTATAGACATTTCATTCCAAGGACGAACATCATTCTTTGTACTGATGAAATACTGACGTGATTTATCTGGGAATTAAGAGAGAAAAAAAATCTTCAGCCTAGTTAACGTTCCTGTCGCCCTGACACGCAACTCGTCTAGATTACCTGTTGGCAATGTGCACCGGAGCGAACTGCTACCTGGGAACTTAACGCCTTCTGGATATTTTCCCAGCAGATCGATAAAGCAACAGACAATAGTACTAACAATTAATGGCTCAAGAATTCCAAAAATTCATCGCCACAGAAACAAAATCTCGTATTGAAAATTCTATCATATGCCCAACCAAATTAGTCAGAATTGTTTTTACTCACCTCTGTAGATCATACTTTAATTTCTCAATTTTATTCTTCGGATGCTGGTCTTCCTCTGTAGCAAAATTGCTACGCGCGCAATCCTAGGATCGATTCCTCGTGTAACGTTTATACCTTCCAATCACACTTTAAGCAGCAATAGATGCAGACTGAGCTATTCCAATAGACGCAGACAAATATTCTGAGACGAGACAGCTATTCCAATAGATACAGACGATATTTTGAGTAGTGATGAGCAAACGCAAGACCAACACAAAGACCTGGGTGGTCCTGGTTTTGCATATCCAGTCTTGCTCTTAGTCTTGCACTGGAATCCTTGGTCTTGATCTTGCTTGCAAGAGTCTTGCAAGTTTGGTTTTAAGAAATCTTATGCTTTTCATAGGTAAATTTTACTCTGTATATAAGGGATAATAAATTCTACAATATGCCAATAATAACGGAAATACCAGGTATGTTTCTAAATGTAATGTAGTTTATCTTCGTGTAAGTATGATGATATAAGCGATGTCTTACTTTTTCTCAATGGGTGCTCACGCTTCACTACTTATAAGATAAACCACAACGTTTAGTAATGTTATTTTATATTTATTAACAGATCCAATATTCCACTGTTTCCCAAACTGAGGAGGCTACCCTTGAGACACATGAAAGAAAATCAAGAAGACACAGATTACTGAAATGCCATGAATTGCAAAATTATTTTTACACTCGAAAGGCGTCAGATTTTTTTCTCTTCAATCACGATTAGCTGGTCTTTGTATTGAACAAACTTCCAATTAAATATTGAGATTTCAATATGTACTTTATGGGACAGGAACATGAATATTACGGAAAAACGATGCAAAAATGAAGGCTTTCGAAACAAGGGCATTGTGAAAAAAGGGGAGAATTTGCTGGGTTGAACGGCAAACGAATGAGAAAATGTTAGAAATAGTAGCAGTAGGGAAGAAAATAAGAATTTTAAATATAATTAAGAGGAGGAAGAGGAACTGGTTGGGACATTGGCTGAGGAACTGTATTATGAGGGACGTGCTAGAGGGTATAGTGGAAGGAAAGAGAGGGAGGGAGCGAAGGAGACTGTAGTTGAAGGAAGGGATTAAAACAAAAAATTGCTACGTCAAGACGAAGAGACTAGTTGAGGACCACCGTACATTGAAGCTTCTCAGTTGCAGCAAATAACCTGCCAATAATAGCAGAATAGATATGATGATGATGAAGATGATATGCTTAGCAATATTGTCCCTCCCAAAAAAAAAAAAGAAAGAGAGAGAGAAAAAATTAAAATAATAATGATTATAATTAAACCACTTAATAGTTTAGAATAATTTGAGTGTAAACTGAAAATGACTCAACCGTGTCTTTTGTGTAAACTCAACTTATATAAAATACTTTTGACCTTGCTGCTGAATGGAACGCTAAACTCAAATCAAATCAAATAATAATAATAATAATAATAATAATAATAATAATAATAATAATAATAATAATAATAATAATAATAATAAACTGTGGAACAATGTTGCACTGCTTCGCTAGCCGTTCACTTAGTTTCGACGGCAGTGACGTCACTAGGCATTATTCGAGGGGGCTTAAGCTCCCTAAATTTCTATGAAGCCTCTCAAATTTCACACCGAAAATATATTACTTAAAAATTTGTTTTAATATGCAGAATTTTATATGCTGTTTAATATTGGCTTTTTTAAACTTTATTATACAGGGTGGCCCAAAAGTGGGTAAACAAAATGAAATGAAATGAAATCTTTGAGTTTTACGTCCCATGGTTATGCCGGTTAGGCGAAAGAAGACGGTGATGATGAGTAATGAATGAAATGGTGGAATGAAGAAAGTGGGAGGAAACGGGAGAACCCCGAGGAAACCCACGCACACGATGTTTGTCCACCACTAAGTTCACTTGGCGGGGGCTGGAATCGAACCCGCGACCCCTAGCACCAGAGGTGAACTCTCTACCACTGAGCCACCGCGGCCCAAGGAGGTAAACAGTCCCGTACTGATCAACTCATTGCTTTTTATATAATTTCTTATTGTTATCCATCAGGTAGACTTAGTTTATTTATTATTTGTTCTTAAAGCCTTTTTACTTATACTTTAAGAATGGAAATATAACCAATATAGCCAAAGCAAATATAACCAAATATAATACTTGATCAATGCAGAAGGTGTATACCTACTTTCAAGCCACCCTGTAGTATATGTACTGTTTTGGGCAGGTCAGAAGTCGAAAATAAAAATAAAAATAAAAATAAAAATAAAAATAAAAATAAAAATAAAAATAAAAATAAAAATAAAAATAAAAATAAAAATAAAAAAGTTTCTCGAAAACTAGTTTGAGAAATAATGTCTTTTAAAAACAGAAGCAAAACGGTATGTTTGTGTTCGTATTTTAATGAATTGGTGAAATATTAGAATGTGCATTTCCGAACAATAAAGATAGATTTATTTGCATGACTAAGATATTAAAAATGTGCAATCGTAGAACAGCAACAACGTTCTTTAGTCCCCAGGACCGGCACAGCAAGCGAATTTCACTGTGTCTTTGATTGGAGGTGACTCGAAAATACTAAATGAAAGTTTGGAGTTGCTTTGTAGTCTTCCCCCTAAAAGGGTCTTCAGCCCTCCCAAACAAAAATCCCAGTGATACTTCTGTTTGATAGTTGAAACCTCCACCGACATAAAAGTTTCACTTTTTAACTAATATATTTGAACACAATTGATTAAGGTATATATATTTCTCAAACTCAGGGGAAAATTACCCCATGCCATTCCTAAATGATGTCCCTGACACATATGGTTCTCTTTCACCTCTGGAGCGTGGGTCCTTGGTTTGATCCCAGTTCGCGCAAAGTGAACTTTGTGCTGGACAAATACCGTGTGCATGGGTTTCGTCGAGGTTCTCCCGTTTCTTTCCACTTTCCTCATTCCATCATTTGATTCATTTCTCATCATCACCGTCTTCTTTAGCTTACACAGCATATGCGTGGGACGTAAAACTCGAAGATTTCATTTCATTTAGAATTGTTTTCTTTTCCTAAGACAAGATAATAACCTCTAAATTTAAATCACTACTAAATAATTCATTGGGCAAGAACTCACCTGTCCAGCAGGTTTAAAGATATCTGCAATATTTCGACTTTGCTGCTTTAATAGAAGTCCTTCGTTCATATTGCACTGATAAAATGGTTTTACAGTCCTCAAGTGTTTCTGTTTTTCATTTTTATTGCCACTTTATTCTTAGATTTTTTGCATAGTTTGCAAAACCCATAGGGATGCTCCCTACTTCCTGCAACAACTTCGAAGTACTCACGAAATTTACTTTTTGCGCACGCCACTTGCGTTTTGATTTTGCAAATTTTTTCTTACGCTTTACGAAAGTTTCATGCATAGTGCTATCATTACTACTATCGTCTCGTGGTACAAAACTACTACTATCACTTATTGACACATCTGTTAATAATATTGTCACTCATTTTTTCAGGACTCAATCTTGCAATACTAGATGTTATTTTTTTAAAAAAAAATCAATTGACTTGTTTCGAAGCTAAAAAGGATTACTTATGTCTGTTCAGTACTGAATGAGACTTTTTCAATTTCGCATTTAGTTCTTTATTGGACTTTTGTGTCATTTCGTCAGCAGACTGCCTCAAGCAACTGAAGGGTAAAAAACAAGTTCCTCTTTTGTTATATTTATCACAGGACGAGCCGACAAACTTTACCAGCTTGAAAGTCAAAGTTTTAAGTTTACTCCAGAAAACATACACCTGTAGAATAGTGTGTGATTTCTCAATAAGTAATCCTCATTGTTTAGAAACGCAGGAATGCTACGCTTGTATGCAACAAGTTTTGATTAGAATAACACCTGTGTGACTTGAAACGAGTAATAACTACAGAAACCACGAAAAACCGATTCAGAAAACGACATACGACTCACACGGATTGCATAAACTACTGGGGACACCTTCACTTCAGCGGCATTTTTACTGAAGCCAAGAAATTTAAGTGAAAAATGTAATGATTCCCCCCCCCCCCTTCCTTTTTACATTCTATAAAAAATCAAGTAGTACCGGTACTCGTGCAAGACTCTTGCGGAAGAGTCTGGATCTTGATTTTAGTTTTGCATTGGGACTCTTTGTCTTGGTCTTGGTCTTGCATGCAAGACCAAGACTCTTCCGCTCATCAATAATTCTGACATAACGCAGAGCTATTCCAATAGATTCAGACGACATTCTGAGACTAACAGAGCTATTCAAATAGATACAGACAATATTCTGGGACGAGACAGTTATGGAGACAATATTATGAGATGAGACAAAGCTATTCCAATAGATATAGACGATATTCTGAGATAATACACCACTCTCACGGCACCTTTTCCACACAAACATCCTCAATTCTCAACCCTAGTCTCGATGCTGAAAACGAACGAGAAACTCCCATTAATCAAGCATTCTCTGTTGAAAGATTTCTTAACCAGAAAAACCTCTAACCCTGCGACAACACCCACCTCATTTCCCATTAAAGAGACAGCTTCCACTGTCTTAAATGTCTTTATTTTATTATACGAATTATATTCAATAGTCAGTGGCAGAAAACTAGGGAGGCAACGGTTTATCATTTTAAAGAAGGAAGGGAAATCGTGATCAAATATCAATGGCGCTATAAGCAAAGCACCCCGCGGAACCAGCATCGTTTCTATAAATGAACTCTTACAAAACAAAGTTTCAATTTTCCCTGTTCAAGTATGTTATGGGCCCCAATACATACCACCTCTGGAAAGCTTGTTTCATGCTGAAAAGAATGAACTATAAAATATGGCTTTCCAATGAACAGTGTTGATGCAATAGCTATTTCACTGCAAGTCTACGATTCACTGCAAGTCTGCAAGTCTTTATACTAACTGGGTTAATGAGGCCCAGGGACTTACTCCGTTGTCCATGGCACCTAATGTTTTGTGTATGACCATATCTTTGTTACATTTATCGAACGGACTAGGTTTGATTAGGAAGTCCCGTTGATAGGTTCATGTCCTTTCCTTGTAAGATGTTGTATAAGATACCAAAAAAAGTTATTCCCTGTTCAGCGTAAGCTCTAAACTCCGATATACAAAATATTTGTATCCTTCCGCACGTCACAAATACGATTGGATACTGATGTATCACTCCTATTCCCCACGGGGAGGAGCAAATTATACACGTGCATTTTGACAATACTGTCTCGTGTTGTCCAGATACTTACAGCAGCAGCAAAGAGAAAGAAACTCGAAATATATATATATATATATAAAATAATAATAATGAATTTCGCTGGTAAACAATTGTTGCTTAGTGAGTAAACGTTTTCCTTGTTAGTGTTTCACCACAACACTCGCAGAAACCGGGATTCATGTCAGCCGCCTTTCAGGCTTGACAGAAAAAACACGCGTCCACAGTTGACTTGGCACCATAATTACTGCGCATGCTTAGTGTTTATTTCTATTGTTTCATTAGCCACACTCGATTGCAGTTTTATTAGATAATCCGTATTATATTTTTGTCATTTATAATAATGTCAATGTTTTATATGGAGCTTCATAGTAAAAGTAATAATCAAATCATATGAACTATTTTGCGAAGGAGTACAAGCGTGGGTAGGCCAACAACAAATCAGCGAGATTTAGTCCCATGTGGCTTTGTTTATCACAGTTTAGAGCTTAGGCCGAACAGGGTTTAGTTGGATTCTGTCTCTACAAAGAGAAAAGCAATAACAAGTCAAAAATAGTGGAACCTACCTCCAGTATTCAATTGATCCCTCGGTGGTGGAACTCACCGGAACGTGAACCAAAGAAAATAAGTCATGTAGTGTGTGCATTATCTGCAAATGTTTGTATAGGATGAGTCAAAAGTCCCTTACCATCCCTTATAAAATGAAAGCGAGTGTAGATAGCCGGAATAGGTAATTGTAAGGGCATGCTAAGTTGAGGGGAAACTTTTATGGGGTGTATCAGGTGAGAAATCTCCGCCATTTTGAATCTCGGTCAAAAGTTCAAAAAAGGAAGGGATCTTTTGATATATCAGATAAAACTAGAATTTTAGAAAAAACTCAAAGGTGTAACTAGATTTAACATAACTGTAATAACTGTGAAGTTATAATCACATTACACTTAACTTTCTCTCTTAATTCCAGATGCTGAACTATACCATTAGCCAAAGCCGACCGCATCGAGATCGTGAAGATGTGTGGTGGTAGAAATGCCCGTGCTGTAGCTCGTGATGCCAATGAAAGGCATCCTCAACATGCTCCAGTTTCGCATGTTTCAATGGTACAGTTACTGACCAAGCTTAAGAGACACGTCTGCAAACATGCATAGCACAACATAGCTAGCACATTGAACACATTTTGCAAGAGGTAATCTGCGTTTCATATGATTATAACTTCAATGCTATTACAGTTGCGTTAAATCTGGTTACAGCATTGAGTTTCTCTTAAAATTGTAACCCTATTTTATATATTATATGATCCCCTTCCCATTTAAACTTTTTGAGCAAGATTCAAAATGGCAGACAGCAGGGTGGCGCCCATTCACCAAACACGCATCATAAAGGTTCCTCTTCGGCCTAACGTGTCGCTACAATTATCAATTCCAGCTATCTATACTCGTTTTCATTTTATAAGAGGCGGTAAGGAAATTTTGACTTACCATGTATAATGAATGTTTCCCAACCTATTAGGATAATCTCAGCAGCAGGGGTTTCCGCGTTGTTCTGCTGCAGAATAACACCTGTGTGATTCAGGAGCACTGTCTTCACGCTTTTCAGTTTTTCATGTACGCGTCCAATCGTTGCGAGTATAGTTATATGATCGTCTGGCAAGGTTGCAACAGTTTGCGATGCACAATATCCCGAACAGTTCATCAAACACACAGCATAATCTTATGCTGATGACTTTGGTTGTTTGGGAGGGATTTCGTGTGCTGCGAACCAAAGACGACGGTGCAGACATTTTCTCTTGCTGCATTCTGAGTCACGATGAGCTCATGAGACATGCATCGTCCAGCTCTCGTTTTCCAAGCTGATGAAGGTATTGGCAAATGATGTCTGTAATGTAATTGAATGTTTCTGACAATGGTTTATATGGTTGACGACCATCGTCCCCAGCATTCACCTTAAGTACCTTCTTATTTAGTATATGAGTCGTGCACGTGGTGCATCCTGGAGAGATTCATGAACGTTCTTGAATTTTCAAACCACCGTTGTCCCCTCATTTAAACATATTCCTGTATTTTTCTTCCCGTTTCACTAGTGTGTTGCCAGTTGTTACTGTAAGTAATACAAAACTGTATAACACTGCTTGCGTTTCCCACGTTAGACCTGGTCTCACTTATGGCGACCACAACTAGCACGTTGCAATAGGAAATACTCCCAAGCCAAACACATTATATTCTTTATTCTTTCTCTTTTTTTAATCTTGAGACGAAAAATGATTTTGACAAAACGCATACAAGTTAACGGTATAAATAATGGACGTATATTTTAAGAGCTTCACCGTAGCTGTATGGTTAGCGTAGGAGCCTTTGGCATGGGAGGAGAGAGTTCAACTCATAATAGGAGAACGTGTGGTTCGGATCCCACGTTAATCTGTTGATCCATGTTTTATATGGCTTCATTGCCGAAATATGACATTAAACTCCAAATAAACCAAAAAAATATGATTTTAAAACATATTTCTGACTATTTAAAAAAACAAATAAAAAGTTAATAAAATTTTATTAGTGATTTTTAGGACAAAAATATCTGGTCATAGATAATAGCATAACTTTAGATCTGAACTGCTGATTGGATAAATTGCTCTGTTTTGACAGTTTGTGAGAGTTTAAACTGTCAAAAGATGAAGAACTTGCTTTTTTGTGGGACAGATGTTCAATTTACTGACCTCTACATATCTCAAATCATATCGTCTATTTCTAGTCTGTGCAGCTGTTGCTTTAAGTACCTTGCTGGGATTCTCTTTGCTTAGAGATGAAACCACTTCTTCGTTTGTTTCACTGCCCTCAACTATTTTTGATATGTAACGGTGATTTTGTAGTCACTAGTTCGATTCCTGGCGATGTTCGCTCAGCATCGCGAGGTAATAGAGGAGACGCTTGAGTTGGAAGGAAGGAAACTCCAGTCAGAAATCCTGGGACGGGTGCCAATGTGCTGATAACAAACACATAACTAAAAGCCATGTGGCAGGCAGCCACAATCCCTCGTGGGCTCTACGTCTGACGTTTATTTCTCTAGAGCAGGGTTTCTTAAACTTCTTGTGGCTACGACACAATATTTGACAACCAGAAAAATGTTCTTACGCGAGATCTTACACTTGATTTCCATATTATCTAAAACATACATTTCTCTTAGTTTTACCGCCAAGTGAATTTTGTGGCGCACACACCCCATGTGGGGGGGTTCACGGGGTTCCTCCCCTTTGTTCATTCCACCATTTCATTCATTTCTTATCATCAACGTCTCCTTTATCCTACACGGCATAATCGTGAGACGTAAAACTAAAAGATTTCATTTCATTTTTCTTAATTTCACTATTCTAGAAAATAAACAGTAGCCGGAGTTGTGTATAAAATATATTAAATTACGTTTAAAGTATAAATACTGCATATTGACAAATTGAAATAGTTTTTTTCAGCTTTGTTGCATATTGTTGGTTTTTCTAGGGTTTTAGAGCTTTATAGCACACCGTTTGAGGAACATTACTTTGGAGACTAGTGACATGGACCAACAGTTTTAGTATAGCATGCACCAAATATACTGCGAATATGTATAGCATTCAAAACTTTGTAGAAATGATTATGGAGCGAAATGAAATTAAGTGGACAAATACCGTCTGGGTGGATTTTCTCGGGGTTCTCCCGTTTCCTCCCACTTTATTCATTCCATCATTATCATCGATCCCAGTTTCACCGTCTTCGTTAGTCTCGATGCATAATCGTGGGACGTTAAATTAAACAAAACATTTGGTTAAGTACCAGACACCTGCAAGAAGTCTCAGAAAGTTCGCCGCCGATACATTGATGATAAAGGTAGTAGAATTAGTATACGAAATATTGCCCCACTCCCATACTCACCGGACCTAGCACCGGACTTGTTTCTCTTCCCAGAAATGAAGCATCCGCTCAGAGGAAGCCATTTTGACACTAGGGATGACATCATTTCGGAGATTGAATTGTGGTTTCAAAGCCAAAGTCAGCTCTCTTATGGCTAAGCGGTTCGCGTCGCGTAAGCGCCTTTGGAGTGGAAGACCCGAGTTCAATTCCCGGTGGGAGCTCATGTGATTCGGATTTCACGTTAAAATGTAGCTCGACGTCTCATATACTCTCACTGCTGAAAGGGGAGCTAAACCGAAACACAAAAGAAACATGAAAACCAAACTGCAGTCTTTTACAAAACGGGCCTACGGAAAGTGAAGAACCGCTGGCAAAAATGTGTCGCTAGGTACAATGACTACGTAGAGAAGGACTAATACTATTATGGTTTCAGAGTTCTCTAGAATGGATTTTTGATACCGCCTCATATGATAGATTATACAGAAGTATAAGTGTCGATTGAGAGTTCTTCCAAGTTACAAATAAATATCCTGATCAGGTACGCCGGACAAGTATGCAACCTGGAATGTCAAACTATTTGCTAGGTTGACTACTTTCTATTTTTTTTCTTTTTTTTTTCATCAAAATAAATAATCTCAGAATTCGAAATGGTAGTCATTCATTGTGATATTGTGAAACTTAACTGAAACAAAGACTGCTGAAGACTACCAGTGAAAACTGAAGATGGAAAGAATGGACAAATACACAGAATATAACTACAATCATGAATCTGGATTAAATCCTTGCAATGACTGAAAGGAAGTAACTATTTCACTGAAATATTATTAACACTACATATGCATTTAGGCTATGAATATCACTCCAGAGGCGGATCCAGAACCGACTTCTGGGGGGGACTGCTACTTAGAGCTACTTTTAAGAGCTTCAAACTCTGGAATGGGTTTTATTTATATATATATATAAAATAAAAAAAGTTTCCTCTTCTGGGAGGGGGGCGATCGGGCCGATGGATCCGCCACTGTATCACTCAACGTGTGATCACATTAAAAAGCAAATGCGCTTTCAAGATTTTTCCACGTTCAAACTAATATTTCATTTTTATTTTTATTTTTTTTTTATTTTTTATTTTATTTTTTATTTACTGAAAACCATTAACATTTCACAACCTGTTTCATTCTTACATGCGCATCAACCTCCAGAAATTTCTGCTTTCCTATACCTTAATGTACAGTGTGTATGACATATGTCAAGTGTATTTTTAGTGTTATGCTAGAAGCTAGGTCAATAATGTCATGAAAATGCAGTCAGAGTTACCACAATAATTTATACTAACAAAATACTTCAATGAATTGTCAATAATGGAGCAAAACGTACTATAAATAAATGGTAAAACTGTTTCACTTTAGTCTTTTAAAGAAATACATTGAAGTTGGCAAATGTTTTCATTACCTTATTGTTAAATTCCTTTAGGTACAAATTTAGGTATAATTTGAGGTAAGTTTAAGCATTTTTTTAGCCATATTCCGTGCTTCATTTAACTACGTTCTGAAGCAGTGGCGGCGATTGGACGTTAAAAGTGGTGAGTCAATACATGATCTGAATATTTATACATCCATGTTAGTTTTTCTGGTTGTTTTTAACACACTATATTTTTCAGTTAAAAATACCGTATACCGTATTTCATATTTTTATTAAGTAAATTGACAAGAGCAACGCAAGTAAGTACTAACCCTCTGTACTCTTAAACAAAGAAACCGTACGAAAAGATTTGACTCATTTCTCATGAACATCATAAAATTCTTTCTGGAACATTGTGTGATCAGATTATTTTATAACAATTTTGCAAAACAAATAAATAGAAAGGATAATATTAATCATAGTAATGAATAATGAGGCTTCTTTTGTAGAAGTTATATTGAAACTGGGGATTAATAAACAAGTTATATTTTTAATTTCGCACGTGCCATTAAATGTATTTTATTACTCTTAGAAAATGAAAGATGATAGGCCTAAATACTACAAGCATATGCTACGACATTTAAAGAAATACGAATTTGCAATATTCATTGCTTGCTTTGAATTGCAATTAAAACCCAGTTACTGAGGCTTTCTTAACTCCATTTGAAGACAAATACCAATCGTACTCACACATTTATACTATATGCAAATACTATATGACACCATTTTTTTCTATAAACCAGTAAGACATACAAAAACTTTACATTTCCAAATGAAACTATAAATACATTAAGGGATCACTTCAAAGAAGTGGCAGTCAACTTCCTCCTCTTGCTCCTCCCCTAGTCGCCGCCTCTGCTCTGAAGGTACCTGCTGGCAACACTGGTCGTACTTCTTTCTCTTAAATTCACAATATTCTCAAGACGAAAATCAACACAAAATATGTTCTGCCTGAACTGGAAAATGATCCCGAAACCACGCGAGGAAAAATCACAAAGTTGTTTCGCTATAATAATAATAATAATAATAATAATAATAATAATAATAATAATAATAATAATAATAATAATAATAATAATAATAATAATAATAATAATAATAATAATAATAATAGGTTCCCTATTAAGCATTTATTCCTATTATTATTATTTTAGTTTTAGTTTCTATTCGTGGAAATCTTACACGCATAGAATCCAAATAGAAACGCTCTTTGTACTGATACGTTTAATAACGGTTCCTTCTCTTTTTTTATGCAAGGAACATTAAGAAAAAATAAAAAGTATTAACATTCCGCTCTCGTGGTACGCCTGCTGTAACCCTTTTCCTTCTTAAAATTCCACGTGTATCATAAGACACACACACACATCACTCGTAGTCGTAACTTCCGAAGGGTGCAGCCTCCAAATATATTCCCAATGTCATGGGAAAGTCATTGCTTCTAATCTCAGATCAAAAGCTAAAAAGAATAAAAAGTACAGATCCCTCGCACTAAACTTTTGCTCAATTTTGATTGGTTGTCGGATTTCATATAAATTCAACAAAGCTTTATTGTAGTGTCTTTGACAAATTTTGTTGTGTATTCATAGTACTGAGGTGAGTCGATTTTGAGTTTAACGTTCCTTTCAGCAGCGAGGCTATATGAGACGGAACCTACTGATTAACGTGGAATCCGAACCACATGAGCTCCCGCCGGCAATCGAGCCTGAGTTTCCCACGCCAAAGGCGCACACGCTAACCACTTAGCCACGAAGGAGCTCCTGTACTCATAGTATTGTTCCAGTGCTTGTGACTGCGATAGGTGTCCATGAACATGGCGATATTAGCACAAGTTATGGGTATCTGTTACTTGAAGTTTGGAGTCCCTTTCAGCAGCGAGACTACATGAAACGTGGACGTACAGCTTAAAGTGAGGCCCGAACGACAAACTTTCCTAGCGGAAATCAAACCTGAGCAAAGAGTATTTGTAAAAGGAGTTTACAAAATAATTTTTGGAGCCAAAAGTAAGAACGTGTGGTGAATGGAGACGCATTATTATATGACTCCTAAAACAGCAGTGCCGTGCCGTGTGGTGGGGGGAGAACGGGACGACGACGCCGGGCGCCGAAGTAAGGGGTCTCAAAATTCGGGAGGAAAAAGAAAAGAAGGAAAGAAAAAGAGAGAGGAAAAATTACTTGGAATATTTTAGATCAACAGTAGTGGAATATCCATTGCACATATATAAAATGGAGAAAAAAAGTAATAAAAGTGCTCAAAATCAAGGAAAAGTAGGGTTTATTTTTGAAAATTTTCTTATGGTTCGCACCAACCATGCTGGTGCTTCGCGGCTGGTCTGTCGACCTCACACATATGTACTAGGGTGCCATCGGACACTCTCACCGCAGGCGCTGATTTTCCATAGCACGGCACTGTAAGACGGGCAGGACACGTCTCTCGTAGGAGAAACTCACGGGAGGTGAATAGAGCTTTAGTTAAAAATACTTTGGATAAGACTGTATTTGCCTAGGGGAAGATAGTATGACAATATACAACAAGCTTTTTTAAAAAGTTTTATTCCCTTTAGGATAAAGGAGACGGGCGTTTAATGAAAGTGAATGACTACGATACAATGGTAGAATGAGAATGTGGGAGGGAACAGAATAACCCTGAGGAACCCACGGATGTATCATTGTCCGCCACAAACTCACACGGTCTGGGACCGAACCAGGAATCTTTCGCATCAGAAGTGGGAGCCACTGTGACCCTCTTGAAAAAGTAGAGTATAGTAACTACGACTGCAGTAGTTCCCCATGTTGTAGGGTGCAATCACGCTCTTTGTTTCTGTAGAGATGAACCTCAAGGTGCCTTAACCATCAAGTTAGCTAATTGTGGACTGAAAACAGCCTATCTTTAATTAAATCATGACCATCATCATTCACTTGCCTTAATCCTCCGACTCCCTTAGCCTAAAGGGCATAAGCGTGGGGCGTTAAACTCAAAGATTTCATTTCATTTCAATTAAACCACGAATGATAGTAAGCTGTTGTATGTGTCACTGTTGGGAGTATGTATATCAACGTTACCAAAAGACAAATAACAATAGATACCATTTGCTACTTAGCAGTGAATATTTTCATATACATTAGAGCTGAAATGGTCTAGCACTAAAAAATGTCATGCTGCGGCCAGTCAGCCTACTGTGAGCGTGGGCACCGTTCTAACATCGAGTCCGTTCGTTGTTGTTCCTTTTCCTCAATCCTTGGACTTTAGTAGTCCTTCAAGGTGTCTGTGTGTCCCTCGACCTTGGTTCGCAATTAGCTATGTGACCCCTATACTCTCACATAGGAAGTAGGATACACCAATTGCGAGGCCAGACCGAAGTCCTAAGTACCTATCAGTTTACCTTATTGGTCCAGTTGGCTCTGCTAGCGAGTCAGGCCCTTCCATATTCTGCAGGTGTGGCGTCCAAGTTTTGTGAGGCAAGCTCACCTCCCATTAGTTACCGCATCCCAGGGTTTGACCTTAACCCAGTCGAAACCAGCCCGGGAGTCGCAGGCATGCCCGAGGTAGCATGATCATTCCCGACCCTGCCTATCTCTATCGTTCAATGTTTACCATGAACACATCGATATACTCCTGTATCTCATTCCGGATCCAATTCCCATGTAAGGTCACCATTTCAATTCTATTCCTGGCCCTTATCCTCAAGAATTTCTTCCCTTTCACTGGTATCGGAAGCCTTTACCTAGGTGGCTCGGAGTGGCACCTTTATCCATCCACCGTTCAATCCCCTTCCAGGCAAAAGACTGGCATTCATCACCCCGTAGGATCGTATTAATAATATGGGACTTCCTTTAGTTACGGTAGAGATACACAATACATGTCCAAAGCCAATGACTGATATAGACCAAACATGACGT
Organism: Thermobia domestica; assembly: GCF_964235325.1. Taxonomy (NCBI): domain Eukaryota; kingdom Metazoa; phylum Arthropoda; class Insecta; order Zygentoma; family Lepismatidae; genus Thermobia; species Thermobia domestica. The sequence continues at coordinate 2,321,489 of NC_137455.1, forward strand.
CTCTGAACAAACATATTCATTTGGGAATACAACCACCTTCGTGGCAGGCTTGCCCAAGCAATACGGTGCTTCCTATCTGTAACGTGTTCAAGTACAGCGAACCACAAAAGTATCTCCCCCTAAGTGCTCTAATTCCATTACTTGGGGTCCAGGTCATTTGCAGTTGTGAGAACGCCTAGACAGATGCAACCCAACTTACACGTAACTTTTCTCGGCACTGGCAGCAGTTGGTAGCCCTGATCCAGGTGTTTATGCAGGTAAAATTGTAAAGTAGGTGACTAAAGAAACAGTTCTCCATTCTAAGATGAATCTCAATGATTCGGATCGTCTTTTCCAAAGAATACCATATATTAATCTCAATATTGCTGTATATATAATATATTATTTCTTTATATAGTGTGGTTTAGAGAAATAAAAATACTGACCACGCATGAATCAGGAAATGCTTGAAAGTAGCTGAAAATATCAAATCTAAAACAACTGCTGGAAATAAGTTTGTAAATGATTGCCTCCATTAAGAGGCCTTCTCCAATTCTCCTCATTCCAACACCTCTTTCTTTCTGGAGGAAAGATCTTGCTTGTCACACTGAGTATGTTTTTAAATTGAAATTGAAACATTTGAAAAAGTTTCAACCTGGCCGGGATTTGAACCCGGGTCTGCCGAATAGAAATTCAATACGCTAACCACTAGAACTTACTTGAAGTACTTATTACTTAATTTTACTTGCTTTACTCGTTTACTTGACTTGTTTCCAATCACCTAGAACGAAGGGACACGAATATAGAAACATCGAGGACAGTTAAAATCACAAAGGCTCTCCACCGGAAATCGAACCCAGGACCTCGTACACCAAAGACGCACGTGCTAGCCACTAAACCAGCGGGGAGGGCACACGCTCGGCTACGAGGCAGCAATTGGCATTTACTTTCCGCTATATGTGGGTCATGATTCTTGATGCCCTATCTGTATCGGCCAATAAGATAAGAGGATATCTGAAACTCTTGGGATCCGCGAAAATGCAAGCCGGCAGACATTATTTTCGCATTCTTTGAATCGCGTCAACACGTGCATAAAAGGAACGTTCTACTTTTATCTTCCGCAACTACTAGTTTATCTTTTATTTTTGCATGAGGAATTTGTGGTAGATTGGCAAATTATGAAACTCGTATGGCAGAGGCATCGGTTCGAATCCCGTTTGGCAATTATTTTTTCTTAATTGGAAGGTATTGTTTACGTAATTGATATTGTAATACTGTTATTCCTTTATTATTATTATTATTATTATTATTAGTAGTAGTAGTAGTAGTAGTAGTAGTAGTAGTAGTATTGTAAAGTTGAGACATGGCTACATATTTATATTTTATGCATTTTCTGATTGGATTTCAAGTCTTTTGTTGAATAATCAACACATTCCATTGTAGGGGGTTTGGGGGAGGGAAATAGTATCCTGTTGCTCTTTATTTGTTTCCTTGCACGCACACCAAGCCTGGATACTACATTTCACCTTTCTATATCTACGGAAAGTACCTACAGGTTTTGATGATCATAAGAAAGTAAGTGAATAAGTTTGTCAAGGGTTCGAAGAACCCTAAACGTCAGAGGCGGATCTAGAAGGTAAAACCTGGGGGCAACCGGAACCCGGCTATATGTATATTAGATTTACTATAAACTTTCAAAAGTATTTAAATAAGAGCTTAAATTTTTTGTAACTCAAACCTGGGGGCCTAGATACGCCACTGCTAAAGGCCAATTTATCCTGAATGGCCTTGCGTGTTTGTGTATCTTTTTAGTTGTCAATTTAAAGTTGAATTCTCTGGACTATTCTTTCTATATAATACTTTACTATTTTATCATGACTGAAATCAGAAAATTTCACCATTATTACATTGGAATCCTAAAATTGTGTAATTACTGAATTCACTGCACATCGTGAGTCGTGGCTTCCCTAACAACACAAGATGTGCTAGGCATGTACCATTTAGGTGTCCCAGCTACGTTTTAGGTACCCGACACTTGACACATATGATATTCAAGTGCTAAGTATGTACTTCAGCTACTTACAGTTTTAGCTACTTTTTATACCTAATTGATATTTGCAACTATGTACCACAAATATAGCATTTATATACCTGGCCCAGTTTCGCACTCTATCAGTCATTTGTTTTTGTTGTCACTTGGGACATACGTTTGTCATGTTCTAGGTACGTTCTTTAGATACATACTGTTTCAGATACCCTAACAGCACAAGATGTGCTAGGCATGCGCCATTTAGGTGTTCTAAATTCATCTTACACAATTGATGCATTTGTTGCTTCTTTTTCTAAGCGAATGTATACTAGAAGCAACAAACGCATCAACTTTATTACATGGCAACTGATCATTTGGAAGTGAATATGGAAGAACCATGACATAAAGTAAATAGACACTCGTCATTTTGTTATAAAATTATAAGGTGAGAAGATTTTATCTGATCCCAAACGGTTATCGTCGAATATACGCGGTTAAAGGAGCACTCTGATTAGCCAAATTCAAAAAAAAAAAAAAAAAAAACCTCAATAATTTATCCCTCTACAAGCGACGTTCTCTTCATCGCCTCCGTGGCCCAGTCGGTAGAGCACGCGGCTAGTAATCCAAAAGTTGGTGATTCGCGCCTACCATGGGGTACATTTTTTACTTGTTTAAAATGGTTTCAGACTCACGTTAATGTTAACACATTACATATTTATGCAATTTAACATATTTTAGTGGAGTAATTTTGTGGTTCATTTACTCTTACGGCATGGGGAACATACATAAAACATACTAGGCACGTTCCCCAGGTACATGTCAGGCATGTGCCTAGGGGCGGACATAGACTGTGACTGTCACTTGCCATCCATGTGATTTCTCTCTCAGAGGTACATAAGGCACATACTGGACACATTTCCATGTAGTTGAGGGAACATGATAGTCATATGCCTGCTACGTAATTGTGCTGTTAAGGTTAAGCGTTAGTTTCATAATGTTGGGGTCCCGGGTTTGATTAACTCTGAGGCAATAAGGAAATTTTTATAATTTGCAATATTGATACTTCTGATGTATACTAACATAAAAAATATTCAATTTCTCTGCGTCTCAGAGTCGAGACGGTTCCTTCACAAGTGAAATACCAACAACACAAAATTACGTCATCCGTATCAACCCTGATTCGTACTGTCTGTCAACGTAACGTGTTTGGACAAGAGCTGATGAATACATAAGGGCTAAACACGTCCTTACTGCTGTAGTATGAACCAAAATGAGTGCTTAGGATTTGTTCCTACCTGTGCACAAATTGCAAATAGTGATCGAACTTACAACTCTAGTCACGAGAATGATCCTATTTAAGATATTACCTCACCTTTCTATCTAGAAGAAAGGCGAAGCAAAATACATTACTGTTATCAGCTAACAAATCTTTATACTCCATTTCTTGTCATAAAATGATAATTCAATCTGTAAATCCAAAACGTAATAATATTATTGCGTTCATGTGTAAACCTAAGAAACATCTGACATACTGTATATCTTTTCTGTTCCTTTGAATAGCTTCCTATGTTACTTTTTCTTTCCTTCTGTGGTAATAATAATAATAATAATAATAATAATAATAATAATAATAATAATAATAATAATAATAATAATAAAGAAATAACAGAATTGCAATACCAATTATATAAACATTACATTCCCATACAGAAAAATTAATAATTGCCACGACGGGATTTGAACCCAGGTAGCTGCAATGGGAGTTTCCTGCTTTCACAATTTTTTAAACAAATCGCCCCAACCTGAGTATTGTTCGCCACTGGCACGTCATGTCCTTTCGACGTATTACAAACACTAAAGGGACACGAACAAAGAAATACCGAGGACGGTTAAAATTCCGTCATTGCTCTTAAGGAGAACTCGAACTCCTAGTGGATTGCGCCTCATGATCAAAAGCCGAAAGCCTGAGATCACTCGGCTAGTGCCACTGGCTCAATCTGCCACAAATTCCTCATATGAAAATGAGAAAATAAACTAATAGTAATGAAACATAAACATAGAACTTTCTATTTGTACAGTTCGCGGCAAAATAAAAAAAAATGCACATGAGCATATAAGTTTATTGTGAAACTACAAGTAAAACGCATTGAATCAACATATCGTCTAAGTGGCACGAATCACGCCAGGGGAAACCTGGGCGTCCTCTGCTGCACACATATTTTGAAGCAAAAGACTTCGTCGTTTCACAATAAACCTACATGCTCGTGTGCAGGTTTTTTGCTGCCGACTGTACACGTATTAACACAATTCAAAGAATGTAAAAATAATTTCTGTCGTCTTTTCTTCCTCGGAAATTAGAAGTTATGGTAAAGAAGAAATGTAATGTAAATCGGGACCATCCCTGAAACCTATCATATAACCTCAACTTGAAGAACGTTTCGTGATAGGCCTATTTTCCTCATTGATATAACTTGTTTTTGAGTTAAACAAGTAAATCTCAAGTAAGTCATTAAGACACTCACATAAGCATTAGTATCTTGTGTATATTCTTCCATGAAACGATTTTAACTAGGTATTAGTTTGGGTGGAAGATAAAGTGGCGCGGTAGGTGAGTGGTTAGCGCATTAAACTTCTATTCGGTAAATCCGGGTTCAAATGCCGGCCCGGCAGAAACTTTTTTAAATGTTTCAATTTCAATGCATACTCAGTGTGACAAGCAAGATCTTCTCTTCCGTAGAAAGGAAAGATGTTTGAATAAGGAGAATTTGAGAAGGTCTGTCAATGGATACAGCAATTTATAAACTTGTTTCCAGCAGTTGTTCTAGATTTGATATTTTCATCTACTTTCAAGGATTTTCTGATTCATGTGTGATCAGTGTTTTTCTCTCTTTGAATATACAGTATGTAATGAAATAATACATTACATACACAGCAATATTGAGATTAATATATGGTGTTCATTGGACAACACGCATTGAACCAGAACGATTCATCTCAGAATGGAGAAATGTTTCGTGCGTCATCTACTCACAATTTCGCTTGCATAAAGACCTGACTCAGTGCTACCAACTGCTGTCAGTGCCGAGAAAAGTTACGCGTAAGTTGGGTTGCATCTGTACAGGCGTTCTCACAACTGCAAATTACCTGGACCTGAAGTAATGGAATTAGAGCACTTAGGGCGGAGATACTTTTGTTGTTCGCTGTACCACGTACACGTTCTAGCTATGATATATTCCGAACCCAATGGCTACCATTTGGGAGGGAACATACCCTTCCTCGGTTATAACGTTTAAACAATACGGAACTTCATTACGGTAGAGGTACGTCGTACATTACTAGACCCAATGGGTGATGTTGCCTGTTTTCTTTTTAAGGCAATGATCATTTAAGAGCGGCGGTTCCCCTGGTAGGGTCCTTGATCCTGCACCCTGTAGATTTTTTCTTTGTTTTCTTTCTCAAAAGATATGAATGAGAATTTACCTTCAAGTGTACAATTTTGTTGAGGTCGATATATGGCCTATTCATCGAAACAAAAATTAAAGTAAAAGAATAAATTTAATTTGGACTACATCTTATTAACCATTGGACGTGCCATCGTGTTCCTGGTGATATAATGAAAAGTTTCATGAGAATGGTATTCAGTTGGTTTATTGTAATAGGTGCATGATTATCGTACAGCGTTAGTTTCTAGGTTCATAAAGAAAATCCATTTTTAGTGGATAACCAGACCAGGATAAGGATTCACATTCAGCAATATAATTTTGATCATCTCAATAAAATGTATTTGGTTGATTTGTGTCTCATCTTTAGAGATTTCTTTGTTGTTGACTGATAATATTGAAGAATTAATAAAAGATTTATATATTACACGTGAAGAAAATAGTTTATAGTTCTTGTCTAACATAGTTATCCCAAACAGCCAAGTACTCTCCTAATACGTAATCGGAAACAATGAATTATGCCACATTGTACACTTATAAATGAAATCCTTGTTTATCAGATACAGGGGCGTCATTTAGAGGGTCCGAAAGGAGCAATTGCCCCCTCCAAGAGTTTGAGGAATTCATATACTTTAATCGATTGTCTAGTAATATGCTAGTAGAAAACGTGAAAGTCTTATGTAGGTGGTACTTTTGCTCCCCCCCCCAAGCGAAGTCTGAAATGACGCCCCTGATCAGATAAGGACACATTGGTTTTAGTCGTTTCAGGAAAAGAAATCCCCGAACCAGTGACGAACTAGGGGGGGCAAACGGGGCTTGTGCCCTGGGCGCCGGATTAGGAGGCGCAAAACTGGGCAAATATTTATTTTCATTATAAGGAAAGGAAAGGAGTTTTAGCAAACTAAAGATCATTTAAAAAATCCTCCAAAACTTAAACAGGACAACAAGCCTCACCAACCTTAGAATCATATCCATACAGCGTGAGTTAGCTCCAAAGCTATCTTTTGAGGTCATCGTAAAAATCTTAGCAGCCAAAAAGAGCCCGCAAAGTTAAATTTTGGTTCCAGCTTTTTGTGTTTTCATTTACCTTACGTTCATTTAAGAGATGAGTATAATTCTCGAGACAAGAGCTTGACTGTTTGTCATAATTAAATATTCTATTCTAAAGCAACAGACTGTTTATTCATTATACACATATGCACATCCCGATATAACTCCAAACATTGTGATTTCTAGTTATTATGATAGGCTTATAAAAATATGTCAAGCAAATTTCAAATTATTTGGCAATCAAATACTAATTAGGCCCTAGTTTCGTGCTTTACCTTGTACTAAAAATTAAATTATAAACTGCAATTTTGAAATCAAGTTTTACCACTTGAATAAAAATGGAATAGGAGAATTACTGTGTGATGCTAATATCAGGTGAAGTTGGAAGGCTAGTTCTTGTCACGGGCGACAACTAACCTAGTTGAGTCGCTAGCCCCAACAAAACTTACTCAATAGCAAATTTTGTTTTCGCGTTTTCTTAAAGATTTATGAAATATAAATAAAATAGTTGAAACCGTTTTCGAAAAATTCGTAATTTTTAAATTTTTATTTTGGGGTAAAAAAAAAATAAGATTTGGTATGACTTGGTTGATTGGTTGTATAGGTAGTATGCACTTAAATACATTCAGACGAACACACAAATAAATCCTTCACTATGTAAGAGTCATGAAAGAAGTAAATTGTAGGAATTTCAAGCCTATCTTCTTTACTATTATAATTCACCCAGCATTTTAACGTTACTAGAAAGGGAACAGGTCTGTTGACGAATTTAAAGCGATTTAAAACTAAAGTAAAACAAAGAGAAAAAAAAGAGAGAGTTCGTAACAGAATCCAATTCTTTCAGAACAAGAATAAAAGAATAAAAATACAAAGAAAATTCCTTTGGCACAACATTCACGTTTCCGGAGAATGATGAATAAGACAGCATAACATAGATTACTCTGACGATAAATAATTTTCAGAACAAAGGAAGACAGTTATTTTGGGTATTTCACTGCTGAATGGAAAATACATTTGAAGAAAGTACAAAACTTAAAAAAAAAGTGTATTTCAGATTTAGAATAAAAGACACTGTACATAGAATTAACCAAAGGGGTGAGTGAATATTCTCTTGTTATATACGAGGGTGATTCAGAAAGTAATGCCTCCAAGCCCACTACTTGGCCAATAGTACTGCAAACATTCTGAATTGTTTATCATTAATGCACTGATGTTTAAGCTATAGAATGTCATTTGTTTCACCCTCCTACCTCTCCTCGTTCCAAAATAATGGAGCAATCGATGGCATCTAGTGGTGACGTCCGGTTGAAACAGCTGGCTGCGAAAGGTTGTGCTCCGAGAAACATTCATCGCCGGCGACTAGTCGTAGATACATCATTATGACATCATTATTACGAAACGAAGAGTCAGTCAATGGAGCGTCCTCTCCACCGCCAAAAATTCAAAGTTGTCCCAAATGCTTTCAAAGTGTTGTTAACATTCTGTCTCATCCTACCTATAGCCCGGATCTTGCGCCCTGCGACTTTTGGATTTTCCCCAAACTTAAAGATCCCCATAAGGGCCAACGCTACAGTTGTGACACGGAGGTAAAAGTAGCGGTTCGGCAATAGTGTCACCAGCAGCCACCACAATATTCTTTGCCGACAGCATGAAGAACCTTGTTTCGCGTTGGCGGAAGTGTGTTGCCCGTAATAGGGACTATGTTGAAAAATTATGCTATCATTTGTAGCTGACATTTTAGTCTTTTCACTGATACCACTATCGGTACTATCTGTCAAACACAAATAAAGCTATCAAGTGGGAGACATTAATTTCTGAATCACCCTCGTATATTGATAAATTAAAATTTAATTCGAGTGATAGAAGTTATTTTCGTGGATGATGTTTTTAGAATTAATAGTTATAATCGAACATTGTCAACCTGTTTCATGCCACTCCACCTATCTCATCCCCTCCCCTTTCTTGCTCAACTTGTTCTCTGTCTCCTGCCTCTGATCGTAAATGCCCGCTCCTATATCACATGTTGGCCAGTTCGAAATGACTAAAATTAATAAAATTTGTTTTATAATAATTAGTGGTCATGAATAAACTTCAATTTAGACACTGATCAGATTACATTTTCATAAACTAATGTTCGAATAGGCTAGAGAGAGAAAATCGAAGACGTTAAGACGTTCTACTATTTAGGAAGTCTAATATCCTCAGACGGAAGAAGTGAAAAAGACGTAAGTTCAAGAATATCGGAGCCTAAAAAAGCATTCAATGGAAAAAGAAACTGCTAACATCAAGAAATGTGTCGTTGGACTTTTTATATCAACTTCTTGGCAACACTGAGTAATAGGCTTTTGGAAGAGAGAAATTATTTTGAAGAATAACATTACTGTTAGAATGTGGTTGAAATTACATGTATACGACTTTGATTAGACTAAATCTAGACCTGGTACGTAAGATTATACAGCTGATGAAGGAGAAAAGTCATTGAAGTTTTTTGAGCATGTTTCTCTATACTTTAAATTAACAAATAAATAAACAAAAATTTTGTTCAAACAATTTTATTTGTCATTATAGTAGTAGTAATAGTAATAAAAGCTGAAAAGACAGTGAAATGCGGACACTGCAAAGGTGTTTTCGGTCATGGTGAAGTTGCCTCATTCTCGCTTGTGTTTGCTAATGACTTTATCCTTACAAACACAACACCCAACGAGTACAACATCCACGTGGCTGCTTGTGTGTCCGTGAATGATCCATGCGCACGATATGACCACAATATATTGACGAAATCATTTTCTGTAAACGCTACGGAAACAGGAAAAACAAAGTTTATCTGCGGAAACGGAATTTCTTAATTCGTCATTTATTTTGAATGTTATTTCCTAGGATTTTTACCTGTGATAAAGAACTCACTAAAACTAGCTTCGGTTTAAGAAGGCCAAAGGTTTATCACCACAGAACTCATTCAATCCCAAATTTATCCACTAACGTATAGTGTATTCACTCAATAGGAGTGCAGTTCGGCAAATGTCTTTGAAGTAGCGATGGCCACAAAGTTTCGGTTAGGGCGGAACCAGTTCCGCGAGAAACCGGTTCTTGGAGATCCGATTTTCAGAACCGGTTCCAGACCTGGATCCGAAAACCCGGTTCCAGAACCGGAACTTAAGAACCGGTTCCAGACCTGGATCCGAAAACCCGTTTCCAGAATCGGATCTTGTGAACCGGTTCCATACCTGCATCCGAAGAACCGGTTCCAGATCTGGATCCGAAAACCCGGTTCCGGAACCGGATCTTCTAGAACCGGATCCGTTCAGAGTCGAAAACCGGTTCCGCCAGGAACCGGTTCTGGCCATCTCTACTTTAAAGTCCTCATGCTGAATTTTACAACAATATCCCTTCCTCCTTCTATCTCTCTCGCAACCACATTTGCGGGGTTGCAACGTCTTAACACTCATTATATGTACTTTCTTCCCAATGCAATGACTAATATGAAACAGATGCTAGGCAATTCAAGAACAAGAAAGCTGGTGTTGGAGACAGGGAATCGAGCACGAATTTACAAGACAGCATTTGGAACTGTGACAACTAAGACGCCAAGTAGAGTGACCAAACGACTGTCAATTGTTTGAAATGAGGGTTCTCGAACGATGACTTATTTATGGCACTAGCCACCACACGTACAAGGCGGCAATTTTTTTAATATACGAACTGCACTCGAATTGAAGAAACAGACTATATCTCTTTGTGACGCGCGGCCAAGTAGTTAACGCTCATGTGAGTGATCCCAGAAGATATCAGCTAGGAGTACAGATCAACATATAAAATCCCGAGTAATTACTTACATCCCAAGAGTTAAACAATCTAACAATTAATGTGTGGATTATTATAACATTCCCTTAAGACTCAAATACATATATTATTATCTCGCATTGTCGTTCTACAACAAGCCTCCTTCCTGAATACGATTTTCAACTAGCGCTATATTAACCCGTCTTATGTCTAATTTAACATCGGTCTCGAGCCCGACTCCCGGTTCGATCCCTTCAAAAAAGATGTAACAGATTTTTCAGATCAGCCAGTTTGAGTGAAGTTTGTCCTCATTCACACCAAGTAAAACCATGTCTTACCCTGCAATTCTGATTTCAGGTACAATTGTGATGCCTTTTTCTAGAGTCAGTTTTTTTTATTCAACACCAATTTATGAAGGATGGCGCTACAATTAACGTGAGTTCCAAAGCGAGACCTGGACATGATTCCGATGAAGTTGGCGGGTGCGTAAAAGACCTTCCCTATCATACTACCTCACCTCCAGGAGAACTGGGCTACAGGACTCGGCTACTATCTACTAGAAAAGCGGATTCTGCACAGGTGACTCAAATTTAAAATTTTTAACAAAGGAATCCTCTCTTTGAACGGATCTTTTCTATTAACTCACAACATTATCCTTTATCTCATCAGCTTCAAACATATTTCTTTTTAACGTATGGCTAGTCATGGGTAGGTTTAAGGTTGCTTATAAGACGAAAGTTCAGGCTGTCTCGTCTCGAAAACGTGTTGTGAAAGTGATGTCTCGTCTCGATAAGTGTATATGTTTCTTTTGGAAGAGCTGTACTTGTTTCTTACCACTAAATTTTTAGGAAGAGCTATAGCTCGTATCTTGTCACTAAATTTTATCTCGCTTTTTTAGTAGTCCTAGGCAAATGTAAGAAACGCCAAAAGAAAATACTAAACATAGATTTAATGCAAAAAAAAAAAAAAACTAAGGAAAGGATAAGAAAACACACACACACACACACACACATATATATATATATATATATATATTATATATATATATATATATATATATATATATATATATATATATATATATATATATATATATATATATATATGTGGGGGGGGGTGTACGTGTGTTTGTGTGTGTGTAAGAGAGAGAGAGAGAGAGAGAGGCAGTGTTAGTGTTGTCAACGGATCCAGCGGTTCGGCTCACGGTTTAGTCAACGCCGAGCCATACCAACAGCTCACCCAACAGAGTTGGCTCGAGCCCTCGGCTCACTGTCAGTTGGGCCGAACTGAGCCGAGCCGATGACTCACCCCAACCGAGCCAGCTTGAGCTTGAGCTGAGTCGAACCGAGCCTATGGTTCAATCCAACCGAACCGGCTCGAGCCAATGGCTCACCTGAGCCAAGTAGAACCGAGCCGATGGCTCGTTTCAATCAAGCCGGCTCGAGCTGTTGGCTCAGTTGAATCGAGCCGAGCTGAACCGGTGGCTTAAGGCTCGAGCCGAGCCAGTTGACATCAATAGGCAGTGTTTGTTTCAGGCATGTTTCCTGGGAAGTAACGCCCTCCCCCGGAGGAGATAAGTTTATTACGTACTAGAATAGTACCCAGCAGTGGGAGATTAATTTCAGGATACAATAAATAAATAAACATTTTAATATTGTTACTTTACAAGTTTTCTAAAGCTCGTGCTGAAGTTTTCTTTTTTATTTATTTATTTAGAGATTAGGTGTATCTTGTGTCTGTAACTGCCAACCTTGAACAGATAAGTGACAATTGAACGTCTTGTTGCGTGTACTTCAGAAAAGCGTAAGACAAGTAGCTGTTGGCTTTTTAATACGTACACTGAGAAGAAAAAAGTATGTGTCATAGTTAAAAACGTAAATTACATTTATGTAATTCCTGTAGTTTTTGGATTTAACGTACAGAAAACGTATATTTTCTAACTGAAAAAGTATATTTTATACACTTCCGTATATGTGTTCCGAATAAGTGTACTTTCCGTACGAACGAAAGAACTGTATGTATAAAGGTTGTCAGTATCTCACATACAGATAGACGTGTGTAATATACGTATACGTATATAATATACGGGAGACTGTTCGATGTCAAGACATCCTGCAACGGCATGATGTAACATCTAAAGGCAGTGCGTGTGTAGGATATGGATAACGAATGCTCCGTACTGATTTATGTAGTAAAGATGAAGATTCCGTATATTTGTAGAATATACCGCTGTCCGGATAACGGATTTTTTTCAGTGTAGTTTTAGAATTCCTTTCCCCTGGCACGTTTTCTGAAAGAAACACTGGAGAGGCGTGTGTGTGTGTGTGTGTGTGTGTGTGTGTGTGTGCGAGAGAGAGAGAGAGGGGGGGATTCATGGCCACATACCACCCAGATGAACCAGGTTCGATTCACCCAAGTGATCTTTTTATTATTATTATTATTATCTCTGTTGTGTTTTACATACTCCTAAATACAGCTTAAAGTTCATCAGCCTCTCTTAAATGAGTTCCTTATCAGGGGCGTCATTTCAGACTTCGCTTGGAAGGGGGGGGTAAGAGCACCACCGACATAAGACTTTCACGTTTTGTACTAGTATATTAGTAGGCAATCTATTAAAGTATATGCATTCCTCAAACTCTTGGGGGGGGCAATTGCCCCCTCCTGCCCCCCTAAATGACGCCCCTGGTTCCTTTATTGAGGTCTGTCGATGCTAATTCAACTCTTCTCATTTATCTGAATATACACTTAAAAATTATTCCAATCGTCTGGGAGAGGAAACGAATTAAGCTCATTTCGAGTAAAAAAAATAAAAAAGTAGGGGTAAAATTTGCTGAAGTGCTTAGAACAGCACTAAAACAAAACGTTTTTAGTTGATGGCACAATAAAATTAAAAAAAGAACGTTTACTGAGGACGTTGGCTCCAGCTGTAATGCGGAACCCTTTGATTATAGTTACCCACTGACTAACAAACACGCTCACTTAAATTACGCTTTATGCGTCGCTTTCAATTAGGCCCAGAACCATTCTTTCCTAGAGACATTCTAAGACCTACGAAGGGGGATTAGCAGATTAATTATAATGAAAATAACGTTAAAATATGGAGAAAAGCTGCTCTCAAATAAGATATTTTACATGCTTTGTGAAATTGTGTATATCATTTGGTCTATTAGATTTATATTGCAGGAAACTATAAATTCTTCAAATCGGAAATGTTAGAACGAAAATATTTAAATTGCACAATTGTTGACAGTAACAGAGATGTTCTAAGAAATTGTTAGAATTCAACAATTGTAATAAATAATTTTGTAACAATTAACAGGATAATACATTTTCAATTGTTCAATTGTTCAAAATTTTCTAGGAAATTGTCAGAACTAACAATTGTTCAAATATGTTTTAGGAAATTATTAGAATTAAACAATTGTAAAAAAATATTATGGTCCTTAATTGTTACAAAATTATTTATTATAATTGTTGAGTTCTAACCATTTCTTAGAACATCTTTGTTGGTGTCAACAATTGCGGGACTTCAATTTTTTTAGTTTTAACACCATAAATGCAGTACAAGGAGAAACCAAAGTTCAAGATGTGAAAGTCTGCAGGTGAACGAATTCGAATTCAGCAGCGCCATTTCATATTTTGATTGGGAGGAGCAAACAAAATTAAGTGTTTCAAATGTTTTAATAGTATAGTAGCATACAATTGATTAAGAATATGTATTTCTTGAACTCACGAGGGGATTTTCCTTCTGCTCTTCCTAAATGACACCTTCACTAAATTGGAACATTATGTACGAATGTACTTAACATTTCTTATATCTTAATTGTCATCGAATGTATTATTCCTCAGAACTAACTAACTCTATGGTCTATGGAACCCGGAGATTCAATGCCACATTCACAAAAGCTCTCCATCGACTTCCATCCTTCGTCAGCTGCATCCAGTTTCTACTTAGCATTCGTATTTCTGCGAGACCCATCTTAATACTCTCCTCCTATCTGCGCCTAGGTCTTCCTAATGGTCGTTTTACGATTGATCTACCAGTTAAAACTTCAAACATGCACCTACTTTCTTGCATTCTGGCTACATGACCTGCCCACCTAAGCCTCCTAGATTTGATGACCCTGACAATGTTTGGTACACGATAAAAATTATGTAGTGTCTTGTTAAGTTTCCGCCATTCCCCATTCCCGTCCCTCTTGGATCCGAATATTCGTCTCAGGATCTTGTTCCCAAATGTTTTCAGTCTATATTCTTCCCTCAGAGTAAACAACCATGTTTCGCAACCATATAGAACAACAGGTTATTCCTGTTAAAAATATTTATATTAGTATTGAAAGTGACTGAATTATATTAATTTTTACATATTTGTTTTTCTCCTGTACTCCTCATTTTATTAGGTGTTTATTAACAAAATATAATTCAGAAGTTAATAGTTAAACATTTCGCTATTTTTTTAAGTAAGGGGTATTGCGTTAAGAATTTTCAAACATTAATACTTCTTCCCCCCCCCCCCAAAAAAAAGTAGGCTCCTTGTTCTACAAAGATTGAACTGAGACTCCCGAAGCCAAACTTGTAATATTACATTCAGCAGCTTCGAATTTCCGAGAACGCAAACAAGCTGACTAGAGCCCTAGAACTCAGAAGGGCCGCAAAAGAAAGAAAGAAAGAAAAAAGACCAACATTTGAGACGATTATTTTTCTGAATAATGATTGTAACGTCTTGCGTTTTGCTCCGTTTCGTACATTTCGTGATTACTCTAAAATAACAAACCCAAATTTCATGTCAAAACAACTTTATACAGTAGTTGACACTTTCAACCCTGTTCAGAAAGAGTTGCATGACGTTATCTAGCAAACTGTCGATCTCAAAGATATCTGTATTGTAAAACACACTGAGAAAAAAATGTATGTGGCGTACGTAAAATCGTACGTTACATTTGTAAATCCTGTAGTTTTTGGACTTAACGTACAGCAAACGTATAACTGAAAACGCATGTTTTGTAATAGTTTGTGTATAAATGTTCCATCTGTACGTACTTTCTGTGTGAAACAATGTAGGCGGTCAGGATCTCACATACAAATGGACGTATATAACATAGACCCCTATAACTGACGAAGGTAACATACAATATAAGGAAGATTGTTAGATATCAGATATCCTGCAACGGCATGATGTAACATCTAAGGACAGTACCTATGTAGCATACGGATAACGTATGCTCCGTACTGATTTCTATAATAAGCAAGAGGATACCGATACCGTATATTTGTACAATAACCGCTGTCCGGAGAACGGATTTTTCTCAGTGCAGTCTGTCACAACTGTCAAAGATATGTTGGAACCATTTCGTTAGTGGATAACTTATCACAGAGTAGATGTAGTGGCAGGTGAGGGACTTCCGGCCATAATTGCTTAGTAGTCCAAGATGCCTAAATCCGCCACTGATGTTCAGCTAAAAGCGATGGATCCATCTAAAGGAAATCAAATTTACTAAAACAAAAAATTATCAAATATACTTGAGTGCACTTACCTCGGTTACAAGTGTACTATCGTAATCTTTTTTGTCATAATTCCAACCAAAGCGACATTTGGTCACTGTCCAGTTGGGATCAGGGGCCATTGGCCAACTGTTTTTCGCACTAAATAAGTCCGTAAAATTAACGTCATACATCTCACACTTACTAAATTGGATTCGACCGTCCTCACGCACTATTTTGGGTATGGAGAGCTCTTTCTGTTTTTCTAGGGATAATGTTGAGTCCTCCAGGTCAGGGACCCTGCACCAATGGTCCGGAGACGCCGACACAAACACTTGGCTAAAAGCAAGAAATGCAGCCGGAATAGTGGCCGGAATGCAGAGTAAATAGTACATAACATTCTGGTAGCGGCCCTTCTCCCCAATGTGTTGGAGCACTACATCGAAGTCAATCGAACTCATTTTGTACGCGCGGATAATTTCTTTTTTAAAAAAATAATAAATAAATAATGTAGTATTGACTACTTAAGTTTCACATAAAAAATTAACTTTTTTTGTTTTTTTGATATTAAAATCTAAAAACTAACACTCCCTCATCCATTCGACATTTTGACCATTTTGACCAAACCAACACGTGCGAACACATAATTCTTCTTTTTCTTCTTCTTTTTTAAATTAATTCTTCAACTGTTTCTTTATCAATGTTCTTGCACCTTCTGTGACGACAATACCTATGAACATACAGGAAGTGAAAATTCGGTTCATATTGCTCATCATCGTAAGTTACGGAAATCAACAATCGAAGAT
Organism: Thermobia domestica; assembly: GCF_964235325.1. Classification (NCBI taxonomy): domain Eukaryota; kingdom Metazoa; phylum Arthropoda; class Insecta; order Zygentoma; family Lepismatidae; genus Thermobia; species Thermobia domestica. The sequence goes on from NC_137455.1 coordinate 2,338,054, forward strand.
CGCGCGGGTAATTTCACACAGTATTTCATCCAGAACACGTGTAGTGCCGGACGTCAAACAAATAATCAACACAACTTGCTGGCTGTAGCAACTCATTCAGTCTATCATTTTTGAGCGGGCAGAGCATAACCATTGGTTTAGGAGCGGAGTCTGCGCCGCCGAGTGGATGCTCCCTGCAACAGCCTAGCCGTAGTTCCCTCCTCAGATAATGAATCCAGCGAGGGTTCCCTCTCATTCTTGATTACTACTTCCACCAGTGTGGATCGCAGTACATCAGTCACTCTCCACATACAGCATCCTGATCACTTAAAAAAAAAAAAGTTTAAAAAAAGTTTAGATCTCACAAACAGTAGGCACACGAAATAATTCGGAGACTTCACACCTGGGAAGTAGATGCACAAGAAATCGAACACACAGCGCCCAGTAACGATTGAGGCGTAGTACTATAAGATAATTACAGGCTGGTTTTTTTATGTACTATCATTCACGTTTCTTTTGACATCTTTTTTTTTCTCTGTTGTGCTTTAAAGATAAGTCGACGTCACAAGGACTTTTACCTTGAGAAACGTGACGTTGATCCAAGATATAAATGACGTGGAACGCCCATTTTCTGTTGATCTTACACGTTCATTTCAACCAGAATCTCACTGCAATCTACACAACGAATAGTTAGTCCATATTTATAAGATCAGGAGCGCCCATCATGTCGCAGAATGCTTCGCTAATATTTTAGAGGTCTAGAGAATTGAGCTGGAACTCTGGACCAGTTAATAACCAAAAATATGTATGTCACAACTATATCGCTTATACAAGAAAAGCTACCTTTTAACCAAGGCCATATGCAAGGTCTGTGGGGGGGAAGAAGGGGGGGCTAGATAGAAGTCAGAACCATGAGTAAGCTTAAAAGTTGTATTTTACAGAACCATGAGTAAAAGTTGTACTTAGGGGGAAAGGGGCTCAAGAGTAGAATTTGGAGAAATGTATTATCCAGTAAGGTGAGATGGATTAAATTTATTTATTTATTTATTATCTATCACCTATAACAGAGTTTAAGCTCCAATTACAATAGGCATTATAACTATGTAATTAGTAATATACAGATTTACGAACACACAATATATCACAATATACATAGGCTAGAAGACTGTACAAATAATCAATATAATATAAATATTCGAAATTACATCATAATTCTTAACCATTGCACAGCATTACAGCCACAGCATACTGTGAAAAAGAATATACCAATAAAGAAAATAACAAAAAGAGACTTAAAGAATAAAATAACACAATAAAGCGAAGCAAAGCAAAAATATACATACATGAAAATACACAAAAATAATCTCTTCAAGGCAATATAAATTCAATATTTCAAAACAAATTTCAAAATAATTTTTAAATTTCGTAACTCTAGGCCCTATTCACAATTAGAAGTACTATTATTTCATGTACTTAAATTCTCCCTTAAATTCGCCATAAATACTTTCATTGTCATTGCAAAATCGATTTCATGTTTTCGTTTAACAGCATTATTATGTTTCCTGGAGAGTCTTATAAGTGGTGAGTTTTGATGAGACATTGAATTAGATTTCTTACAATAGAATGGTTGCCGATTACGTAACGCCTTCATTTTAACATTGAAGTTCAATAGTTGTAAACACTCATCACATTCCAGAAGGCCATTTACAATTTTATACAAAAATAAATGATCTGTTATTTCTCTCCTTAATTATAATGTATCACAAGTAAATTCATTAACTAAATTATTATAAGAAATATTTTCTTCATATGAAGATCTCTTATATTTCTTGTAATACATATGTCGCAAAAATTTAATTTGTATTCTTTCAATTTTGTTAATTTAACAGTGATTAAAAGGATTCCATACCATGCTTGCGTACTCTAATCTGCTTCTTACATAGCTATTAAATAGCTTGAATGCAGTTGGAACATTATTTAAATCTTTTGAATTTCGTAGCACAAAACCAAGTAGATTCATTAACTATTTTGTTCAACGTGTAATTCATATGTAAGTTTGTTGTCTAGCCATACACCCAGATCTTTAGTAAACTTTACTCTGGTTAATGTTTCACGATTCATAACATATTCATGGATGTATGGAGTACATTGCCTTGAAAATGTACAGACTAAGCATTTCTTTATATTAAAATTAAGTTTATTTTGCAGCGACCATATGTAACAACTATCTATATCTTGTTGTAGCTCAATACAATCGAGTTAGTTAGTTATTTTCTTATAAATTTTAAGGTCGTCAGCAAATAAAAGACATTTTGAGAAGTTAAGAACACGTGGTAAGTCATCTATAAATAGTATAAAAAACAATGGTCCCAAATTGGATCCCTGTGGTACACCTGAATTCACATTAAACATAAAAGAGTGTAATTGCTTATATACTACAAACTGCTTCCGGTTGCTTAAGTAAGAAGAAATTAATTTTAGTAATCCATAAGAAAAATCAAAATTCGACGACTTCTGAAGCAAAATAGTATGATCCAATTTATCAAATGCTTTATCAAAATAAATGTATATTGCATCCACAGAGTAACCATCATTGAAAGAATCAGATATAAATTGAGTAAATGTGACCAAGTTTGTAACAGTACATCTTTTCGGATAAAAGCCATGTTGATAAGTTGATATATAAGATTTAACATGCTCAAAAATTTTCTGGTATAAAATTTGCTCAAATATTTTCAAAGGAATAGATATAAGTGAAATCAGCCGATATTTTTTTTTACTTTACATGGATTGCCCGACTTGAAAATAGGTACAATTTTACTAATTTTCCAAATATCTGGAAATATTTGAGATTTCAAGATGCTATTGTATATATATATATATATATATATATATATATATATGTATATATAAGAGGAACACAAAGAACTTCCCCACATGCTTTAAATATATAAGTAGGTATTTTATTATAACCACTCACTTTACTTGATTTTTTTTTTTTTTTTTTTTTTTTTTTTTTTACAGATACCTCGTAATCTTTTACAGTGATAGTAGAAATATTTAAACAGTGTGTTGTTTCATGATAACTCGGTTCAGAAATTGCATAAGAGCAATCCGAAGAATAAACACTCTTAAAATAGTCTGCAAAATAATCCACAATTTCTTTACTGGAATTAAGCAATTTACCTTCACAAGTCATCTGATTCTGTTTCCTGTTATCCCTCTTTTTATTATTTATGAAACTCCAAATTGTTTTTGGATTCTCAATTATATTATTCTCTACATTACTAATGTATAATTTGTAAGATCTACTTATCATACTTTCAACTTTGTTTTTTGAGAAGCTTCGAATTTTCATCTAATTTTTCGTGTGCTAAGTTTAACGACTTTCCTAATTCATCTTCGACTTCCTTGTTCGATTTTTCAAATCACTAAGTTCTTCTTTAATAGAAAACAGTAACTGATAAACTTCAAGTAACGAAGGACACTGTGTTGTAGTCTCCAGTAACTTGTCACTATCTATACTAGAATGCGTAGCTCGATCGCAATTGTCGCATCGCCAAGCTTGATCATTCGATCGAAGAAATTTAATATCATCTTCCGCGAGATTAACACAAGTATCATGATATATGTTTTTACAAGCTTTGCATTGTATTTTCAGATTTAGTTCTTGCCTGGGAACAGCTTTGGAACATTTACTGCAAACTCCCATATTTAACAATAAATTTCTTGATATTTAACAAAAAGTTCGAAAACTTGCTCCTAATCCATATTTTATTAACAAAAACTGGGAAATCTCATGTTAATCATATTTAATAAAAGTATTTTCAAGTAGTGTAGCTTTAGAAAGTATCTATGACACTAACACAACACGGCAATTTCAGTAATGAAAGTTTCGAGATGTGACCTAGTAACACTGAATTTCCATCGCAATAATTTTCTAACACTGAGTTTCCAATGCTGTTTCTGGTTTGTTTACATTCATTAGATCGATCACTTCAATATTTCATTGCTGATAATTCACTGAAATGAACAACCAGCTAGAAAAGTTAATAATCCATTATAATCTACAGTACTTACTGTTTACTTCACACTAAATATAATTCAATATCGGATATTTCTTCCCATATTAATATACAAAAATCTGCGGAGGACAAATCACCTTCAGACTGTCATGATGGGAACTTTTGTAGTATTGAAGTATTATTTAATACAGCTACTAAAGTATTGACATGCTTAACTCTTTTAGGCGCGGATCCAAGGTAGGCTAAGGTGCTATAGCCCCCCTTGACGCTAAGGTATAAAATGGATAAAATGGGTTTCAATCCTGCTTTACACTGCATAAAGCGGCAGACTATGGTTTAGCCCTCCCTTGATCATATCCTGGATCCGCAACACTATAACTCTTTTCGTGTTTTATATATATATATATATATAAAAGCAAGTCTTTGGAAATTTTCAATCCGGACCATCAGCGGATATAGACCTAGGTAAGATCTTTTCTTATATTCCCCATCATTTTTTTAAAAGCATTTAGAAACAGTTCAATAAAAAAAAAAAACAATCAAATTATGAATGGTTCAGCATATATTCTAAACAACTGTTAAACATTAATCCTGTTCATGTATGTAATGTTATAATACACATATTAATGAATCAAAAAATTTACTTAAGGTTAATATCTGATTATGAACAACATACTGTAAGTACACTTGTTTTCTCTTTTTCCTTTTCTGTATCTCTTTCTTTCTCTCTCTCTCTCTTTTTTTTTAGTTTCATTGATTAGAAATATTTAAAAAGAAACATAAATATTTCATTCACTATAATGTTTGCAATTCCGAAATATTTCATCGCTGTTTCCGCTTTGCACTTAGATGTTTAGGTATTTAGCCTACTTGTTGTTTAGAAAATAAAGTGGCGATCACCATGGCAACGAAAAGGATGTGATGTCACACTATTTCAGTCTATTGCAAATGTGTTTAGCAATATTCGCCAAAGGAAGAAAGGAAACTCGAATGAGTGCTTGAGTCCCGGAGCACCCATGTAGTCGGCGCCCATGGTTTGCATTGATAATTTGCTCTTGTCTTCCATGACTAGTCTCATTAAATCGTTAGTTGTCTGAAGTTGTGGGCACGAGTTGTCTCTAGTAAAAGCAACCAACAAGATTGTTAGTCAAATAAAATCTCCAGTTGAAACTCACTTGGGGCGCTGAGGATATAAAGAATTGGAACGGTGTGTAGAAGACGACAGAGGGCACATGTTATAAGGGAGTGCCTGATATACTTTGGCCATCATTTGATTCATTTACGATAGCTCATGATTGGATTCTGTGAAGACAGCAGGTCAACTAAAAGTAAACTAACTCACCGTGTTAGTGGAGCTGTCCTAAAACTACATGCCTCCTAGAACTTTACCTGCCGTCGAGAGAACAAAAACTCCATTTCCTGTAACAAAAATCTAACGTAATTGATTTTTAGCATAAAGGGAAGATGGCAATATTGTTTAGCGACAAGCAAAACTTTCCCACCCCTTCTTGTCATATTTTGGGTTCAGTGAATGTCAAGGTCAGAGCTCAATTTACCGCGCAATGCTTGCAATCCTCTATAGTGAAAGTGGAGCCTCTAAGCAACACAAACTGTAAATAGCTATTGGATACTTTGTAACATTTTTCAAGGGCACACTTCTTGAACATTTGGCTTTATTACAATTATCGTTTAACGAAAGTCAATAATTATTAAAGAATTGCAATTAATCGGCCCAAACCCGGCCCGATCTGAAGAGAAATTAGTGTCGGCCCGTCCGAGCCCGGCCCGGCCCAAGGGAATAACAGAGTCGGCCCGCGGGCCGGGCCCGACTTCGGGCCTTGGGCCGAGCCCGACTCGTGCAGGTATCTAGTGGAAATTGGAACACTAACACCAAAAAACAAACATAAGATAGCTTCGAATGACACGGAAGACGAGTGACTTTTTCTGTAGCAAGGCATTAGATAAGTTAGCAGAAATTATAAATAACTTTTTTGAGGGGCGCAGAATTGTGCTTTGGTTTAGGCCTTAGAAATGTGTCAATGCGAATCTGACCATCACACACAACGCAAAGAGAAAAGCAGCTTTTGACAAATACAGCTACGTAAATAAATATTAATAAACATGCGAAAAATATTGAAAGTAGATATCACTGATATAAATAAAACTAGATTATTTTCATATTATTTGCCCATAAAGCAGTTTTATAAGACGTCATCTTGAGTTGTCAAGGCGATTCTTTTGTAGTTGGACTCTAAACATCTTCACTCCGTTCAATTAATTACTGGGAGCGAAGAGAGAAAATTAGCTGCAGGTTAGGTACTTTTGCCTATTATACTGCTGTTCATAACCAGAGGTACAGTTCATTATATTGTGTTGAAAGGTTAGGGAGGGGGAATCGAAGGTGTCCCGTATTCTCATGAATATATATATATATATATATATATATATATATATATATATATATATATATATATATATATATGGCAGGCTTACTTTATTTTATTTTATTTACTTTATTCTACTTTACTTTATTTCTTATATTCAGTGTAAAATTTCCCTATAAATAGAATAAAATGTCTTAATACTAAGATTTGAAATTCTCTTGCAAGCAAGGCCAAGACCAAGGGCTGCAGTAGAAGACCAAGACTCGGCTGGTCTTGCATTTGCTCACCACTACTGTCAAAGGTGCAGTGGTGCGTGGCAATAGCTACAGACTCATGTTTGTGGTACCTCTTTACTGTATGTCAGAATATCAGCACTGTACTCTCCATGTGTGTGCAATCCTTTCAAGATAATATGCCGATATTAAGTTCACCTTCCCAAATATAACTTAGTAACAGGTATATAAAAATAAACAAACCGAACCAAATAATATCTGTTGCAAAAGTATTGAAGGCAACGTCCAATGTTACCAGAAGCAAAATAAATAAAAGCTTTTCTATTGAATTCATTTGGATTCCAACATTTTATGATCTGCACTGCAAAAATAAAATGATTCATATTTATGAAGATACAATTTGAGAGATCGCCTATTTCTGTGAATATTTCAACATATTTGCATGTCTTGGCAAAAAAGAAGAAGAAGAAGAAGAAGAAGAAGAAAACTCAAAAGAGAGAATGCCTTAGTCATACGCAATAAACAAGCAAGAATCGATAACACGTAACATGTCGTGTCAAGAAACAGTCACGCTCTCACCCTCACTGCAAGGTCTTCCGCTTCTAACGAAAGAAGATATGAAAATGTAACCCAATGCAAAATCTACAAAGGGAGTGGCATCCGAGGTAAACATTACATTCCCAGAAAGGTTTATGGCACTTTAAAAGGTGTTTGTCATTTCTCGGGGATGAGCGTTATCAACATATTTTCCCCATCTTTAAACATATAGTTCTTGGTGAAGATATCAATTTTGGTAGTGGCCAAATCATTGATACACATACACTATTTCCTTTGTAAGTGGTCCAGGTTCGATCTCTAGTGGGCTGTAGGCAGTATTTCTCTCAGATACAAACCGAAGAAGAGTGGTTTGGGACAGTTAGGTCCCGTCTCCTGTGGCCTCGATGTTGTAAAAGGCCTTAAACACATAATAATCATAGATCAGTAATAGGTCGCTCACCTCTGGTTCAATTAATTGATTGCAATTTATTGGGACGTCAGCATCTTGGGGGACACGGGGGGCTGGGGGGACTGGGGGAACACGGGGGCTGGGGGGACTGGGGGAACACGGGGGACTGGAAATATAGGGACGGACCTTGGGTTGACAACAACCAGCTTTTACGTAGTTCGGAAGTGTAGGCAAACTCAAAGTAAGAATCAGTGACGAAGTGGCAACGGGTTCACCTGACTTCTTACTTTCGATGTGAACTACCACTACAACCAGCCAGCTCGTCCTCCTCGGTAGCATTTAGGAGATCACAACATGATATTACACCGCGAGAGACGTTTAGTAGACGGTGGGATTCTACCGACACGTTCAGTGCTCCAATGGTAGTCATTTTTAGTAACTTTGCTGTTTGCTTCTCGTCGACCGTTTCCACCAGTAAAGTGCCATTCTGTAATTTCTTGATATCTTTAACCCATTCTGCGTTATAAGTAATTACTTTATTAATAAGGAAAGGGGTCCAGGACTTAATAACACTTGGACTGTTAGCTTCAGGATTGGCACTATCAGCATCTTCATTTAATTTACAAGATATCGGATTGCAGGCATCACGATACTTGTCTTCTCCACATCATCGAAAACTTGAGATTTTGTCTCCCTCTCATTTTGTTTGGCTTCTTACGAGAAGGCGAGCCCGGACCCGATTTTATAGTTTCAGTACCCATGAAATGTTGATGCTAAATATACATGAACAAATAGAAAATGCGAGGGAACGCCGCAACCTCAAACCGTGGCGCTTGCAAGAAGGACTTATTTTTATTTTTATTCTCCTGGCTATCCCCTGGCTATCCAGAAGCATGCCCTCAGCGTAGGATCAGTGTGGGGCCGACCCGACGCGGTCGAGGGGAATTGGTATACAAGGAAACTATTCCATGGTCCCGGAAAAGGAATAATTGGAACTAAAAAGAACTAAACTGTCAAACTACACGGATAGACTCCCACCAGCCCAAGAGAACAAAAGATGCGGATTTTTTTTTTTTTTTTTTTTTTTTTGTCTTCTTGTGATTTTACAATTTGTTTTTAACTTTTAATATTTTTTGTATGTTTTATATTTTGAGACTTGGACACCAGAGAACACAAACAATGGACGCACACAACAGCAGGCCGGGATGGCTGCACGTCCACCCTAGATCAGAGCCGTAACTAGAGATTTCGGCGCCTGGGGCGAAGTAGATTTCGGCGCCCCCTAAATTTACCATACCAAATTTTTGCCGCCTCTTTTTTTAATATAAGAGAAGCAGCTTTTGTTGTTATGTTATGCTGATTTTTTTTTTTAAATCAAGCTGCTTGGATAGACCATTGCAACATCCCAAAACGATCATTATGTATTCTTTTACAAATAAGAACTGTTTTCAAGAGGATTTTTTTAAAATTAAAGCCACAAAACTACCTTTGATTGTATACAAGTCCACTTGGAGAACAGTTATGAAAATTTGCAGCTATTTACAACGTTTCATACTATCGACAAGAAATGGAATGTCAATACATTAGAAACAATGTGCTTTTAAAATGTTCGAAATAGGTGACAACATTGATTTCTAGTAATAATTGTAAACTTTTGTAATCTTATTCTGTATATGACCACACAAATAGTATTTTTAATTTCGATTCGTTTAATACCAGCAATTAAACAGATTGAATTTCTTAATGCTAGACTTTATTTTATTACTCTTAAGGGTCAGTGGTATGACATTATTGTTTTAAATGTGCATGCTTCAACAGAAGATAAAGATGACGATGTAAAAGACAGTTTTTACGAAGAAGTAGTAAAACGGGTATTTGACCAACTCGCGCGATACCATGTGAAGATTTTATTAGGATATCTCAATGCGAAGGTTGCATAACGAAAGTAATGACAACGGCATTAGACTTGTGAACTTTGCAATATCCAAAAACCTTATCGTGAAGAGTACAAAACTCGCACATCGCGATGTTCATAAATACACTTGGACCTTGCCAGATGGAAGAACACACAATTAAATTGATCACGTTGTAAGGGACGTTCACATATTACGTAACGCTATTTTTGACCAATTTTTACCCCGTCCCTCCCCATTGTCACACTTCGTAACGCAAGGCCGAACCCCTCCCCCCTTCGTTACGTAACACTTTTTGATTTTTTTCACCAATTTTTCTCATTTTGGCGGTTATTACAATAAAAATCTATTTTTAATGGTAGAACTTTTTATTACAAAATGTTTGTATTCTTAATACATTTGCAGTGTTTTTCGCCAATAAATCAAAGTACATATTATAAAATAGTAGAACCGTAATAATATTTGAACTCCACAAGGATTTTACCAGTCCTAATTCTTCAAAACTGCATACTGTTATTTTCCCAAGGAGATCGCACCCAACCTTTTAGGTTACCAATGATGATAAGGAGGAAATATTGTGAAGTAACTATGTATTGGATATAAAGAAACATGAACTTTTGAAAACTTTGAAAGAAAACTTTGATTAGAAGTGTACATTCTCAGACGGCTTTTGTAAATGCATATTTGTTAAATAAACTCGACTAGCTTCCTTCTTTCCTTTCCGCATACCTTCAAGCACAGCCTGATACTTCCCGATTAGGTCATCATTCTTGAATTGATCAAAACCACGAGGATCAGAACAACAGGGGGTATTCAACACACGATTGGGACAGGTGCAGGATCATCGGAGAGAAGCGGATCCCACCATTGAAGGACCACCGACTCCAAGTTTAAGGAATACCATTCTGCCGGTTCATCGCCGCAGATACTTTGGTCAGTTGTGATTAGAGTAATGAAAATGTAAGAGGACATCCTAAAGAAGCATTATTCCAGAGACGCATCATGGAGAGAGTTCGACGCCCCTAGCAGTCCAGCAGGATTGAATTCCAGTTGTTGGCTGTTACCAGAAGATCCAGGTTCCTTCACGGCAAACCTTTCATCGTGCCAGATGACCAGGACGACGCCAGCCCTGTTGGATCTATCAGGCTAGTGCTCATCCTTTATCTTTTAGTCATAACCTTTCTCTTTCTCTCACCCTTTTTCCCTACTAGTCATTTTCAAATTAGAAATATTTGAATTTTATTTAAATTCAACCACAATTTTACAGTTAAGTACCGTGCTGTGCATCAGTTCCATCCTCATTTGGTTGCATTTATTTATTACGTATTCTGAGCTACAACTGATGGCACAGCAGCGGCACAATATTGCCCGAAGCTGCAGGTCAAACAGGATCTAACGAGCTGACATCGACCTCTTTTTCAGGGATCCAGGATGTTTCGTGCATTTGAAGTTCGCCAGTGTCAACCATGCAAAGTTCTCTTCCTCGTTGACCACAGATTCGAAGTGGCTGCACACTTCACGTGAAGGAGCAGGGACATCTCGTTTGTGACAAGCTTTCGAGCATCTTATTTGAACTTCAGTTTACCCTTTTCAAATTCTTTTTGTCCTAAATCAGTGCGAGAATGCGAATAAACTCGATTTCTTCCGAAATATTCAAATCCAAAAATCAAAAAATTTAGTACGAGATGAATATCCTACACATCAGGTTTTTAATTTCTTATTTTGATCTGCAAATCGTTTATCATTCCGTCGCGGAAAATATTATTTCACGAAAAAAACTTTCGTCTTTTTCACATGCGAAACCTTAGTAGAAAGATGTGATAATAGTAGGGTATATATGTATGTTCTAGCGCACTTTTCCCCCTCCACCCCCTAACTACCAAAAATTACAAAATCCACCACTGTCCATTGCACTTTAAACAAAGAAGAATAACACAAAATTTTTACCCAATTTACAACTCCGAAGTAGATTGAGTATTGTACACTATGCATTAGCTTTCATGATATTTAAAATCATAAAAACTTACATCTAAAACTACATTTACTTCTCCTCTATCTTATAATGACCCCAAGCTAATGTATTTACCCAATCCCGTAATATATATCTTTTATCATTTGAAGAATCTAATGCTAGCTTATGAACGGCTATATTATGCTTATAACTTCTAATAAGGTTTATGTCTTTATATGTTTTAACATTTTTAAATAAGCTTTCTTTATAATCATTAAAATGCAACTCCTTGGTTACCACACATTTAGTTACCCCTTTAGCCTTTTTCTTTTCTTTATTTTCTACTTTAAAGGCATACATCTTTGATCTCAATCCAATAAATTCTGTCATTATCTTACCTTTATTCTCATCCTTCATCTTACCTAACACTTTCTTATTAATGAGCGGTATACCATCTATATTATTCTCATCATATTCACTTGTATCAAAACGATAAATCATTTATCCCATATCCTTATAGAAATCATCCGTCTCAATCTCATATATAAAGCTGTCAGTATCCATATAACATAAATCTATATTATCTCCATATTTCGGCTTCATAGTGTTATAGTGAAAATCATACTTTAATAGTTTTGATAGTTCTAATACACTCAAACCAACATATATTGGCTTATTAAATGTCAATTGCTCTTTTTTCATATGTATTGCACAGAGGTTCTCACTAAATATTGTTCTATAATCAAAGTTGGGTTTTGCAATTATTTTTTCTACTCTTTGAGGATCGCATTCTAACTGTATAGGTTGCCTCTTTCGAATATTTTCCATTGTTTTCCCAAATACTGAGTTATTCATATTGATTTAAATCAATATATTTCTTTAACCAGTCTGATTGTTTGAATTCTAATACTCTAGGCACTTTCTTTAATTCCATTCCAAGTGACATATATAGTTTTAAGTTCCTATAGTGAATTACATATCTTTCTTTATTGTAAAGTGTTGTTAGTAATTTTGATTGTTTAGATTCTGGCGGACACATGTTTTCTGGAGCTAATGATAAATCAGAATGTTTGTTATGTAAACACTTTGGATATTCTAAATCAACTTCTAGTATATAGCCAGTTTTAGAATCATCTGGAATATTCATTACATCCATATCAGGTTTAGTCCACTTAAAATCTTTTAAAGGCATTCTTTGACTCATAGCCCAACCATACAAGTTATTTGCATCTAGATATGCTAAATATGTTGAACACTCATCTTTATTATAATTTGCCATGTATTTGTTATTTGCTTTTACATATCGTTTACTACATTGTGAAATTCCACCTCTTATACCCTTTTCTATCATTAATATTTTATCATAATCAGTTAACATTTCTAGCTTAATTTTAGTCATCTTTAACATTGCATCCCATGATAAGCCAGGTGCTGTATAATACCATGCGGGATCTAATCCATATGCTTTTAAACACACATCTCTAAAGTTCTCAAATATATCTGTTAATTGAAGAACATCTGTTTTGTTATAATGTTCAGTATAGTCCCACATTAACTTCAGATCGAATTCTTTACAAAGTCGTACATGGTGCTTATGGCGCTCAGGACTCATTTCTTCTCCTGTTAATTTGTTCGTAAATTTGTCTGGAGATAATGGAACAGGTTCTTGTAATTTTTCAAATGAATCAACAAAGTCATATGGGTAATCACCTTTAGTAGTAAGTAGCTCAAGTTTATCAATCGGGAAAAACTTTAATGTTTTTCGAAATTGTTCTGGTTTTAAATTACTAGTTAACTCTGCTAAACTCTTTGACATAAATCTAAATGAATCAACAAATCTTAATACCCTCTTTTTTTCGTACCTTTATATATTTTCATATGTTATGTACCTTTCCTCATTATTTGCAATCAGTTTTATTTCGTTTGTATCATAAGCTAACTCTCTAATGAACAAATGAGTATCATAACCAGTTAAGTTGTGCAGAAATACTGGGAAAAATTAGGATTTTTATAGTTTAAATTAGAATAACTATGAGCTGCACCTCAAAATTTTCCAGTTAAATGATCATGATCTCTTACTTTTGCCTTATTTTTATTTATCTTATACAAACACTTTTTTAAGCCATACCCCCATTCTTTTATTTTTTCATTCATATCATCTCTATTTTTGTAGAACTGTATTTTCTCCTTTATTCAATGTCCATACTGATCCTCTACCTTCAAATTCTTCCATTTCTCTACAAAGCCTTTGTTTGGCGTGGGATATATATTCATTTAAGTCACTTGATTCTAATATTGTCTCGTTTGATGTTTTGAAATTGCGCTCTTGTATTTCTTTATTTTTAATATAGTCACAAATGAAAACAAGGTTTACTTTAACTGGATGAAATTTTAATTCTTCTTTGATTTTGTTAATAGTAACTCTTCCACTTATATCTAAAAATTTTATTGGATCTTTATATCCGCCTGTATTTTCAACTTTAATAGTTTGTAAACGCTTCTCTAATGCTGTTTCTTCTAATTCTACTTTGATGGGCATACGCGGTGGTTTAGTTTCTTCAAATACTTCTTGCTTAAATGGAAATATATTCTTTAAATGGTTATTTACTTTTGACTCTTCTTGTATAGGCTTATCTTTAAGAAAAATATCTTCAGCTTCTTTTCTGTTTAATCTTTGTATAAGTTGACTTTTGTTTAGTTGGCTATAGTTTTCAATATGTTTTTGTCTAGCAATTTGTTTAAGTTGTGTTACATTCAAGTTAGTATAGTTATCCACATTGTAGAATGGTAGTTGTGTGAGATTGTCATATTCAATAAGTTTGTCAATCAATTCATGTTTTCTTAATCGGGAATATCCTTTGATCCCCTTTTCCTTAGATCGTCGCCTTAACTCTACTACAGTAAATCTATTATAATTACTCATCCTATTTACTATATAGAAAATCACCCTATCGTTTTTTATATTCGTCAAATAATTTTAATCATTTTCGGCCATTTTAACACATCACATACACATATGCACGCGCCTGCCATTGCTTACATATGTTTCTTTGATGTGTTACTATAGAGCTTTTATGGGAGTATCCATCAAAGCTACATATATACATTTTAAACTGAATCATTTTTGTAAACTTACTCATCATCACTACCATATTCGTATTTATCACTACTCAAATCAGATATCTTTATTCACCAACCTTTTATGGAATAATAACCATAAAAGACTTTATATATCTTTATATATTTACACTAGACTTTATCTATCCAACTATTATGTGAATCATCAAATCCTAACCATTTAACCTATACTTTGCTACCTTTCTTTCTCAACACCTTCTCCACTAAATATTCATCTTTATGTTTTGTCTTTAATAGTTCTGGTTCGTAAAATCTACCTTGAACATCTTTTAAATCTTTAATTCTATATGTAGGTGGATTAGATGGAATAACTTCACTAATAACAAATACTTCTGTTGACCAATTAGGTGTATATCCTTTTCCAAATAACCCTTTCGATTTACTTGTACGAACATAATCACCTAATTTGTATTAGGGTTTAACACGCTTATATTCTTTTTGATACACTTTCTTCAATATTGTTTGCTCATTCTTCTTGTTAACTTCTATAGGCTTTAAACCAATTGTTCTATGAATTTGATTATTATACTCGTTAACTAGTGTTGGCAATATCCCTATCCATTTATAATTTCCTTGTGTTGTAAACTTCTTCCACATGTTCTGTTTAAGTGTTCTATTAAATCTTTCAACAACAGAAGCTTTCTTACCACTATAGGTTGAGTAATGATTAATCTTATTTACCTCCATCAACTTCTTAAATTCTTTATTGTAAAACTCTTTACCTTGATCTGTTTGTAAGTTATTAGGTTTCCTAATTTTTAATATTGATTCAAATGCTTCTGTAACATTTTTACCACTCTTATCTTTAACAGGAACAGCAAATGCATATTTTGAAAAAACATCTATAATCATTAACAAATACTTATAGCCTTTATTTAACTTGGCAACACCTTTTAACACACCACTATCCATTTCCACAAGATCAGCTTGCCATAAATCATCTATACCTTTAATAATAACACTTAACCTAGGATAACTCTTTCTAGAAGGTTTATGAATTTCTTGTATAATGTCTTTTCTAATACCTTTACCTTCATATAGTCAATCTTTCTTTTTAATGAATTGATATTTAGTAACATCACATACAGAACAAATGCCTTTCTTTAGATATTTTCCATTCTTTGTTCGTTCTATCCTAATGGTATCTTTCTTTGTATCTGTTGATTTCTTACACTTAACACAATACATCCTTTTTATTGTATAGAAAATCAATTAAGTTCTCTTTCTATGTACATAATAACAGACAATAATTGACCTTCTTCAAAAGCTGAATTTTTATCTGCTTGAAACATAATTGTATCACCTTTTTTAATGTCTAAAGGAAAAGTTTCAACTAGAGTATCGTTCAAAAATATATATAGGTAGTATTTATCCAAACTTAATTCCATATGCATTATTTTCCCATTATAGAGAAACTTATAACCATTCGATAGATTAAATATTCTAAAGATTGGGTCTTTAACATTTTTAGTTCTCAATCGACATAATAGATTTATAGTTTCTTTCTTCATAATGAACATATTTGCTTCTCTGTTTGATGTTTGGAAATCTTTTTTGTAACAAATTTATCTATATCACTCTTTCTAACAACATTATCTAACTGTGATGATACTTCCGCTTTGTATTGATTGAATTCTGATATAGGAACCTTTGCACTAAACAAAAGAACTACATTATCATTAGTCTTTTTGATTTCTTCCATATAATCTTTCCTTAAAACGTTAATATCATCTATCTTTACATATGTATCTTGTAATGATTTTAAAACATCTTCAAATTTGTTTCTATCACTTTCTAATTGACTATTTATTGATTCAAACTGATGAAAAGTTACTACATCTTGTTGGTCAATAGCATCAGCAACATTAACAAGTCTTTTGTTTTTAAAATCAACCCATGTTCTATTATTTGTTGTGAAAACTTTATCTAGATCACTAACGTTTTTAAGCTCTTTATTAATAATATCATTCTTCCTACTTTTAACATTACGAAAGATATCCATATTTATTATATACAAAATTTAGATCTATTTAACAGCAAGAAGAACAGTTATACGAGCTCCACCAAAATCAATCAAATCACCATTCTCATCTTGAATTGAAACTTTGATATTATTAAATTTGTTGTGATGTATTGGGAAAAATATTTTTTCTTTAGGCTCACATATAATTGGTTCTCTAAACTCTGCATTTGTTCTAAACGTTGCTATTAAATCTGTTTCGTTGTGTGTTGTATCATTATGTTTTAAAATCATACCTTCTGCTAAATCACAGTGAATATTTATAGTATCAAATGGATGAAATTTTGGTAGCTTATCTCCAACATGTTCTGAGCCTTTAACTAACTTCTTCTCACTAAAACCTAATACAGTGTTAATAGTATCTAAGGTTATATCACACAAACTGCTAAGTATTTTAACTCTATTGGTCTTTCTGTCCTCGGTGAATTTAATACTTTTATAAGATGCGTATTCGTTTGGAAGAATTGATTTAATATATTCTTCTAATTCCTTTAAACTATATTGGCCAGGTTGAATTATGACTTGTTCTGTAAATGCAGGGTTATTGCTACAAATTGTTAACTTATTATTTTTTCTGTAATGTTTGGTGTTAAGTATGTTGTGTAAAATCCTGCAAGAGCTACTTCTAAATCGTTTTCAAATGGATAATGCAAGTACATGCTTAGTTCAGATGAATAACCGTTTAAATTAAATACTTTCATTTATTATATAATAAAAGTTGAAATGAATAAATGGGATATTCAAGTAAGGTTATTAGATCAAACTGTAAAAAAGAAGAAGAATGGTATATTGTTACTTAATGATATAAGATTTTAATTGTAGGACCTAGTGGTAGTGGAAAAACGACACTAATGATTGATAACTTTTTACTAGCACCATATTGGCTTAAATATGTGAATGTTTATATCTATTCTAAAAGTCTACATCAACCTAAATATCAACGGCTAATACAACTTTTCCAAGATGTAGAACGAGATACTAATAAGACAATTGCAATAGTAAAAGGAAACAATGAAGAGATTATTCCGTTGGATGAGTGTGAGGACGATTCTGTAGTTGTGTTTGATGATTTCATTTTAGAACAACAAAACCACGTTAGAGAATATTTTACTAGAGGTAGACATAAAGGTTTAAACTGCTTCTATCTTGGACAAACATATTCTAAAGTACCAAAACAGCTAATAAGAGAGAACTTAAATTTTCTTTGTATTTTTAGACAGGATAACACAAATTTAAAGCACATATATGATGAATTTGTTGGATCTGATATGACGTTTGAAAAATTACAATCAGTCTGTAGTAAGTGTTGGGAAGAAGAGCATGGTTTCTTAACAATAGATATGACAAGAAAAATGAATAATGGGAAATACAGAAATAAAATTAAAAAAACTTCTTAAAAGTATAGAGAACGTAATTGAATGTAGGTGAACGTAGGTGAACATAGATAAACGTGTATGTTATATCACGTTTTTATTTTTTCTTTATATAATAAATGAGTGAGTTAGATGTTGCTGAAGCTAAGAAATATATAAAGTTAAAAGAAGAACTTGTAAAAAGATTTAAGGAAATTAAACAGACTAATCAGGGTAGATATGAGAAATATAAAGAACAAGATCAGCCTGTTATAGATGCGATTGAAGGCTTAGGACAAAATATAGCAAAAGTACAAGAAGAAAACAAAAATCTAATTCAAGAGTTAGTTCCAGTTGTAAAGAAAAGTGCAAGAATAGATTCTGATTTATTTGAAACACCTCCAAGAACAAGTTATGATAGTTCAATAGATGATGATGATTCGCCTGTAACTAAAGAAATTAAGTATATGAGAAAACAAATTAAACATAAAGTAGAAGGTATAGAACCAATTGAAAAAGGAACACGATTTGGTAAAGTAGCTACAAGATATTATACAACAAGAGATGATAAGGTTTTCGGAATACAAGCATATAATGAGAATGGGAAAATAATAAATATGGTTGGAGATAAAGAAGTTAAAATAAATGGTGATGATTTAATAATAAACAATCGACATTATACAGGAACAGAAGGTTTATGGGAACTATTGACAAGAAACAATCTAACAAATTATGATGAGGATGATTTGCAAAAATATACACAGATAGTTATTGATTCTAATGTTGCATTTCAAAATAGCGATCCAAGTAGGAGAAAACAAAGATCTAATAGAGGCAAAAATATCTAGAAATCATTAAACCTATTTGGGATGAATATATAAAACCAACATTAGGACTAACACCACCAAGAAAGAAAACACCAAAGTCTGGAGAAGGAATCAAAATATACAATGAATTATCTAAAGAATATATATGGATGGATGATGTGAGAAAGTTAATTGATAGGTTGATAGTTATAGATGGAGAAGAAAAACCTGGAAATGATAACTTTTACAATGAAAAAGTAGGCATAATGGATATGATTAATTCTAAACTTATACAATTTATTCCTAATGATCCAAAGGGTATAGGTTATTTGATTAAGATATTGAATACGCTACCACCAAAGTTTTGGAATAGTGAGAAGTATGGAAAAGGATTAATGAATAGGATTTTAAACATGAAGGGTATACCAGAGTTACATATTCCAGGCTACGAATTTTGCGGACCTTTTACGAAGCTGCAAGAAAGATTAGAAAGAGGAGATAAAGGTATTAACCCATTAGATGAAGCTTGTAAAAAACACGATATTTACTACAGAGACAATAAAGATACAGCTTCTAGACATATTGCAGACAAAGAATTAGAAAATAAAGCATGGGAAAGAACATTTGCTAAATATGCAGATTTGTTAACAGAACGATTACCAGCTTTAGGAACTGCTTTGGTTATGAATACAAAAGTAAGATTTGGTTTAGGTTTATAAGTATTTGTGTTTAATTTTTATGTTCTTATTTTTTTCATAAAAGTTTTATAATATATGAATATGAAGTTGACTAGTTTTACATTTAAAATTCCTAATGAAGAACTTAACCAATTAAATATTGATCACATTTTAAGTAAGAAGCAAATCAAACAAAAGGAAGCGAAACTAAGTAAAGGAAAACATGTCTTTAACTCTTTCTATACCGCAAATTAAGAAAATAAAGAAATGAGGGCTAATGATAATAAGGTTCATTATGGAGGTTTTATATTTACAATTCCAACTATTTTAGCTTTAATAGGTGCTCTTGGTTCAGCTGCTGGAGGTGTGGCTACTATTGTAAAAGCTGTAGATGATGTAAAAAAGAATAAACAGGAATTAGAAGAACAAAAGAGACATAACTTAGCAATGGAAGAAAAACAAGGTGGTAAGATTTCAAAAACCGAAAAACCCAAAAAAGTAAAGGAAAAGAAGTCAAACCTTTAAGTAATTTAGACCTTGTACAACTTGTTAAATGGCTTAAGATAAGAAACTTTAGAGGTATGCTTATGAGTGATGAATTGCTTAAACAGCCGAGGAAGAATGAGTGTGGTATTGTTAACTTTGATACATCTAAAAATATAGGAACACACTGGATTTGTTATTGGAAAGAAGGAAATAGAAAGTATGTGTTTGATTCATTCGGGGGAAATTCATCTAAAGCACTCGTAAAATATCTTGATCATAATATAGAGTACAGTAACAATCGAATACAACATTTTAATGAAGTAATCTGTGGACATTTGTGTATTGTAGTATTAAAAATGTTTACAGATGGTTATAATTTTTCAGAAATCATTAATCAGGTGAATAGGAATAAGGATATTTGGAGAAGTTATATATAAGTTGTTTTATGAGTTTAATTCAATACTTTTTCTTTATAATAAATATGGATAAGATAGTCTTATGAGTTACAAACCTTTAAACCTAATCAAAGAACAATTGAAAATCTAAAACCAAACAGATCAATTGAATTTGATATTGATGTCGGTGACGGATTCGTACACCCTTATTATGCTTATATGTATGTAAGTTTTGAGATTAGGGGAAGAGATGCAGGCGGTGAATACACTGGCACACCAAATATTAAGCTTAATAATTTTTTCCATATCTGTTTTCTCAAATACAAATCAGTAAACATGGACAAATATTAGATACTATAGACCATCCTGGGTAACTTCAACAGCTGTAAATACATGTACGATTTCAAAACCAGAAGCAAATCATTATGATGAAAACGGATGGGAAGGAATCAAATGGTGGAGAACAGATGAGGAAATATTATTTCTATTAAGACTTTTACCAGGATTTTGTTTTGATTATAAAGACATTATGTGGAAAGGAGGATTGAAATATATATTTAAAAGAAGTGGATCTGATGATAGTGCATTTTTCATTTGGAAAACTAAGAAACAAGATGGAACATATGAGAATGATCAACCACATCCAGGTAAAGTTAAGATTACAAATATGGAGTCGAGAATGCCTGTTGTTAATTATGAAGCTAACTATTCTACCTTGTTAAGAAATAACATGTTAAAAGAAGGCAAGGTTCCTATTTCCTTCAACACATACCAATGTTTACAGAAGACAGTTACAGGTAAATATTTAGAATTCGATTTAACTACACAATTTAACTCTAATGAATTTGATATGCCAAGTTTCGTGATTGCCTTTTTCCAAACTGATAGAAATGAAAATCAAGAAAAAGACTTAAGCAAATTCGATCATTGTAAGGTTCAAAATATTCACTTTAAAAATGGGAGAAATGAATGCTTCCCCTTAGAATCTTTGAACTTAGATTTCGAAAAACACAAATATCTTAAAGCTTACGAATGTATACGGTATATAAGAGAGTCACAATTGGAAACACTGAGATGTATTACTATCTAAAAGAATTTTTAGAAAATAGACCAATGTTTGTTATTAATACAAGCAAGCATAAATCAGTAACTGTAAGTGATAGAACTAATTTGAAATTAACTGTTAATTTCGAAAGCGATGTCCCTGATAAAACGATTTGTTATGTGGTTATGATCGGTAAGAAGAACTTTGAATACGATGTGCGAAAAGAAAAGATGATTGAAAAATTTAAATTTGATTTATATGTAGTGTTTTTATGGTAATCATCATAAAAAACTTATTTAATTGGAACGAAATGTTGCACTTGTGTTTAATCTAGGGTGACTGTTGTAGTATGTTCAAGTGGTTTATAGACTGTAAGATGATTGTTTTAGGTTGATTGTTTCTGATATGTTTAAGCTATGATGAATGTTTTGATGTGTTTAAGTTTGTAAAGTGGTAATCATCATAAAAAACTTATTTAATAAAATGAGCATTCCAGATAACATTCCACGTGAGAATCTAATTACACTAATTGAGGATACGATATTAACACTTCAAAACTTACTAGCAAAAAATAAGAGGAAATTTAAGAGGTTAAAATGTATTTATGTTACTCTTATTGCATTTTCGATATTACTTTCTGCTTCAACAGGGTTTATCAATATAACAACAGCATTTGCATCTGCTTCGGCTGTTATCACTGGTTTATCAACACGATTTAATATAGCTTCAAAAAAAGAATATTATAAAAATATTGTTACTCAAATTGCTATATTTAAGGATGAGCTTAATGTTATTAAAGTAATGAATGGAGAATTAACAGACGAGCATATAAAAGGCATTGTTGATAGAATTAACTTTATATATAGTGAGATAAGATCAATACAAAAATGACTAAAAAATTTTCTAAAGTAAAAAAAATCGAGTGGTTAGTATGAATCCTCAGAAGAAATTTATATTTACTAATAATTTCAATGTAATTGTGAAAAATGTGCAAACAGAAGTTCAAGTTGTTTTTGATATAAACGGTTGTCTATTTAGCTTGAATTATGATCAGTAGACAGAGTTTAAGAAGTCATTGTTTCCAATAGAAAACGAGATTAACAGAAGATTTCATTATCAATATCCGAACTTGTAATTTTAAGTATGTTCTAAGTGTAGTGTAGTTTTTAGATGTAAGTTTTTATGATTTTAAATGTCATAAAAGCTAATGCATAGTGTACAATACTCAATTTACTTCGGAGTTGTAAATTGGGTAAAAATGTTGTGTTATTCTTCTTTGTTTAAAGTGCAATGGACAGTGGTGGATTTTGTAATTTTTGGTAGTTAGGGGTGGAGGGGGAAAAGTGCGCTAGAACATACATATATACCCTACTGATAATGATTGAAATCAAATGTTTTAGATAATATTCTGAGAAATAGCAATACGAGTGGGAACACGAGGGCATTTTCAAGAAGTGGTTACGATCACTATCAACTAACTCTAGAAAGCGTGTTTCTGTAAGTCCAATGCTGCGATAGCCACGAAACGGAGTTTTATTGTATTTTAATAAATGCAAGGTTCGTCACCAGTCATGCTGGTGTCTAGTAGCGTTTTCGAACCCCTTCTGTATGATTCAATTTATATAGGCTATAGTTCGCAATTTTGCAAAACAATAAAAAATATCTATCTATCTATCTATCTATCTATCTATCTATCTATCTATCTATATCTATCTATCTATCTATCTATCTATCTATCTATCTATATATATATATATATATATATATATATATATATATATAGGGTGTCTCAAAAGTCCCTTACCAGCCCTATTAAAATCCAAATGGATGTACTTTCAGCGAATTTGTTGTGGTAGGTGAACTTGAGGGTTAGGGGAACACTTTCTGGCATAGGGTACGCGGACGGCCGCCATCTCGAATTTAACTTTTTTATTACAAACGCTACGTGGGTCATGTGATACATGACCATAGACTAGAATTTCACCAGAAAACCGAATCTGAAGTCAAAATGCATTTATCTTTATGTGGTAAACAGTTATCCACACTTGAAGTTGTGAATTTGACTGCGTTTCTTTTGTGTTGCAGGTTGTGAATCATGCCTTAACGAGGGACGAACGCATCCAGATCATCAAAATATGGGGCGGGAGGAGTGCCCGGCCCGCGCAGTGGCTGCCGATTTCAATGCGCGTCATCCACAACGAGCACCTGCATCGCATGTTGCAGTGGCACGGTTATTGACCAAATTCGAGGAAACGGCAACAGTTGTGGATAGATCCCGTAGTGGACGGCCAAGGACAGTCACGGACGAAGAAACAGCTACTGACGTGCTGGCCTCCTTCTCGAAGTCACCGCAGCGAAGCGCACGTGGTTAAGCAATGCAGTGTGCCTTGAGTCACAGTTCAGTGCACAGGGTGCTCCAAAGGTATAAGTGGCATTCATATAAGATGCAATTGCAGCAACATTTGTCGGAGGACGATTCCGATCGTCGCGTCCAGTTTTCCGAGGGTTCTATTGAGCAATTGAGGGTAAATCCGCAGTTCATTATGCAGATACATTTTTCGGATGAAGCCCATTTCTACGTAAATGGTGACGTCAATAGGTGAAACATGCGCTATTGGTCCCGTGACAACCCCGCTTGGACAGATTTCTCGAAAATGACCAGTGCAGGGAAAACTATTGTATGGGCAGGCATATGGGGAACAAAGATCGTCGGTCCGTTTTTCATTCCAGGAACGTTAAATGCAGACCGATACCTCGCGTTGTTGCAGGAAAACATAATGCCGGCACTGATGTCCTGGTACCTTCCCCAGGTTCTTCCAACAAGATAGTGCACCTCTCCATTATGGCATCCAGGTGCGTCAGTTCCTGGATGAACAATTCCCTGTGGCGTGGATTGGTCGACGTGGACTAGTGGAATGGCATGCCCAGACTTAACCCCCCTTGACTTCTACCTGTGGGGACATGTGAAGGCTATGGTGTATGCTGTGAAAATTCGTGATGTTCGCCATCTGGAACAACGTATCATGGCTGCCTGTGAACAAATATCCCCAGAAACCTTAATACGTGCCCATAGCAATTGGGAGAAGCGTCTGAACACGTGCATTGCCCAGCACGGACATGTTGAGCACATTATATAGTACGAAAGGCACACCTGCAATTGCGGATAACTGTTTACCACATAAAGATAAATTCATTTTGACTTCAGATTCGGCTTTCTGGTGAAATTCTAGTCTATGGTCATGTATCACATGATCCACGTAGCGTTTGCGATAAAAAAGTTAAATTTAAGATGGCGGTCGTCCGCGTACCCTACGTCAGAAAGTGTCCCCCTGACCCTCAAGTTCACCTACCACATCAAATTCGCTGAAAGTACATCCATTTGGATTTTAATAGGGGTGGTAAGGGACTTTTGAGACACCCTATATATATATATATATATATATATATATATATATATATATATAAATGAAAGTGACTATGTTTGTAACTTAATAACACTTAACCACCCGACCAATCTCGATCAAATTTTCAACATAGATAAAGTTCTGGCCTGGGATGTTTTTTATAATTTCACTTTAAAGGTGCAACTTGGGGGAGGGGGAGATATATAAAAATGTTCGACAATGACCAATATTAGTGTCGAATCCATAGCTTTCGGGGTCGAGGAGATGAACAGTGGTACTTTCAATGCTGTTTAAATCCAAATTCAGATCCCATTAGTACTCCTAAGGGGAGGATAGTGGCATGTAAAAATAATTGAAAATGACTTATATTAGCGTCGAATTCACAGTTTTTGGAGTCCGAAAGTAGTTCGGCGACAGTTTTGGTGCCCTTTATGTTCAAAATAAAACGTATTTTCTCCTTGCGAAGAACGAGTATTCTACTAGTTTATTTATAAAAAAGAAAAGAACAATAAAATTATTTGTTTAAAAAAATTGCATATAAATCTGAGAATAAAAATAAAAATTATAGAAAAAAAGTGTTACGTAACGAAGACCTAACCCCCTTCTCCCCTTTGTCACGCTTCGTAACGCAAAGCCAAACCCCCTCCCCCCTTTGCGGCGTTACGTAATATGTGGACGACCCCTTAGTAGATAGAAAAAGACAATCTAATAATTGATGTTAGGTCGTTCAGAGGACCTGACTGTGTCACTGATTATGTACCTGGTAGCAGTCATAATAAGAGAGAAATTATCGTAAATAAAAAGAATATTCAAATTCTAAAAACGACGAGGTTTAGTTTAAAGAAATTAGAGCAGAACCAGGTTAGAAGTGAATACCAGATTGAAGTGTCGAATAGAATCTCGGTTTTAGAAGTTTTTGAGAGCACTAATGTTGAGCATACTTGAGTTCAAATTAGAGATAGCATAAAATTTTAGCAAGAGAAAAATGAGGCCTGCGGAAATAGGTAGGAACAAACTATGGTTCGACATGGAAACTAGCAGAGAAGGTAAAACAGGTGAAACCGCGTTGGCGACAAAATCCGAACGACGTAACTACACAAAATTCGTTGACATCAGATGGGAAACTTCCAAAATGTATAGAACAAAGAAACGCGATTTTTTGAAAGCTAAAATTAATGAACTTGGAGATAATATTAAAGAAAGCCGACGGAACAATTCTCACTGATACAGATGCATCTAAAATAGATGGAAAGATTTCTTTGACGATTCGCTTAACATGCAGTCTAAAACTAATGTTCGTGGGGAAAGAGAAATGTACACAGCAGAATCATATATTCCAGATCCTAGCCGAACAGAGGTAGAAATCGCTAATTAAAGGAACAAAAATCTCCTGGTATAGACAAAATTCCGGCTGAGTTAATTTTAGCTGGAGGGAAAAACTTTGGAACAAGATACACAAATTCATTCTCCTCATCTGGAACAAGGATTAATTACCACAAGAGTAGAGAGAATGAATCATTGTTCCAATTCACAAGAAAGGTGACAAAGAAGATTGTAATAGTTATCGAGGCATTTTTCTTCTGTAAGCATCCTATAAAATCCACTCAAGCATTCTATTAACAAGACTGATCCCATACGAAGATGAAATTATAGGTGATTGTCAGTGTGGATTTAGACAAAGTCAATCAACTCTTGACCAGATATCTACCATTTGACAAACACTCGAAAAGAAATGGGAATATAATACGGGATACCCCGGTATATAAATTATTTATTGATTTTAGAAAGGCTTACAATTCTGTTAAGAGAGATACGTTGTACAACATTTTTGCAGAATTGGAAATATCAAAAAAGCTAGTTAGAGTAATTAAGATATGTATAAATGAATCCCAAAGTAAAGTCCGGATAGGAAAATTCTTGTTAACGAGTTTCCATGTCGAGAATTGCCTGAAACAAGGAGATGCGTTGTCGATATTATTATTCAACTTTATTCCGAAGTATGCTATAAGGAAAATCAAAGATAATAACTAGATCCTAGAACTAAATGGTATTCACCAGATTATGGCGTATGTTCATGATGTAAATCTGATATTAGATGATACAAGAACAGTAGAAAGAAATACAGAGACCTTATTAAACGCTTGCAGGTTTAGAAGCAAATGCAGAAAAAAAAACTAAATAAATACATGGAAGTTCGCTGGGATCGTAATACAACAAATTATGGATGTGTTAAAGTGTCAAATAAAACTTTCGATAAAGTGGATATTTTCAAGTATCTAGGATTAATATTAACAGACCAAAAACATATCCACGAAGAAATTAAATATCAACTGAAAGCAGGGAATTCGTGTTATTATTCAGTTCAAAATATTCTGTCGTCGCGAATTCTCTCGAGGAATTTCAAGCTTAAAATATATAAAACGATAACTATTCCTTTTTTCCTGTATGGTTGCGAAACATGGTCACTTACTTTAAGAGGAGAATGGAGACTGAAAGTGTTTGCGAATAAAATCCTGAGACGAATATTCGGACCCGAAAAGGAACGAGAATGGGTAATGGCGGAAACTTCATAATGGGGAACTGCATAATTTATACCCTTTACGTAAGATAGTTAGTCATCTCCTATGTAGGAAACTCAGGGGGCAGATCATGAAGCGAGAATGAAAGAAAGTAGGAACGCTTTCAAAGTTTTGACTGGAAATCTAACCGGAAAACATCCATTTGGAAGACCTAGGCCCAGATGGAAGGACAACACTAAGATGGATCTCACAGAAATAGGAATACAAAGCAGAAACTAGATCCAATTGGCTAAGGATATAAATCATTGGAGAGCCTTTATGGACGCGGCATTGAACCTCCGGGTTCCATAGGCCATAGAGAGTTAGTTAGTACTGTTACGGGAAAATAATATTTTGTGAAGTAGAACGGAAATTAAGAAGAAGCTCTCTTTGTAAATTTCTGAGTATTGATTAATTGAGATGAAGAATATGTTTAATCTTTGGAAATTATCTCATTATAAGCTTGTACCATTAACTACCGCTTAAATTACAGTATCATCACTCCTTTTAGGCAACAAAATTATTTACTTGATGTCATAAGAATACTAGTGACGTAAACGCAAGAAAAATAACAAAAAGAAAAACAAATATTATAATGAACAAATTATGATAAACCTAGTTAGTCAAATAGGATTGTAACACGTTTAATAAGAAATTAAGTATTTTTGTAAAAGTTGTTGGTTGCCATGTGTATATAGAACAACACTAATGATATGTCACTAAATAATTCCTCATCATGTTAGGTTGTTGATTTAATTACTACATGTAGTATCATTTTAACATTTTACTCCAAAGCACGATGGAGTTGAATTGACACCAGGTGTATGTCTAAATTTAATCAACTCGAGTGACACAGAGTGAATGCGTTGAACTAACACAGGATATTTTTCTTCTTTTGCTGTGTAGTTTCTTGTTGTAAGAATCTGAGTCACTTTTTTTGTTGTGAAAGTCAAAAAGTTGGCAAATCACAAGCTTCAAATAGCTGCTTAGACGTTTCCTTTAATTTGTAGTTCCTATATATGCCATTGAACAGCCCAAATTCTCTGTTTCCATTAATATTTCCGAAACATGGAAGCGTGAGAGTGATAATTGCAAGCGAATTGAGGAGCCATTTTTTTTTTCCAGAAGCCACCAAAAGCGAAACATCAAATTAAAGGGCGGCAGACGACCAGCATAGTGTGTGACTCTTTTTATTAGGTTGATCATATTTAAAGTTTGTGAAAATTGACTAATGAGTTTATTACCTTACTTCCTCTAGTAGAATATCCCCCTCCGCCCCTCCCCTCCCAGCGCGGATGTAGGGTAATAGAAACCGTGGAGTCATTGAAGAATCACAAAGACTATCTGTGAGAAAATTCTCGGGAATGAATTTACGTCTTTCCTCAAGACAAGTGGCGCGATGAAGGGTAAAGACATAAGCAATCGTTCCCTAGAATTTAACCGGAAGTGCAATTTTTTGTGTAGACAACCAAAACACGTACCTTTATGATGAACAATAGTGTTGCTGGCTGATTCCTTAAATTGCATTCGTCCTAAAATAAAAGTGATTGTTCAAGGAAAGAATGATAAGCATTTCCATTTTCAGAACACATTTGGTTTCAGCGACAGCAATATGTCTGACACGAAAGCATAACCCATTTCACACATACAGCACATGTGCTTTCACCTCCTGGATACAAGTGAAAATTAGAAGATTTAGTTTACTTAGGGCTCTCAATCTTCGTTCAAATAAAAAAGTATTACGGGTGGAGGCTGATTTAAAAAAAAAAAAAAAAATTCAGATAAAGAAAGAAAAGTGGGTACAGAGAAGATAAGTTCTCCGCTCAGTTAACGGTGTTGAGAAGTAATGCCATCTTAAACTAAAGGACGTAAACGTGGTACGTTAAACTGAAAGATTTCATTTCCTTTTTTATTGTGACCGTCAGTCTACATTGCATATCCTCGGCACCGTTTTCTTTGCGCTAAAGGGTTGTTGGCGGTGATGAGCGGTTTCGAAATTGATGTTCAGGTTATAAGTAGTGTGGTTCTCGCAATAGGTTCCTCCGGATGTCAAGTGAGTTCCTCAGTCTTTAGGCACTGTAATGGCGTTGGTGAGAATCTTCTTTAATGCTGGGCTAATCCGTGTTACTGAAGCTCTTCTGTCCATTGATACTCACCGATGCTGTCTTCTGTATGTTATCATTTGTGGTCTACAAACGAGAATTTTATGAACTAAGACCACATGTAAAATCATGAATGGTGTCTGAATTTGTATCGTAAATACATGACTTTTCAATAAAGTGCACAACTGTTCAACACGAAGTTCTTACTAAACATAAAACCCGAATCAAGTGGCAAAAATTTTTCTTGTGCTTTGTTCGAAAGCAGATCTACGTACACTCACGTCCAAAATGATTGTCGCATATCTATAACTGTCTTCTTTTATGCATATAATTTGATAATGATTTTGCAGGTTACTTTTAATACTGATACTATGTGTATAATCGGGAAATGTATATTTGTGGTAAATTTCATAGGGAAAGAATTATAAATACGAAAATTAGAATGAGCAAAACAAAATGTTGCTAAATGAACAAAAAAAGTTTTATTTTCGTTTTACTGTTCTTATTTACTGCTCTTTTGACATTAAATTTGCCACATACATATCTTTGCAGATTTTACACATAGTAACATTATAAGAAATACCGGGCGAATTCGTGATCAAATTATATTCCTACAAAAACATATTTATAGACATGCGACAATAATTTTGGACATGAGTGTACATGTAGATCTGAAACTCTTCTTATACTATTTTTCTTTTTTTAAAAGATTTGTAGCCTATATTTTTTGTGTTCGTCCCACGAGATTCGGGTTGGATTTTCGACTCGAGCTCACGTCGTTTCAATCCCACGTTAAACTGTAGATCCCCGTATCTTATAGCCTAGATGTTGAAAGGGATGATAAATTTCAATCTCACCAATTTGTGTTTGTTTATGTTCTGTATGTGAAGATGAGGCTGAAGTCGGCAGCTTGGTCATAATTGTGATGACGCCTATGCCTAGGCTTATGTTTATAAAATAGAGGATCTGCTCATATGAATCTTTGTCCTAGTAATCCAATGAAACCAAAAAGAACCGAGCGGCGGCATATTTGATTGGCTACTCTCGTTTCCGCATAAATGTTGACTCAAAACATTGCGATCTTATTGGGTGGAGCGGACAGAATGGGTTGGCGAAATTGTGACGTATGACTTCATGATTTTGTTGCATAGGCAAATCCTCTATTTTATTACATCTTTGGTTTAAACATTGAATATCAGCGCCACTCAATACGTGGCTTACCATATTTTAGAAGTAAAAAAGGATATATGCCTAGAACATTTATTTACAAAATGTGAACAAGTATAAATGTCCTTTTATCTTTTAAATGACTTTTTGCTTACTGCTTTACACAATTTCAAACAAACACCAATTTCCGTTATACGCTGAGCAAATTATAGCCATCTATTTCCTGCACAGTGTTAGCTGCGTTCGATTATTATGCACTTCCTTTGTGGTAGATAGATATAAAGATTTGCAGGAACTGATATGGGACTATTCAAATTTCTTTTCTCAAATTGATAGAAAAAACGAACAATTTCATTGTGACAAAAAAAAATCCGGCCGACATTTTATTAAGATTATAATGTTAAAACATGTACGCATGTATTTACGTCCGTTACTCCACGCAATGCTCTTAAATGAAAGCGATTTTTTTAATTCTGTTTTTTGCAATACAGAACTACAGCGATTAACTCAGCCAAACTCGTTAATAAAGAGAGTTCGTTACTATCTTCACGGTTAATTATGACTTAAACGGTGTGTATGCGTGTCCCATATATGGGGATATTTACTGAAGTGAGATTGTTTTACGTTAAAAGGTAAAATATTTTTAAGGTTAAAATTTTTGAAGTTAAAAGTGTTTTCGAGATTAAAACATTTTTTGGTTAAGCCTCATAAAATATTAGTAAGGTTAAAACATCACGTACTTAAGGTATATAATAGCAACTTCAACTACCATCATAGATTTATCCATAAATGTAATTTTTACGTGACTGACTGTACTGTTTTTACTAGAGTTTATTGTTCTCTCAAAAAGACCATGTCCGAGTAAAAGAGCATCTATGCTAACTCTGTCCAATACGCCCCTTTAGTTTTAGTCAAACCTTCTGAGATACAGTGTGTCATCACAATATTAATTTCAATAGCATATAGGAACCGGAACATACAATACAATTGCTAATAAATTCATTGAGTTTTATGTGCATATGAACACAATAGACTTTCGAGAACTGGGCCTAATGTGGACCGGAGGGTGGCCGAGTTTGTGAAAATGCCGGGTTATCGGAAGCGGGGTTAAAAAAGAATAAGTATGAGTGTTTCCTCAGAAAATACAATAGTGTACTTGAATGTATTAGTTGCTTCAGACTACAACAGAGAATAAACTGCCCAATTACCCTTAAATAAAGGACTTTATGGAGGCATAGACCCTTTACTATAAATGAAAATGAAAATTAATGATTACGCACTGTGCAGTAATTTACCTGACAAGATAGACCTTATAAAAATATCCAACAATGATCTTGAACGGGTCTGCGCGCAGGGTTTTTTCGCTCTGCCGGGTTATCGAGTGCCGAGTTTTAGGAACTGTATTGTATTGTTATAAAAGGAGTAAGAAGTGGTTTGGGATCAAGAAATACAAAATGGCGCTGAATTGATATCACGTTCGTGTAAGCGGCTTGCCTTCAACACTGTAGGGTCAATATAACGAATATCGGATAGTTTCCCAATATCGGATACCGAGAAATATTCTGTGTAAGGTGCTGCAGCCTAGCGGCCATTATCGTAAATGCACACTAATCAGTGGACCATTAGACATCTGAGTTACGATATCTCTAGCAACATGTTTATTTGTGTGGTGGTGTTTTGTGATTTTCACCTTGTGAAATATTTCTAATGCTGCAGTTCACTGCATTATGTCGTCCATGAAGGTAACCTAATTATATTCATGCTATAATTGTAATATAGAGTAAGAAGAGTAGTTTTATATTACATGATGGTTAGGTAGTTCGTTTCTGTTTACGTGATGTATATAGTTGGAAGTTGCCACACGACCTACGTTGTCAAATATCAGATAGTACAGAGGTTCCAAATATCAGATATCAGTTATTAGGAAACGATATTGCTGATGTCATTCTTCGATTGTTACAAATGACAGAAATCGCTCGAAGGAAAAAGGGGGATCTTGAGACTATATTCCAGGCTGTTGGTGCCATCAAGGGAAAGAAAATAGTGTCCCTCAAGGCATCCATAATTTTCAATGTTTCTCGATCTTCAAACTCACAAGCTTCTGTATCATCAAGGATAATTTTCAATCCTTTGGACATTCAACTACCAACAATCTTACCTGTACGGTTCTCTAAACGTGGTAGGGATCGTCCTGCTGGAAATGCTGTAGTCATAACTGCTTCCCCGTACAAGAAAAGTCTGGAAAAAGTTAGAGGCCAGCAAAAGGATACGAAAGACAGTGCAAGAAACACCGAAGGAGAACCCCCTACCATCTTGCAGCAAGACACTTTTTTTTTTCTTCCACAAAACGAAAGCGCAACGCAGATCCTATGAGCAAGCATTCTTCCCCCCAAAAAATCATAATGAAACGTATTCTTCAGACAATTCATTCAGTTCTCTTCTCTCAACCGATGCGGAAGATAGTACGGATGACGAATGTGTTTTGTTCACAGCCGTATAAACAAGACAGAAGTGATGAAGAATGGATACAGATGAATAGAACAACGTTTAGTTACCAATACATCTACATTATTAGAATCATACATCTACCAATGTACACCTACATCTAAAGCCTGTGACAAACATCTTGGCATTTCAGCTAAACAAATAAAACGCAAGCTCTGACACGATGTTGCCGAGTGCTAAGGGGTGTGGCTATGGCTAAGCAGATGAACTACAGCGCGATCAGGTGGCAAAGGAGAGACGTGGATGTGTACAAAATAAACTTAGCAATACCGTTGGCCTCTCATTTGCTAGCAGCATTTAAAGAGAACTTGGAGCGCCGCCTTCAAATGCCAAGATGTTTGTCACGCCGTTTACATTATCTCTTCTGTTTAACAACGTTTAAATACCAGAAAATCTGCATATCTTGAAATGTGTCTGTTTGATAGAACAAAGTTTAGTTAAAAGGAAATCTACGTGTTGAAAACGTTTACGACTTTGTAAACCAATATTTAGTTGAGAATAATTTACATATATACGGTACATATTTAGAAAGTAGTTTATTTTATAGAACAACGTTTAGTTAAATCTACATGTTTTGCAACTTTACGTTTTGTATATGTTTACGCCATGCAATCTAATTAAAATAATGCATAGTTCTTCTCCAGTTGTGTTTTTTTCTTAAATCTTTCTCATTTAATTTCCGTCCGATATTAAGAGCCCTTATTGGGCAACCTTTTTGCGAACTGAGAAAACTGCCACTTTCTTTCAAAGTACGTACGAGGGCTATCCAGCAAGTGGTACCCGCTTGCGCCGCATGAAGCGCTGACAACTCGGGGAGCCGCTGGGCAGGGTCAGACCGCGTCAGTGACTTGTCTGCCTGCTCTGTGCGAGGTTGCGTGACGCTAGCAGTGCCTGTGTTGTGTCTGTGCTCGTTTATAATGATTAAACGAATTGAGAACCCCGCCAGTTGGGAAGTGTGGGCCGTGATTAAATTTCTTAATGCACGAAACGTTCGACCTTGTGAAATTCATCGCCAATTAAAGGAGGTGCATGGAGACAATGTGATGGACGAGTGGTCTGTTCGGCACTGGTGTCGCAACTTCAATTTGGGGAGGGGGAGTACACACGACAAGAAGCGTTCAGGGAGACCATCTGTCATTACAGACGAACTGCTGATGTCAGTATTCGAATGCGTGAGGAACGATCGGCGCGTCACAATTGATGAACTCTGTGAACATTTTCCTAATGTGTCTCGAACAATTGTACATGAAATTGTCAAAGACCATCTGCATTATTCAAAAATCTGTGCAAGGTGGGTCTCTCGCATGCTCACAGATGAGCACAAAACCAAGCGTATGCCTGCAGCACTGACGTTTCTGGGACGTTATTCCGATGAAGGAGACTCTTTCCTGAACCACATCATTACAGGGGACGAAACCTGGGTTTGTTATGCATCACCTGAGAGTAAACGACAGTTCATGGAGTGGCATCACGCTCATTCACCAACCAAACCAAAAAATTCAAGACATTTCCTTCCACCAGGAAACTCATGGCAACCATATTCTGGGATCGACGAAGTATACTGCTCATTGATTTTATGGCCCGTGGAGACACAATTAATGCTAATGCATATTGTGAAACATTACAGAAATTACGGTGGGCAATACAAAATCGACGGCGAGGTCTGTTATCTACAAGCGTCATTCTCCTTCATGACAATGCCAGGCCCCATGCAGCTGCGAAAACATAATTTCTGCAGCAATTCAAGTGGGAAACCTTCGACCATCCACCGTATAGCCCGGACTTAGCTCCTTCGGATTTTCATCTCTTTACGAAGCTTAAAGACTTTCTGGCGGGAAAAAGATTTGGCAGCGATGAAGAACTTAAACGAGACGTGACTACGTATCTCAATACGCTGGCGGCAGAGGACTATGACGATGGAATACAAAAACTCGTCACACGGTATGACAAATGCCTCAATTTGCTTGGTGATTATGTGGAGAAGTGGTGTAAAGCATGCTCTTTCCAATAAAAATATGTATATTCGTTAATATGTACTACTGTGTTTTTATTGCACAAACGGGTACCACTTTCCGGATGGCCCTCGTATCTTTCTTTTAATATTTCCTTATTGCTTCGGAACTTTCAAGTTATAACCTTCAAAGATAACAGAGCATTTAGAAGAGACTACTACGTCAATGAAATATTTCTTGGTAAAGTTTTTATCCTTTTTTTTCAAACAGTATCCTATATTCGGCACTTTTCCTATAAATGTTAAATGACAAATATTGTTAATGAACAATATTTATTCTTTGGTTTAAGCTATGCTGTTTATGTTTTTTAGTTTAACCTATGATGTTTATGTTCTTTAGTTTAACCTGTGATGTTTATGTTCTTTAGTTTAACCTATGGTGTTTATGTTCTTTAGGGCAAAGGAAGTAGATGATAGGAGTTCCTTAAATGAGGAGAGGAACAGCAGAAACACAAGAAAGCCGCCAACATAATGTTCCAGAAAAATCTTACGTAGCGTAACCAGGAATATTTCGAAGCAGGGAGGAACATTCCACCACTGGCCCATTGTGCTCCCTCTACCTCTTCCGCTATTACATAACTGCTGAGGTTGAACTTCTACATTTAAAATAATAATTGGAAGCATCATTCGTATGATCAGAAGATAAGTATGAGGTGATAGATCCGTGAATGAGGATGATTTTTATTTTCTCCTTGAACAAGAAATATTGGTAATGAAGCTGTCACTGGAAACACGGTGCCATGTTTTATTAATGTAATAAATAACAGCAACGGCATTCATATCTCTTAACATCTGCATTTAATCTTCTCAGAATGTATTCGGAGAAGTCGTACGTACCGTTGTCCATAAACAGAAGAACATTAAACTGCGATGAAATCAGAGTAGGGCTACTCCATTGAATAAATTGAAGGTTGAAATTCACTTAAATAAATATTAATAAATAAAATAATAATGTCCGAATATGAGACATCTCATTTAGGAATGCGCACGAGACAAGATTTGTGGCTGTCTCGACTCGAAAATGTGCTGTAAAAGTGATGTCTCGACTCGAAAAATGTATATTTCTCTATTGGAAGAGCCATGTCTCGACTCGAAACTCGTCCCGTGCGCATTCCTAATCTCATTTAACAGAACAAAATGCTTAAATCTTGAGGCGTTTTGGATAAAATCGAGAGAATGGATTTTTCTATCTAAATCTAAACAAGGTTCTATCGTTTTCTACGATAAATAAACCACGAATTAAAATGAAACTATATACTAATTAAGTTTTCCATTTTTCAAACGAAAGAACATAGTATAGTTAATGAGGTGTAGTCCCAATACTATGCTAAACTCTTAGACTTTGTTTTTTAAATTATAATATTGTCTAAAGAGGAGACATCTATCGTCCATAGATCACATTCAGCTGAGTAAAATGAAATGCTTGAACGTAATATTCTAATGCGTAGTTCTCGAGACATTCGAGAAAAACGAATTTTATGGCGTCAAAAAGTACAGTTAATATTCTGCAGAAACAGATTGCTTATTTATTTATTTATTTACTCTTATAGCCTATGTGTAGAAAAAAAGTTAAGTGACAGATTACATCTATTATTATCTTCTAAAGTGACATACATAGAGGAAGTGCGGGTATAGTGGACCCGAGGGTTCACTTTATCCGATCATTTTGCAAACGGGCAAAACTCGCCAATTTTTATTTAACAAGGAATAACTGAAAACTTAAAACAACATAAGTGAAATTATTATATTCAAACATTGTACAAATAAACAAAGAATTGTTTTCTTCTAATAGTATTCAATACATTTGTATATTGACAAATTTGTGTTTAAAAATAAAAATGGAGGTCCAAATCACCCGCACTTCCTCTACTCCAATCTGTCACATAGAATCCTAAACGTGACAAATATAATTCTAATAGTAATAAACATAATCCTAACAGTGGCAAATATAACACTAAGGGTGACAAACATATTGCTAACAGTAACAAACATATTTCTTACAGCGACTAACATAACCCTAACACCCACAAATGTAATCTTAACAGTGACGATCATAATCCTAACATTGACATCTCTCTCTCTCTCTCTCTCTCTCTCTCTCTCTCTCTATATATATATATATATATATATATATATATATATATATATATATATATATATATATATATGTACAGAGTGGCCCTCTGCATTGATCAAGCATAATATTCTATTCCTTGTTCAGCGTAAGCTCTAAACTCCGATAAACAAAATATTTGTATCATTCCACTTGTCACAAATACGATTGGCTAGTGATGTATCACTCCCACTCCCCACGGGGAGGAGCAAATTATGCAAGTGCATTTTGACAATACTGTCTTTTGTTGTCCTGGTACTTACTGTAGTAGCAGAAAACAAGGAAAAAAACTCGAAAGATTAAAAAAATTGAATTTCGCTGGTAAACAATTGTTGCTTAGTGAGTAAAGGTTTTCCGTGTTAGTGTTTCACCACAACACTAGCGGAAACCAGGATTCATGCCAGCCGCCTTTCAGGCTTGACAGAAAA
The DNA here is from genome assembly GCF_964235325.1 of Thermobia domestica. Classification (NCBI taxonomy): domain Eukaryota; kingdom Metazoa; phylum Arthropoda; class Insecta; order Zygentoma; family Lepismatidae; genus Thermobia; species Thermobia domestica. Next base: position 2,375,692 of record NC_137455.1, read on the forward strand.
AACATGCGTCCACAGTTGACTTGGCACCATAATTACTGCGCATGCTTAGTGTTTATTTCTATTGTTTCATTAGCCACACTCGATTGCAATTTTATTAGATAATCCGTATTATATTTTTGTCATTTATAATAATGTAGCAGTTTTAAATGGAGCTTCATAGTAAAAGTAATAATCAAATCATATGAACTATTTTGCGGAGGAGTACAAGCATGGGTAGGCCAACAACAAATCAGTGAGATTTAGTCTCACATGGCTTTGTTTATCGCAGTTTAGAGCTTAGGCCGAGCAGGGTTTAGTTTATGTATTTATTTACTTTGACTCTTCTGAGCTTAAGATATAAGTAAACAGATACTAATACAAATAATAAAGAAACTAAGTCTACCTGATGGATAACAATAAGAAATTATATAAAATGCAATGAGCTGATCATTACTGTTCTGTATACCTACTTTTGGGCCACCCTGTATATTGGTGTTTAAACATAGGAAATTACTTTACCACTGGGCTCTACTTCGTTTCTAAATAAGTGCTCAAATATAAATGTCGAAAACTGCTAAATTTACTAATATGTGGTATCCATAGTATACAAAGAATGAAACTGCTATTTCGTTATAAACCTATTAGTTGAAAGAATTGCTTGTTTAAACTTGTATTATCGTTGGAAAAACATTATTACAGTATATTTATTATTGTTAATAAATATGTCACATTTCTATTTGCTTTGCTATTGGGATATACACTTCAGGCCCGTGTTAGTCTCAGCTTATTGTTAAAATATTCTAGAGGCAGAAACTGTTGAACAAATCACAAGAAATTGTTGGTTGGACAACACAAATTGTTGGATAAATGACGGAAAGTTTTTGGTTGCCCAATATAAGTTGTTGGATAAACGATGGTAAATTGTTGACTGGCAAATATGAACTGTTGGAGACATGATAGCAAATTGTTGGCTGTCCAACATAAACTGTTGGATAAATGATGGAATATTGCTGACTGGCGAATATAACTGTTAGAGAAATGATGGCAAATTGTTGATTGGACAACAGATACATTAAACTACAGTGAGCCAACGTTCATTTACCAATCATGCCAACCATTAGCTACATAGGGTCTACCAAATGTGTTGCGAGAGATGTTACTTTCTGAACACCCTGTATGCATTAGCTTTTCTTTTTTTAGAACGAGTAAGTGCCAGTTTCGATTGGTATTTGTGCTTGGTTATGAAGATATGGGGTTCTGTGAAACAGCACCAACTGGTCTAGGAGCGGTACCAGTCATCATGACTTCATCTCTGTGATTATCGAAAGGTGAGGCTACACCTCCGCAACGCCTTTGCATCAAAGAACAGAACACTTCTTATCATACTTGGAATTCTCATCCGTGGAATTATTAGAACACAATCAAACTTAAATCTTCCAAGAATAAAATTAATATTTGCAGTTGGTTTAGGGTTTTTCCTTAAATTTGTCCCAGTAAGAGTTACGCCCTTCCTCCCAACTCATTTAAACATTATATACAGGATGGGTATTCCAAAAGGCATAAAAAAGGTTGTCTTTCACATACACACATATAGTCTTGTTTTTAAAAATGCCCACTCACCTCACTTTAAAAATCCCTCTATCCTTATCTGTGGATGGGAGCTAATCAAAGAAACTTGAATCTTCGTTAGTCAGCTATCGTCTTTAGTTTTGAAGATAAAACTCTTAAAATATTCTAAGAATGAATTTAAGTTCCTAGTTTTACGTTCCACGCTTATGTCCTTTAGGCTAAAGGTGACGGATGATTAATGAGAGTGAATGATTATGAGAGAATTGGTGGAACAAGAATGTAGAAGGAAAGGGGATTATCTCAAGAAAATAAACGGACGTGATGTTGTCTATCACAAACTCATGTGGCTGGCTATCGAACCAGGGACCTCTAACATCAGACGCCAACTTAAATTTCTACGAGAAGCAGAAAATTTTGGATGGTCAGTTAATATATATCGAAAAGTATATTACTTGACCTACATTACATGTCTGAGGCAGGGGCACACCTACGCGAGGGATCCACGGGCGCCGATTTCTCTGTAACTTTGGCAGAGGGGGCCATTCAAATGTGCGTTTGGTTGAAGACAAGGGTCTAAGAAAGCATATAAGAGGATTTTAAGGCAAATTGAATTCAAATTATGCCAAGTATTGTACACCGTATGTTCATAAAAATATATACAACAATAGAAAAACATATAAAATAAATATCCATAAAAATACATGGGGCCCACATGAGCATTGGATCCCCCTCCCTGGATCGACGTTCTTGTTCGAATCCCCTCTAGAACTTGGTAAGTTGCCAATCTTGTTTAGCACAGCAATGACTGATGACAAAAAAAATGTAATTATATAATTTAGGTGGTAGTACTTAACAATGGACATCAGCAGACGGAAAAACACATAATCAAATTGATCACGTTTTAGTAGATAGAAGAAGGCAATCTAGCATAATTGATGTCCGGTCTTTTAGAGGGGCTGATTGTGACACTGATCACTACCTGGTAGCAGCGATAATACGAGAGAGATTATCGTTGAATAAAGGTAATATTCAATGTCCGAAAACGGAGCGATTCAATTTAAAGAAATTAGAAGAGAGCCAGGTAAGAGAGAAATACCAGATTGAAGTTTCAAATAGATTCTCGGCTTTAGAAGATTCGGAGTGCACTAGTGTTGAGGATACCTGGATTGAAATTAGAGATAGTATTAAAATTTCAGCAAAAGAAAAATTGGGACACGCGGAAATACGTAGGAACAAACCATGGTTCGACCAGGAATGCATTAAACTAGCAGAGAAGAGAAAACAGGTAAAATTACGCTGGCTACAAAATCCGAATGAAAGAACTACACAAAATATCGCAGATATCGAGCGGGAAACTTCCAAAACGTTTAGAACAAAGAAACGCGATTTTCTGAAAGCTAAAATTAAGGAACTTGAAGATAATAGTAAAAATAAAAACATCCGGGACATGTATAAAGGAATCAACCAATTTAAGAAAGGCTATCAACCTCATGCTTATATATTAAAGAAATCTGACGGTACAGTACCCACTGATACGGATAGCCTCTTAAATAGACGGAAAGATTTCTTTGACGATTTGCTGAACACGCAACCAAAAACTAGTGTGCCTGGAGAAAAGGAGATACACACCGCAGAACCGTATATTCCACAACCCAAGCGAATAGAAGTAGAAACCGCTATAAAGAAATTAAAGAAACATAAATCTCCGGGTGTAGATGAAATTCCGGCTGAGTTAATTTTAGCTGGAGGCGAAAAATTGTGGAACAAGATACACAAACTCATTCTTCTTATCTGGAACAAAGAAAAATTGCCACAAGAGTGCAAAGAATCAATCATTGTTCCAATTCACAAGAAAGGCGACAAAACTGACTGTAATAATTATCGAGGGATTTCTCTTCTGTCAACATCCTATAACATCCTTTCAAATATTCTATTAGCAAGACTGACCTCATACACAGATGAAATTATTGGAGGTTATCAGTGCGAATTTAGACGAAATCGATCAACTATCGACCAAATATTTACCATTGGCCAAATACTCGAAAAAAAAGTGGGAATACAATACCCCGGTACATAAACTATTTATTGATTTTAGAAAGGCGTACGACTCGGTTAGGAGAGAAACATTAGACAACGTTCTTACGGAACTTGGAATACCGAGAAAGCTAATTAGATTAATTAAGATATGTTTAAATGAATCCCAAAGTAAAGTCCGGGTAGGAAAATTTTTGTCCACGAGCTTTCACGTCGAAAATGACCTGAAACAAGGAGATGCGTTGTCGCCATTATTATTTAACTTCGTTCTGGAATACGCTATAAGGAAAATCAAAGATAGCAACCAGGGCCTAGAGTTGAACGATATTCACCAGGTTATGGCATATGCTGATGATGTAAATTTAATAGGGGATTATAGGAGAACAATAGAAAGAAATGCAGAGATCTTATTAAACGCTTGCAGGGACATGGGTTTAGAAGTAAATGCGGAGAAAACTAAATACATGGAAGTGCGTCGGGTTCAGAATACAGCAAATTATGGATGCGTTAAAATATTAAATAATACTTTTGATAAAGTGGATAGTTTCAAATATCTAGGATCAATATTAACGGAGGAAAATCATATTCCCGGAGAAATTAAATGTCGACCAGAAGCAGGGAATTCGTGTTACTATTCGGTTCAAAATCTCTTGTCATCGCGAATTCTGTCGAGGAATTTGAAGCTTAAAATATACAAAACGATAGTCATGCCTGTTGTTCTGTATGGTTGCGAAACATGGTCACTTACTCTGGGGGTAGAACATAGACTGAAAGTATTTGAGAACAAGATCCTAAGGCGAATGTTCGGACCCAAGAGGAACGGGAATGGGGAATGGCGGAAAGTTCATAACGAGGAACTACATAATTTATACGGTTTACCCAACATTGTTAGGGTCGTCAAGTCTAGGAGGCTTAGGTGGGCAGGTCATGTAGCTAGAATGGAAGAAAGTAGAAACGCTTTCAAAGTCTTGACTGGAAGACCAATCGGAAAACGACCATTAGGAAGACCTAGGCGCAGATGGGAGGACAATATTAAGATAGATCTCGCAGAGATAGGAATACAAAGTAGAAACTAGATCCAATTGGCTAAGGATAGAAGTCAGTGGAGAGCTTTTGTGAACGCGGCATTGAACCTCCGGGTTCCATAGCCATAGAGTTAGTTAGTTACTTAGTACTTAACAATTACTTATCGGCTTATCGGTTGTAGAATAACACGGCTTCAATACTACACAAACGTAGTGTCTTGTATTACTGGACACCTCCCAACAAAAATTTCTCAGTGCGGGCTTGGATTGAGGGCAGGTATATCCAGCTCTCACTCTTATCCCTTTCTTATGTTGTCACTTAAGATGAACAATGTACACTCGTGTCCAAAATTATTGTCGCATGTCTATAAATATGTTGCTGTTGACAGCGAATTCGCCCGGTATTTCTTATGATGTTAGTATGTGTACAATGGGCAAAGACATGTATGTGGCAAATTTCATGCCAAAAGAGCGGTAAATAAGAACAATAAAACGAAAATAAAACTTTCTTATTCATTTAGCAAACATTTTGTTTTACTCATTTTAATTTTCGTATTTATAATTCTTTTCCTGTGAAATTTACCACAAATATACGTTTCCCAATTATACACATGGTATCAGTGTTAAAAGTACCCTGCAAAATCATTATCAAATTATATTCTTATAAGAAGACAGTTATAGATATGCGACAATTATTTTGAACATGAGTGTACCACTGAGCCATCGTGCCTCCTAAGATATGACTACGAAAATATGGCCTGTTAAACAGAAGTAGGCTTCCAAATACACACATGGGATCTCTCAATACTAACTGGGTACATATATACCCTACTAATTTTTTCCCGTTAATGATATGTTCACAACCATCAGCGCAAATCTGTCTTCTACATTGGGGGCGACAGGTAAGACAGCTCCCATTATTTTTTTAAACTATGTTCAAAATATTTATGAAGTTGGAAAACAATGCTGTGGAGTATCAGGGGAGCAGAGTTGTTTTCATCAATGGGAGGCGAGCGGATTTGAGGCTTATTCTGGGGGAGGGGAAGGTGACACATTACGATAGATGAATCTGATTTCAGAGGTGAACCTGTTGTATATTATACAGCAAGAGGGCATCAATTTGATCTCACTTTCCTTTGTGGCAGTCGGAAACAAATCATCACACTTTTCACCAAGAAACACATTTCAAATCGGATTATTGGTGGGGACAGTCCCCCCCAGTTACAAGATTGGAGGGTACATGTATTCTCATCCTCCCGGAATTTGCGCCAGTGTTTACAACAACTACAACTCACCGAATATCATAAAATAATAATATCAAAATGTCTTGGATATTATAAAGCAGAATAATGATATCTAAGAGCAGATATATAATATAAAGCATAGGCCTATAAGAGATATGGGTAACAACAATGGACTTGGTATAAAATGAAATCCAATGGGAAACATTTGTTTCGGTGGCGATGAGCTTTTAGTATTTTCTTAGCCAGAGTCAAATAATTATTAGGGCTATGTTTTCCACTGAATTTTCGTATCCAGCTACAGTTGCTCAAACTATACATGTCTGCGTATATACGAAAAAACTCCATATGTTATTTCGATCTTTGACCCTTCTCTGTGCTCCGAGCAGCTTCTTTCTGCTGACTCTTTTCACTCGAAGAAATCCGTGTGTGACAGAGAGGTTCTTCGTCACTATTCGGGATAATTGAAGATTCAGTAGTAAATTAAGCAACAGAAACTGTAATAAGTATTTTTATTCGTTAATCAACAACTTTGATGTCGAGATTATTTCTTAGAAGCTTGATACACAATGTCATGTTTTTTTTTTCTTTTAGAAAATAATATAAATTTCTTGCACCCACAAGGCTAAATGCTCCGTTCTGAATTTCGTATTTGCATAGACGTGAATGATTTTGTTCGCAAAACTTTTAGGAACATCTGAAAGTGCAATGGAGAGATGACGAAAATTTCGCAGAAGGGCACTTGGCCAATTAATTGCCAGTACTCTTTTCCTCATAACCATGGCAATATATTATAGCAAATTACACCTTTTTTAATTCTATAAATTCTTAAGAGGGAAACATGTTTCGTGGCATTTCAATGAGACGATGAGATCAGTGGAGGCCTTGGTCACTCTGATAAACACGATTTAGTAACAAAATTTATTCACGATTTTAAGCTGGGTCATGACGCAGAAGTTTAGCATAGCCTACGATTACTTCATCTAATAGATATTTCAGAGCCTCTCCTACACACGCTGTTAGAATATTAACATCTCATCAGATGGACATCTTGTTTCACACTCTGCTGGAAGTTTTTCTTCACTGAAGGCTCTTCCCTAGCTTTAATTAAACTTTCCTTGTTTTACTGAGTAACTTAAAAGACAACGGAGAATATAAGAAATGTAAAAACTGCGAGACCATAAAAACTGAAGGGAATGGGGAACACTTCGCACTCCAATGTTTCGACATGGAGAGCTCACATATTTAAACATATCCATAATTATTGAATATTTACCGCTAAACAGTAGTTCAACCGTTAATTACATATAAAATGCCTGTTAATTAGTATAAACCGATTATGTATGCCCATGGGCGGAGCTATAGAGGGCATGAGGGCATTGCACCCAACTTTTGGACGAAAAATAGAAATGCCACCTATAAGGTGACACCTACCAAGACCTGTCAAAATTTGCTACACTGTACAGTTGTCAAAATAATTAGAAATGAGTTATTCATATTAACTCCACACTCTAAGAAGTATTCCACAGGTCCGAAACCGACCAAAATGTCTACCCCCAGCAGGTTAATTCCTAACTTCGCCCATGACCTCGCCATTAAGTTATCAGTGGAGGGAGAACTTTCTTCAAGAAATATTATGTTTGGGAATCTCCCTGGAGCCGGGTAGTATCTTTTTAAAATGCTATGAAATACACTCTTTCCGAATCGTTTCTTACAGACCAGAAAGGGTATTCAATAGGCCTATATAATGTCATATTATTGGGAGCAGAAACTTATAGACTATACGAAAGATTTTGAAAACAGTTCACTCAATAGCATTTTGCACCGTAGTATGTACTAGCTTTCATTCTGTTTTAAATATTTTTTTCATAGTTGTTCACACAATTCCACATTGTCGTTGTCTTCTTCCCAGTTTGTTTCACACACACACACACACACACACATATATATATATATATATATATATATATATATATATATATATATATATATATATATATATATATGGAGAGAGAGAGAGAGAGAGAGAGAGAGAGCGTTCACCTCCGGTGCTTGGGGTCCCTGGTTCGATCCCAGCTCGCGCCGTGTGGGCTTTGTGGCGGACAAAAACCGTGCTCGTGGGTTTTGTCGGGGTTCTCCCGTTTCCTCCCACTTTCTTCATTCCACCATTTCACTCATCTCTCATCATCACCATCTCCTTTAGCCTAACCGGCATAATCGTGGAACGTAAAACATAGATTTCATCTGTATTTTATGTTTTTTTCTTTGTTTTTGTTTTCTTTTTGTCTTTATGTTTTACAGTTTCAGCTAATTGTCATAGCGCTGTATGAAACTTTGTGAATAAATAAATAAATAAATGTCTTCTTTAAAAAATATAAAGAAAGAATAATTGTGTCTAAGCAGAAGAACATATATGCATGATAATAATAATAATAATAATAATAATAATAATAATAATAATAATATAATAATAATAATAATAATAATAATAATAATAATAATAATAATAATAATAATAATAATAATAATACAGGTAAAGTGCCTTCTAGTTACATGATTAACGTATAAATCTTCGGCACGGTACACTCAGATTCAATTCTCGGTTGGAGCTGATGTAGTTCGAAAGTTTCATTTAACCTCGGTACTGAAAAGTGACTTTACACTCCAAATCAGCCAAACAATTTCTTCATTTGATTTCAGTTTAGCGCCCCTTAAAGCACCGACGCTACGTGAGACGTTGAGCTTAACGTGGGATCCCAACCACATGAACTCCTGCTGGGGAATCGAAGCCGGGACTTCCACACCGTACGCTAAAAGCTTAGCCTCGAGAGAGCTCCTGCCTCCATTTAGAAGACGGATGCCTCATACGGCCGTGATGTAAACAGGGGGGCTGACCCGGCTCAAACCCTTTCTTAGTAGTGATGCTGAAAGTGGATTCTGTTTACATACAGCATGTTCCATTTATGATCCCAGATGTTACGTCGATTTTTGTAATTTATCATAAATTGTACAATCATGCTCAAAAAAATATTTCCCAGAAACTGTCTTTAACACCCCACACGATTTCAGCAAAATTACTTATTACACATTGTATTCACCATCTTTTTGAGCTCTCCTAGCATATGCATAAAAAGTTACTATTTTTCGATGTGAATAGAGACCATCAGAAAAACAAGATTATTGAAAAAATACAATAAACATAATACAAATTATAAAAATATACTGGAAATTCCAGATACGAAAATACTTTTACAAAATACCAAAGGAAAGACAAAATAAGATTAAACAATGTAAATCCCAATGGATAAATCTAAATTTCCTTTATTTACATTGTTCTTAATCGTTCTCTAAAGGAAATCGGAGTTCCAAATTTCCTATACTTTTAACCATATCCAGTATTCCAAGGATTATTGGGCTTCAGATTTCCACAAGTCCCATCTTCCAGTTCCGGGCAATGTAACTTACAATATTAATTCAAATATTTGTATTTCAGTAGAAAATAAATGCTCACATAAGGAGATTGTACGTGAGGGCGTGTGTATCAATCTGCTGATTAATAAATGACTTTAAGCTGGACATTAGTTCTCTAATGTTGCTTCTATTTGTTCATATTCATGGTATTTTCTACCCACTGTGAATTTAAACGTTTGTAGCTTTTCATATTATTCTCATCTGTTATCTCAATCGGTAATTTATTGAAATTTTTGTTGTTATACAATGTAATTGATATTATGTTATCGATCTAGTTATTCTTAGTACGAATAACTTTCTGTGTTACACTTTTAGTTTCATACATATAATCAGCTGCTTGTCATTCATTTGGGATATTTCTCAGTTAAATTAAAACAGATTTCATATATAATTTATTCCACGGGCGTCTCTGGCGGGGGGACGCGTCCCCCCAATATTTTGAAGTACAAAATATTCAATATTTTATTCTAATTTAATTTATTTATTAACGACAGAATATCATATAAATAATAATTATTATTATATTTATTTGGAATATAATATTCAGGCTGTAAAACGATTGCAATCGAGTTCTTGATATACCTTAGGGGATCCGTGAACGTAAGCAGAAAGGTAACAAATGGAATCGAAGTTAATAAACAGGTTGAACTAGATAGTACCATTTAAATCACTTTCTTTGATGTTCCCCCCAAATTTTACATGCCAGAGACGCCAGTGATTTATTAGTAGATAAAACTAAAAATTCTTTACATGGAGTTTCTATGTTTACTTTTTCAACTAATCGTTTCTTAAGATTTTGCACTACAATTGAGTGCCTGAAAGTGAGAAGGGGCTATGCCACACAATCTGAAATTTTGATGCGGATACAGTTCCTATTGGTGCTGCTAACATTTTTTTTTTCAATTACCCTGTTGATATTTGAAGGCAAATAAGCCATTGCCCAATAATAATAACCATACGTTATGCATTTTGTACTTAGTCTAATAAAACTTCATTTTTCTCAAAACTATCTGTTTGTGGCATAGCCCCTTCTCACTCTCAAGCACTCAATTATTGGTTTAAGTGCGGAATAAGCAGCACTCAAATTTAATATACCTTAGTTTAATAGCCTCTGTACAAGAGCATGGTATATCAGACACAATATTTCCAAATTAACATTTCTCAGTTGAACAAATGTGTATGACAATTTTCTTAAAACTTTAGTAAGGTATTGAATTAGGGATGCGCACGAGACGTGTCGAGACAGAATTTTTCTGATAAAATTCGAGTCGAGACACAGCTATTCCAATAGAGAAGAATACATTTTTCGAGTCGAGAGATCACTTTTACAGCACATTTTCGAGACGAAACAGCCTCAAATCTTGTCTCGTGCGCATCCCTATATTGAATACGGTAATACAACTTTAAATGGTTATCAATGTTTATTTCTAAATAATTTATGTTTTCTTCTTTATTTTTTACTAGCAGCGTTCACCCCGCTTCGCTGCGGTCACCCCGGAACGCAATAAACTTTGTTACTTAGATAATTTTTACTTTTTCGCTTTCAAGTGATATGATAAAAACCATAGAAGATTGCAGTAAATCTTAACATTATATCGCCTGTCATTTATGTTAACCCGCCCCGCTTCGCTGCGGTCATCCCGGTGCTGGCATATTGTAAAAGTGTCTGTAAAAATAAGCAAATCAATTAAAAAATTTTAAACAGAAGATTCAAGCTATTTTCCGCTGTATATCGCCTGTCATTTATGTTAACCCGCCGAGTGACACGGTCATGCGGGTTGCATATAAATACGTTTATTTTTACCTATGATGAACTAATAACAAAGGATTTGTACGTTATGGACACTTGAATGGTCAATTATCTTAAGACACTGGTAATTAAAAATTAAAGTGATATGATAAAAACCATCTAGGGTCCAAATCCTAATAACCCCCCAAAAATGAAAGAAATTGGTTCAGCCGTATTAGCGTGATGAGCGGACAAATTTTTGTACGTTCTCTTTTATATATATAGATTTTTTTTATTTTTTTTACATTGACCCTACTTTTACAACTTATGATATTAGGGATTTATTCGTTGGGTGTCCAACAGAAGTAGGTGACAATATAAAATATACAGTTTTATCAGTATTTAGTACTAAAAGATTATTACTGAGGCATAGCCATTTTTTTCTCAGTTCTAGTTCGGCTTTTAAGAATGTTTCATCCGATGTAAGGGAAATGCCATCAGCGAAAGATTAAGAATATGCCCATCTATTTCTAGATTAGGTTAATCATTATTATATATTAAAAATAAAACTGGTCATAAGATTGCTCCTTGTAGCACACCACATTCTATAGTTCTACATTCACTTCGAATGTTTTCAATTTCGACAGTCTATTTTCTGTTACTTCAATAGCTACCAAACCAAGATTATGCTATTCTTCGTATTCCACATTTATTAAGCTTGTGTAGCACAAATCTGTGTGATATTGTATCAAATACTTTAGCTAGGTCTAAAATACTGTAATTACAATTTTGTTATTATCTGTTTTACTAATAAATTCTGTTAAAAATATATATAACATCTGATGTTTTTCTACCAGTATACATATTCGTTGAAAAAAAAGAACATTATTTTCTTCTATAAAAGCAACTATTCTATTTTTATACATTTTCCCAATAGTTTGGAACTGAGTAATTATATTGTCTTTATTTACATAACTTCGTTTTACCTTTTCTGTATATAGGTTTTACAACTAAAATTTTCAATTCATCCAGGAACGTTTTCGTTTCTATACTTACAGTTAGATTAGGCATGTATTGCAGTGGTTTAAGGATATATTGTTTACTTATCTTTAATACAATTACAGTTTTTTAAAAATCTATTGCAGTTGCTGTTTTTGATTTTAATTGGTTAATGATCTCAATTTCTTTTTCAGTGATGGGAATAAAAAAGATAGGATCAATTATTTTTATTTTAGTTTTATTTTTCTTGTGTTTTGCTATTTAATTTTTCACCCACTTGAATAGTGTTCGTTATGTGTATTTACTAATAACATGGAATTTTGTTCAAATTTTACCAACCCTTTTTTGCATGCAATTCACATATTTCTATTTATTCATATCGACAATATCTGAAATAACCTTCCACAGTTTTCTTGAATTATTTTTACATTCGGAAAGTTTCTTTCTGTAATGCTCAATTTTGACTTCTTTTACCAAATGTGTTACTTTATTTCTATATCTTTTGTAAAAGTTCCTTAATTCTATATTTTAATGTTTGTGTGGTAGAGACAATAACAGTACGGGATTCTACAATTCTAACCCTTTACCTACATTCATTGTATAAAAATATTAATAGTCTTTCTATCTAAATAATGGATATCTTAAAATGTTCCTTATGACTAGTGAGGTCAATGAGGAGAACGTTTTATATGGGAACCCTTTAGCCGTCACCAGGTTATAGAAGTAATTTTTGTGGACACTCTGTATAATTCGTAAAAACAGCAATCATTCTTCGATTTATACTTATATATATGAGTGAACGGTAAAAGACTCTTTTGTTCTGTTACGTAGGAAGGAAGCAGTTCCCACCAAAGAAAGAAATCATTTGCGTCGCAGAAATAAATATCTGAAACGTTTTTGTCACCGTGAGAGAATTTTAGTAAGCGAAAAAGACAACGTTCATTTTCTGAACTATATATATGATAGTCTTTTTTTTTTTTTTTTTTTTACTTGAGTTCGCAGTGTTTCTTCCTTACCTATTAATATGCAAATATTATGTTCTATAGCCATTTTGAACTGAATTAAGTGCTTTTTTTTTAATCATTTATAGAAATATTGCAGCAGATCAGATGTTTGAACGACAGATCGGTGCCAACCAAATCGTTCAGTCAGCCTTTATCTAAAAGTTCTCATAACAAAGTTATCGCAATGTTTTGTATATACATTGTGGCCAGTGAACTGTGAATTAACGTCAATTCTTTTAACATGTAATTTGCATATCCATACAGGTGATTTAACCTGATTGCATTTTAAAATGAACTGCCAACATTGACCAGTCGGTCAATCCAGCTCGCACCTCGAGTGTCTCAACTCGAAGAGTTTACTCCAAGTCTTGATATCACCAACACGTTTGTTGGATTCGACATAGCATTATGTAAAGGGGCATACGTATAATAGCCGGTGAAGGACTTGCACAACGACTAGCCCCTAATTAGTGAAATCCCGGGTTCGCAAACCCTGTGCGAATAAGTAGTAAACGGGCATACCAAGTAGTGATAAGCGCAAGAGTCTTGGTCTTGCAGTTTTTGCAAGAGTCTTGCATGCAAGACCAAGACCAAGACCAAGACCAAGACCAGGAATCCCGATGCAAGACCAAGACCATACCTGCAAGACCAAGACCATACCTGCAAGACCAAGACCAAGACCAAGACTCTTGCGCAAGAGTCTTGCACAAGTATGGTACTACTTGATTTTTTATAGAATGTAAAAAGGAAGGGGAAAAATCATTATATCTTTCACGTGAACTTCTTGGCTCCAGTAAAAATACCGCCGGAGTGAATGTGTTCCCAGTAGTTTATGCAATCCATGTGAGTCGATCTGCTACTGTAACATATAGCTACAGTATGTCGTTTTTTGAATCGGTTGTTCACGAGACGACCGACAGCATAATTATATAGCTATAATAACTTCAGTGTCTGATTTACTTTGGTCATCATTTGATCATTCACGACGGCCCATGATTGGATTTTGGGAAATCATACGAAGAATAGTTGTGTCCATAAGAAGTGGATAAGCAAAAATAAACTAGAGCATCTTATGGACACGGTAGCTCAGTGGCAGAGCGTGCACCTCTGGTACATGGGCCCTGGTTCGATCGCAGCTTGCGCTATGTGAGCTTCTTTGGTGAACAAACACCCTGTGCGTGGGTTTTCCCGTTTCCTTGTACTTTCTTCATTCCACCATTTTTCATCATCACTGTTTCCCTTAGCCTCAGTGTAATAATCGTGGGACGTTCCAAAACTAAAGAAATGTAGTATTGAACATCGGCAATTCCGTACACCATAGGTGCTGACTACATGGGTATGGCCTTGGCTCTGAGGTTAAAGCATCCGTTGGAAATTTTTAATGTGTACTTATAAAATTAATATTGAAATAACATTTTCATGACATTGACAAAAACTTAGCGCATGTGACCGCAAGTTTGATTTCATAGGTGGATGCTTATACGTTGAATAATTGTTTATCAATATAACTTATAGTCCCCTTAGGTATACGGCATATCTAGGATTCAACGATATAACATTATACAACAATAAATAATCTATATTCACAACTGAGAGTGATTTCGTAATTATTTCAAATAACTTGAAGTTTGATGCCGTTATTTTGATGCTCTGGTGTTTGGGGTCCCGCGTTCGATCCCAGCCCCCGCCAAGTGAACTTTGTGGTGGACAAACACCGTGTGCGAGGGTTTCCTCGGGGTTCTCCTGTTTCCTCCCATTTTCTTCTTTCCACCATTTTCATTCATTTTTCATCATCACAGTCTCCTTTAGCCTAGCCGGCATAATCGTGGGACGTAAAACTCACAAATTTAATTTCATTTATATTCTAAAATATTAAGAGGTTTAATTATTAATATTTTAATTTTTTTTCTTTTTTGCTCAATATTGCAAAACATATCATCGTCATAATAATAGCTATTCTGCCATTATTGGCAGCTTCAACTACAATCTCCTTCGCCCCCTCTTTCTAGCACGTCCCTCATCATACAGTTCCTCCTCAGCTAATGTCCTCCTCTTAATTACATCTAAAATTCTTCTTTTCTCCCCTACTGCTACTATTTCTAAAACCTTTGCATTCGTTTTCCGTTCACCAAGCTGATTCTCTCCTTTTTTCTCCATGTCCACATTTCGAAAGTCTAACTTTAATCGTTTTTGCGTAATGACCTTGTTTCTGCCCCATGCAGTACATATTAGAATCAGTAAAACAAAATTTCGATATTTAATTGGGAGTTTGTTCAATACAAAGATGAGCTAATCTTGGTTGGAAAGAAAAAATCTGAAGCCTTTAGAGTGTAAAAATAATTTTGCAATTTATGGTATTTCAGTAATCTGTGCCGTCTTGGTTTTCTTTCATGCGTCTCACTGTCAGGGGTAGCCTCCCCAGTTTGGGAACCAGTGGAGTATTGGATCTGTTAAAACATATAAAAATATTACGAAATGTTGGGATTTATCTTATAAGTAGTGAAGCGGATCACCCATTTAAAAAAAAGTAAAGGTCATTGCCTATGTTGTACAGCATCATCACACTTACACGAAGGTAAAATATATTACATTTAGAAACATACATTGCATTTCCCTCACTATTGACGCAATGTAGGATTTATTATCCCTTATATCCAGAGTAAAATTTACATATGAAAATCATAGATTTCTTAAAAGCAAAACTTGCAAGACTCTTGCAAGCAAGACCAAGACTGAGTGTGCAAGACCAAGACCAAGACCAAGACTAGGTGTGCAAGACCAAGACCAAGACCAAGACCGAGAGTTCCAGTGCAAGACCAAGACCAAGACCGCATGTGCAAGACCAAGACCAAGACCAAGACCACCCGGGTCTTGGTCTTGGTCTTGCATTTGCTCATCACTAATACCAAGGAATTAATTAGTAGTGCAACTGTCTGCATTCATTTGCTGGAGACCAACGTTAACTTTTACGGATTCTCGCAGCAGCTACAAAACTACTTCGTGGGATTACCCTAGTGTTACCCTACAGTGCTAATCCCCCATGGGTATCCGCTGATGGTCTGAGAAAAGTGTTATAGTGAAACCCCAATTATAATCTTTCATTCATCTATATACGTGATACAAAGGGCCATAATATAATAAAATGTGAAGTGTAATTTTGTTTGTGGAAATAGTTAAGTGTACAGTGTTGAGTATTGTGATTGTTTTTTCTCCAACACCTTTTTTAATAGTGTCATTTTATCTAATATGCTTGTGTTTTATTTAATATGTTTTAATATGTATGAGTGATGTTTGTGTGCGCTGTGGTGTGAGCGACTATCTGAACGTCCGTGAGAATTTCGAGACGAGACACCCGAACCTCTCGGTGCTTAATGCTCATCTCATTGTTGAGACCGGAGGGCGATCCGGGAAAAGATATGTAATTCTTTCTTGGAAATGTTCTTTGATGTCTTAACACGGTAAGTTCAGGTCTCCTGAAAGTACTCATTGGTGGGACAGCAGGGGGGGGGGGGGGCAGATCTGGAAAGCGGTTACAAGCTCATAGCAGCCTTCAGGGCGTTTTGTAGTGACTTCATGATATGGCACTTTTTGGTACCTCCTTAGCTCATAGCAGCCTTAAGGGCGTCTTGTAGTGACTTCATGATATGGTACTTTTTGGTACCTCCTTAGCTCATAGCAGCCTCCAGGGCGTCTTGTAGTGACTTCATGATATGGTACTTTTTGGTACCTCCTTAGCTCATAGCAGCCTTCAGGGCGTCTTGTAGTGACTTCATGATATGGTACTTTTTGGTACCTCCTTAGCTCATAGTAGCCTCCAGGGCGTCTTGTAGTTGCTTCATGATATGGTACTTTTTGGTACCTCCTTAGCTCATAGTAGCCTCCAGGGCGTCTTGTAGTGACTTCATGATATGGTACTTTTTGGTACCTCCTTAGCTCATAGCAGCCTTAAGGGCGTCTTGTAGTGACTTCATGATATGGTACTTTTTGGTACCTCCTTAGCTCATAGCAGCCTTAAGGGCGTCTTGTAGTGACTTCATGATATGGTACTTTTTGGTACCTCCTTAGCTCATAGCAGCCTCCAGGGCGTCTTGTAGTGACTTCATGATATGGTACTTTTTGGTACCTCCTTAGCTCATAGTAGCCTCCAGGGCGTCTTGTAGTTGCTTCATGATATGGTACTTTTTGGTACCTCCTTAGCTCATAGTAGCCTCCAGGGCGTCTTGTAGTGACTTCATGATATGGTACTTTTTGGTACCTCCTTAGCTCATAGTAGCCTCCAGGGCGTCTTGTAGTGACTTCATGATATGGTACTTTTTGGTACCTCCTTAGCTCATAGCAGCCTTAAGGGCGTCTTGTAGTGACTTCATGATATGGTACTTTTTGGTACCTCCTTAGCTCATAGCAGCCTCCAGGGTGTCTTGTAGTGACTTCATGATATGGTACTTTTTGGTACCTCCTTAGCTCATAGCAGACTTAAGGGCGTCTTGTAGTGACTTCATGATATGGTACTTTTTGGTACCTCCTTAGCTCATAGCAGCCTCCAGGGTGTCTTGTAGTGACTTCATGATATGGTACTTTTTGGTACCTCCTTAGCTCATAGCAGCCTTCACGGAGTCTTGTAGTGACTTCATGATATGGTACTTTTTGGTACCTCCTTAGCTCATAGCAGCCTTCAGGGCGTCTTGTAGTGACTTCATGATATGGTACTTTTTGGTACCTCCTTAGCTCATAGTAGCCTCCAGGGCGTCTTGTAGTGACTTCATGATATGGTACTTTTTGGTACCTCCTTAGCTCATAGTAGCCTCCAGGGCGTCTTGTAGTGACTTCATGATATGGTACTTTTTGGTACCTCCTTAGCTCATAGCAGACTTAAGGGCGTCTTGTAGTGACTTCATGATATGGTACTTTTTGGTACATCCTTAGCTCATAGCAGCCTCCAGGGTGTCTTGTAGTGACTTCATGATATGGTACTTTTTGGTACCTCCTTAGCTCATAGCAGCCTTCACGGCGTCTTGTAGTGACTTCATGATATGGTACTTTTTGGTACCTCCTTAGCTCATAGCAGCCTTCAGGGCGTCTTGTAATGACTTCATGATATGGTACTTTTTTGGTACCTCCTTAGCTCATAGTAGCCTCCAGGGCGTCTTGTAGTTACTTCATCATATGGTACTTTTTGGTACCTCCTTAGCTCATGGCAGCCCCCAGGGCGTCTTGTAGTGACTTCATGATATGGTACTTTTTGGTACCTCCTTAGCTCATAGCAGCCTCCAGGGTGTCTTGTACTGACTTCATGATATGGTACTTTTTGGTACCTCCTTAGCTCATAGCAGGCTTCAGGGCGTCTTGTAGTGACTTCATGATATGGTACTTTTTGGTACCCTCCTTAGCTCATAGCAGCCTTCAGGGCGTCTTGTAGTGACTTCATGATATGGTACTTTTTGGTACCTCCTTAGCTCATAGTAGCCTCCAGGGCGTCTTGTAGTGACTTCATGATATGGTACTTTTTGGTACCTCCTTAGCTCATAGTAGCCTCCAGGGCGTCTTGTAGTGACTTCATGATATGGTACTTTTTGGTACCTCCTTAGCTCATAGTAGCCTCCAGGGCGCCTTGTAGTTGCTTCATGATATGGTACTTTTTGGTACCTCCTTAGCTCATAGTAGCCTCCAGGGCGTCTTCTAGTTGCTTCATGATATGGTACTTTTTGGTACCTCCTTAGCTCATAGTAGCCTCCAGGGCGTCTTGTAGTTACTTCATGATATGGTACTTTTTGGTACCTCCTTAGCTCATAGTAGCCTCCAGGGCGTCTTGTAGTGACTTCATGATATGGTACTTTCTGGTACCTCCTTAGCTCATAGTAGCCTCCAGGGCGTCTTGTAGTGACTTCATGATATGGTACTTTTTGGTTCCTCCTTAGCTCATAGTAGCCTCCAGGGCGTCTTGTAGTTGCTTCATGATATGGTACTTTTTGGTACCTCCTTAGCTCATAGTAGCCTCCAGGGCGTCTTGTAGTTGCTTCATGATATGGTACTTTTTGGTACCTCCTTAGCTCATAGTAGCCTCCAGGGCGTCTTGTAGTTGCTTCATGATATGGTACTTTTTGGTACCTCCTTAGCTCATAGCAGCCTCCAGGGCGTCTTGTAGTTACTTCATGATATGGTACTTTTTGGTACCTCCTTAGCTCATAGTAGCCTCCAGGGCGTCTTGTAGTTACTTCATGATATGGTACTTTTTGGTACCTCCTTAGCTCATAGTAGCCTCCAGGGCGTCTTGTAGTTGCTTCATGATATGGTACTTTTTGGTACCTCCTTAGCTCATAGTAGCCTCCAGGGCGTTCGTCCAGGGCAACCTCAACCTCAAGAGCAGGTGTAGATTAAGTGATAAGTGGTCAACTGATACTTCTGTTCTCTTCGGGTGTACTTTTATAGGCCATTTCTGGTTGACATACGAGTTAAAATATACGCTACATACCAGACAGAATATTATGACTACCTACCTAATTGTCAGTATGTCCACCTTTGGCACGGATAAGAAGGGAGACGCGTCTTGGCATGGACGCAATGATCCTTGGTAGGTCTCTGGAGAGAGTTCGCACCACATGCGCGCACACAGGTCACCTAATTCCCGTAAATTCCGTAGGGAGGGGGGCGTTGCGCTCTGGTGTCACGTTCAATCACATCCCAGATGTGTTCGATTTGGGTCAGATCCGGAGAGTTGGGGGGCCAACACATCACTTGGAACTCGCCCCTGTGTTTCTCGAACCACTCCATCACACTCCTAGCCTTGTGACATGGTGCATTATCTTGTCAAAAAATGCCACTACTGTTCGGAAACATGGTCGTCATGAACGGGTGTACTTAGTCTGCAGGCTGTGTGCGATACGCCTCGGCCGTCATGGTGGCTTACTCGAGCTCCACAGCTCCACTAGACACATGGATGCTCACGTAAATGTTCTCCGAGCATAAATAAGCCGCCGCCAGGTTGTCTCCGTCCAGTACAAGTGTCAAGAAGCTGTTCCCTTGGAATACGACGGATTTGCACCCTCCCATCGTCATGATGAAAAAGGTATCGGGATTCATCAGACAATGCAACGCTCTGTCACTGCGCCGAGGTCCAGTGGAGATGGTCACGTGTTCATTTTAGTCGTAGAGTCGTAGTTGCCGATGTCGTGGTGTTAACATTCGCACAATGGATAGGTCATCGGCAGCGGAGGCCCATCGTTAGGAGTGCTTGGTGCACTGTGTGTTCAGACACACTTGTACTTTGCCCAGCATTAAAGTCTGATATTAGTTCCGCTACAGTTCGCTGGCTGTCCTCTTTTACCAGTCTGCCTAGCCTACGGCTCAAAATAATATTGAAAATTACAGAAATATTTTCGAGACATTCGAGTCGAGTCGAGACTTTTACGAGCAGTCTCGACTCAACTCGTGTCTCGACTCGAAAATTCGAGTCGAGATTCGAGACATGTCTTGACTCGTGCGCATCCCTATTCACAACGGGCCAACAACCCTTCGCTATCTTGACTCTGTTCAAAATATTGACGTTCTTTCAACGAATTTTTGTTGCTTGGTAGGTCGTGTTTCCATAAGTTATAAAGACAACAATTTTCGGCTTCACACTTCCACACCTCCAACATAGATGCTATATTATTATTATTATTATTATTATTATTATTATTATTATTATTATTATTATTATTATTATTATTATTATTATTATTAAAGCCGTGCAGGCTAAGTTGGCAAGGCTTCTACGTATGAACCAGACGGTCGGAGTTCGATTCTCGGTGTGAGTAGGATTTTTCCCTTACTCTACCCTTATCAAAATACGTGTTAGGGAGTTTTATCAAGTAGTTGGTTGAAGAAACCCAGGAGAGAAGGCAGTCGGGGCGTCATGGTGACCATATTAGCTGCTTGTTCCAAAAACTCACTTCACACTCCTTTAGGGCTTATTAGCGTGTTCCAAATAGAGGGATATCTTCACATTGCTTCTTCTACTACTACTACTATTATTATTATTATTATTATTATTATTATTATTAGTAGTAGTAGTAGTAGTAGTAGTAGTAGTAGTAGTAGTAGTAGTAGTAGTAGTAGTAGTAGTAGTAGTAGTAGTAGTAGCAGTAGTAGTAGTAGTCAGGGCCGGATTTAGGGGGTGCAAAGGTGCACGTGCCCCCACCCTTTTCGTTGTAAATATACACTACCTAAAGTGAGAAGTTAGCAGTGAGTTTGCAAAAGTCAATAGTTTCATTCAATTTTCTGAAGGTTGAAGGAAAAGGATTCATCGAGAGCAGATACTTAGCATTTCCAGGGCAATTCCTCCTTCACACCACAGATACCTAAAGGCATTTTAAAAAACTCAAATTTAATTCAAATGTACTGGCAGTTATTTGGTGCACCTTCCCCCCTCAGAAAATCCTGGATCCGGCCCTGGTAGTAGTAGTAGTATAAAGAATTATGTTAGAACAAAACAGATTATGAAATGTAGTACAGTTGAAATTCCAATTATCCTTTTTAATGAGTTCTGGACTAATTCGGATAATTGGGGATATCATTTTTTAAAAAGGTTATGTTGTGAGAAGAGAATTCTTTAAAATCGCTTTTGTATAATTAAAAAAGTAAGGTTAATGTATGTTGAAAATATACCACTTTTACTACAAAGGAAATTAAATATAAATTGTAACCTTGGTTTAAATTGGAATTTCAAAGATATTTTTAAATGAACGAATGCATACAGTTCATATTATAGCTTTAATTTAATTTTATTTAATTATGTTAATTTAAATATTTATTTACAGATATCGATCCGATCAAGATGACCGGAATTCGGATAAATTGGATTTCTATTGTATCTACTTTAAAATTGAAATAAAATACAATAATACAATAAATGAAATACAAAATAATTTATTTTGTAACCATATTTTAAAAGATTTTGGTTGCCTTTATCTTCGTGAGTCAGTGATCGATTTAGGACTGAATGAGGGGTTATCAATGGCGCATCCAGCCCGGGGCCGGGCGGTCTAGACCTCCCCAGGCTTTTTGAGCAACAAAAATAATTTAGCTATTATTTGCCCTATTTTTTGAAAATTTATAGTAATGGTTGCCTTTTATTCTTTATTGGAAAATGTTTGAAACATTAGATATATTTTCAGTTGTGATTTTTCTGCTATACAAAATGTAAAACAATATTTGGAGTCCACAATGTAAACGTTCAACTTAGCCATAATATCCATCGGGGAAAAGTTAAGTGAAAACTTCCTCAGGATCCATGAAAAATTGTAAACTCATGATATAGCCTATCTTGGTCTGGGTTCTGGCTGCCCCCTCTCCAGTTTTAAACCTCTACATCCGCCTCTGGACGGTATAACGTAAAAAAATTAAAAGTAATATCTAGTATAGAGAAGTATACGTAAGACGTGGTACGAGGATATTGGTGGTAATTTATTTCTAACTTGACTATTCTCGTAGATGGTAAAAGATACTGTTTCTGGCAGTAAAACTCATTATAATTGCACTGCTGTAATGAATGTCTGTATCCCAGATCTTACCCAAGCAATTCTTGCTGGTCATTGATTCAAATCCACTAAAGTGTCTTTTGGAGCATAACGTCTGACCTTGTAATATTTACTGTTATTTTTAAGCACTCTATTTATATGGTCCCATATAATCATGAACCTTGCCAGCTGCGGATGGAAACGAGTTAATCACAGGAAGAAGGGATAAACGTGGATGGACAAAAAATGTCAATAAATTATGTTTTATGATTCGTAATATGATTTGAGAAAATTGCTTTTATCTCAGTCGTGAAACAGTCATTTGTTTACGCAAAGCTATAAAGTTTTCTTCGGAGAGCGATATGAGGTTGTTTTATGAGTATGGATTGTGGGAAGCTACTTCCACGCCATCTGCTATTACTTTCTGAGAAGAAAGAAGCGGCATCTTTGCAATTAAAATCGACATAAGCGACAAGTGAGTTATCACCGGGTACAGCTTTGTTTGGGATTACGTAAGATTTGCAGCATCATAGCTAAAATTAAAACTTTCAGACTGGTCAATAGATAATTTTCGTTTGTTATTAAAATAAACAAACAAGTTTCTGCAATTAAAATGTCCCATTTTACGTTTGGTGGAATTCCTCTGTAAAACAATAAGCAGCATTAAGATGTGTATCTAGGGTGGAAGAGGTAGTTCATGCCTGGACGCTCTTATCAGAGGCGCAAAATACCATTTCGTCTTGGAGGAAACAGAGTAGAAACCTATATATTTCAAGTGTGCCCTCAATATTTCAAGAAAATATATGAAACATACTTCAGCCCCACCCTCGCCACACTTGTACGGAGGAAACCTTCCCTTTGCTTGGAGTAAGAAGTAAATGATCTCAGCTGTATTACCAATTTGTCATTCTGTCGTTTGGTCTTGGCGAGTGAAGATGGTAGGCTACTTAGAATGGCTAACAAGACAGTGCACAGTGAATCCCCTGAAATAATTCATAGTGGCAACCCTGTCTGCATCCAACTATTGAAAGATCTCGGCCTCGGCAACTTGTCCCTCCTCTTTCGGAAGGTACGGGAAAACACACATCGACAGCAGCGCCAGAAGGGCCACACTTAAAATAGAAAAGCTCTAGACTATACAGTAATAGGTTTGTGCCTTTAGTATGCTCGGCATCACCACTACAACTGTCTATTTTCCCTGTAAAGTCACACTGACCACACTCGATTGTCTTTATCTCCTTCTGTGACACTTTTGAACTTGGTGGCGTTCGTTGTTGAAACTTTGTCATAATCAGAGGTAAAAATGAAGGGGATCGCGGGGAGATGCCGTTACCCCCTTCCAAAAATATTTATGGCGTCCCCCACTTCCTAAAAATTACAATCGGCAAAGATAGGCATGGGGGCCAAAGGGACATCATGCTTTCCTCTTACCTTTTCAGATCCACTTTTACCCCTGCTCATAATAATGTACCGATAATAAGCAGAAACGCCGAGCGTCCCAGTGACATAGACTTTGTCCAATCTTGTATTGATTGCTCTCAGATGCGTTATTTACTTAGGTCAAACAATCACGTGTCTCGTCATCCAGTATTTAAAGAAAATTAGAATTCAGAAACGTCTGCTGGATTTCTTCCAAGGGGCAAAGAGACCGACACACAAGCGAAATCGTGAATATACACACCTTGATGCATATAATACTTAAAACAAAAGACTTATTATTGACGCTCATTGCATAGCTTTATTAACTACCGTAAATATATTAAATTCTGAATGAAAGGAATCTAATATGTTTTGACTATAATTCGAAGAACCGTTATCTCTTCCGAAAATCCAGAAGGGGTAATTGCTCCCCGCTGCGAGCACCCACGCTAGAATTATAGCAACAATGTACCAATACATTAAGTAACATTTTTAATGGGTAGGCTACATTTATAATGCTACAACCAAGCTTACTCGTATTTACGACTGAAAAGAAGTGTGATTATGCATTTCATGGGTTGAACATAACTTGGCAACATAGTGATGGATGGATTCTGTTTGCGAACTTCCACTTTGATTGCCTATTATCCCTACCTTTTTAACTATTCTTTTCACCGTGTTCCTTACATGTATTTTTAGAAAGAAATCGATTGTAACCTTAACTTATGAATTGAATGATATGTTTAACAATAATAAAAAAAAGTTTGTAGATCATACCCCCCCCCCAAAAAAAAATATTCCGTATTGGTATAAAAAAATCTGTAGATCCACAGATAAATCTACAGACTTGGCAACGCTTGAGACAAGCAGAAAACTCAAGACGTTGACTTTCTAAACAACGCCTTAGATCACAGAAGCACAAGGTGAGAAACACGAAGTGCATGCGCAATATGAGTCTTGTAAAGCAGTGAAAACGCAGCCAGAGCGTTGCCAACGACTTAATCTCAGAGGAGCCTCCCCAAAACAGGACGGAGATCGCGTAGCACTTGTCTGTTTTCCCGCACTTCAGCAGTTCATTCTATCTCGATGAAAATACGTAAAAAGAAGCTAGTTCTGACGATCCGTTTAATTACATTACTATTTTCTTCATTTTTCGTTGGGCGTTAACACACGACTTGCACACCCAGAGAAGACGATACCAGCGGCGGATCTGTTTAAGGGGCACTCGGTCACGTGCCCTGCCATTCATGATCTAAATAGAACTGCAATTATTAAATCAGTACTAATACATTAACAGAAACTTTTTACTTTCTTTCTTTTTCTTTCTTTCTTTTGTAATGTTTGGATTTGTTCCGCCACAGCCGTGTTTGCGAGTGAAGGAGGCTGTGGTTATGCGCTCTCGTAGAATAGACGAAACTTGGCAACACAGCGACGGTTGTTTTTTGGCTGCGGACTTACAATCTTTATGCTTTGACAGTAGCCCTATCATCAGAGGTGGCAGGGGATCTTATGGCTATGTCCATTGAAAATGGGCACAGTAATGTTGAGACCTGTCGCATGAGGCGCTGTGCTCTGTCTTATGGAACATACAGCGGTAAGAAGGTCGCGACAAGGAAACTCAACTCTGTATAGAGTGGAACGTAAGAAGGGGTAAGGAGGAAGGAGAGTCAAGCCATTTTCAGAATTTGAGGATGGAAAAGGTTTATGCTTGGCCTTTCCGGGTGTAGCGAATGACAAGGGTTGCCACCATGGTGCAGTTAATTTACAATACATTGACCTAAAATTTACACGCATAAGTTACCAATCGGAATCTACAATCGTATTTTCAAATAGTGAGCTACACTTTACGTATATAATGTTTCCCAGAAAAGTAATTAAGAAACCACACATAATTGAAGGAAATGGACATATAGTAGTTGAAACAAATTGTTGTTGAAAACAAATAAATAATTCGTTACCCAAAATATCAATCAGGGGCGTTTTTATAATATAATATCAACATGGGTCATGGCCTGGGACGGCGAATTTTCTGAGATCATTTTTTTAATACCAGCTTTGGAAATTTCAGGTATTTTTTTATTATGCATAGTTATGGTGATATGACACGGGATTATTGCATTTGTAAATAAAAAAAATCTGCTTGGCAAGAAGTAAGTAATTAACATTCTAGTTATTAATTTACATCAATTATTTCCTTTCTCGTATTGTTGACACCTTATTCTTTTATCGTAATTTTCAAACATTTTCATTGTTGATAAACTTCCAGAATTACCTACAGTTTTCAAACATCAACCGAGCCTCCAACGCAAGAAATTTGAATGTTTCAATGTTGTATTATTATTCTTGAACTTGGCTGATCTCATGAACTTGGTTTCATAATCAGCAATTGTCTCAGAATTTCTATACTGCAAGGGCGCCCATCAGGGAGTGGAAGGGAGGGCGCTCGCCCCCTAGAGGAAATTGTACTTCAGAATATCGAAAATCCAATAGAATTGTTACATTAATTACAGCAAAATTTGAAACTATTTTTGAAACGTCGCTTATACTTGCCCCCTCCCCCCTTGGAAACCATAACATGGGCGCCCTTACTATACTGGTATTTAATTTATTGTTATTGACGGGGCGGCATTTTTACAATGCTCGAAGGTGGCAAAAATGTTAAGTACGTCCCTGAATATCACGCCACTGATCTCCAACGATGGCAGGATTCAAAAGAATGGTCACTCCTAATGTTATCCTAGTGTGTAGCAGTAGATTATTTCAGATTATGGTAGGGGGCGGGAGGCAAGACTATCCACCGACATAATTAAAATTTTTAATTAGTATTTTACTATAGTAGATTATTATTGATATATATATAGGGCGTCATATGATATATATATATATATATATATATATATATATATATATATATATATATATATATATATATATATATATATATATATATATATATCATATGACGCCCTAGTATGTAGGTATTTTGGATGTGCCCGGCACTTTTAAATTCCACGAGCCGCCACTGGACGATACTAATGCGTACCTTTGCATAGCTTATCGAAACAAATGAGTTTCGTTTCACAGTACAAAACTATTCAAATTTAATACTTACACTTCAAGAAGTAGCAACTGAGAGAGGAGTAAGATGGTTGCAATAGAGGAGTAAGATTAAAGATAGAACCTTTCTTCGGGCGTTGAATCCATAAAAAAAAGGGGAGTCATTACTGGATATCTTTGACTATTCTTGTTTCATTAAAGTCAATATTGAAATCTGAAGTACTAGTAAATTTTAACAAGTTATGGCTTTCGTAGTGTTGTATGTTCTCTTGGAACGCTAAATCGTTTGTCGACGTCTATTACCATTTCTATTCTATGGTGACCAATGTTTAAATTGCGAATGATTGATTTCTTCAACTTTCGGTTTCAATAGAGGGTAACAGAGGAGGTGAAACCTATTTGGTGCCACTGACTAACAATATGTTTTGATGAGCTTATTCTTAACACCGTGGAAGCGTTCTTCGTAAAGTGCTCGTGCACAGGGATTCTCCCATGATTTTCACTGTGTGTGTGTATATATATCTTTGTGCTGGAGAGTTTTGTATATTCATGCATAGATAACAACGTGAACGAAATTATATATGTGATATACTAATATAGATATAAGGCAAGAAGATACTCATAACAAGCATGTAAATCGATGTTGCTGGAACTGAATATTTCACTTACAGCATGATTTTCATATGCTCTATATACTTAATTTCATTCGCTCACCTTGAATATTTAAATGAACTACTGTCAACCCGGGAATTTCTTGGTTGGAAGAACAACGCATCAGCCACCCAGAGAAACCATTCTCTCTTAACTTTCAGTACGCATCTAACTTGAATAAGGAACTTCGACTTCTTGTTCTTTCCTATAAAACATTATTTGTCTAAGATTGGATCATAATATAATGATGATCAAAGCTATGATGTGTTGTGAATTCAGAAGTAAATAGCATCGAAAGGTAGGCCTATACGTATTTTAATCTACAACAGCATCTTCGCCAGGAGATAATCCCTTGGAGCTACTGTTCTCCCTTTTCCTCCTTGGAGCATAGTATTGAAAAGTGTGAATAGTGAAAGCGAAATTTTGTAAGTGACTCACGATAAAGAGCACATTTCATAGAAAGTCGTTAAATATTTTATTATTATTTTGAGATTGTCACCTATAAGTTTTACATGAAAATTATTGTCTGCCGTGTTCTTTTTTTTTTTTTTCAAACTGGAATTGCCAATAAATCATCGTTTTCCAGATAATATATATATTTTTTCACTTTGTATGATTGAATGTGTTCCATAGCCGTATTATATTGCATGTAAAATTTTCGGTATTTTGAACCACGGGTAAGAAACAAATATATGTATCCACAATTATAGGTCGTCCTCTAGAGGCTTAGCTCAGGACCAATTGGTTAGAATAAATGTCACTCAATATAGGGACTAGAAGCAAATTTAGGAAGGGGGGGAATCGGTTACAGTGGATTCCTCAGTGACTTTACCAACCTCATCTCCTGGATTCCTTTTCTTTTTTTCTTAATCAATTCTTTTGATTTCATTAGGGTATCAGTATCTTTGCTTTGCTCTGACTCTATTATACCTTAGTCAAGTAAATTAGGTTGAGTTTCTACCCCTTCGTCAGATAGTGTTTGATATATACCATACATAGGTTCAGCTGTGTTCCTTTCTAAAAGCTAATCAAACTCAAAAAATGTCTGTTAGATCTTGGACCTAATATTGTTCTACTATTTGGAAGTTAGCATTAGACTTTTCGAGATTTTGGTTTCCTCTGAGAGAGGACAAGGTTGCTAAGGCGATGATGCATGTACTGCTTTAATTTCATATAAGAAATATACCCCAACTGATGATGAAATGGCGTTAAGTGTGAGGTCACTGATATGAACGCATGGTGCTTTGGGAAGTTCGTCAGATAAAGTAGTGACTTTTTTTCGTTCAGGACTTAAGTTTAGAGAATTCAATTTGTTTAGAAACGTCAGAAGTCTGGGTTGCTACAGACTTCCGAGAACTGGCAACAAATGGGACAAAAAGCTCGTTTGCAATGTTCTTTCACACAATGCTTAACATTGGCAGCGGGAAGTTTCTCGACAATCACCAGCTGTAGGATACGCATTTCTAGCTGAAAAGCTGGACAATCCCTAGATAAAGCAGAATGGTCGTATTTGAAGGAAAGACAAAACGGGTTAGTCGCTGGACAATGCTGCTCCGCATTATGACTTCCCTGCTTACAGCTCGCACAAGTAGAAGACGCATTCCAGCACGCATTAATATACTCAAAATTCTGGCACTTAAAACAACAAAGCGAATGGGAATATAAAATCGAATTTTGAAGTGATAATTGGTAGACTGAAAGTAAAATCAGTGACCGAGTTGGAAGCAGTTCACCTGACTTCTTACTTTTGATCCGAGCAACGTCAACATCAGCGGCGGCCCATGGGGGAAGGCTGCAGGACTGCAGCCCCCTCAACGTAATTCCATATTTCCAATTCGAGACTTAATAATCAATCTTTATATTTATGCCTTTTTACGCGCGTTTTGTTTTTCGATTTTTCACCTCCTTGAAGCAAATTTGTTGTTCCACTTCACCCCCTGGAACTGTCACTACAATCTCGCCTGGCCTTTATTACGATGTTGTGATTCCACTTCCTTCTCTTTTTAGCATGTCTTTACTGGTAACATGTGGACTGCTTTACATGCAGTCCTTTCGGATGGTTGACAGTTTGTGTTCGCACTCTTCTCATTTTGTTCGTCTGCTATGATCAGCGATATTCAGGCTTGCCAACTCTAGGGAAATATCCCCTGGTCAATCCTATACAAAACTTTAGTTTCTGATTTTCAGCTTCGAGTGGCATAATCCTTCTTTCTTTGATTAACAACGCTGAGTATACTTATGTTGTTTGGGGTTTGTTTGTCTGCTGACGGGGTGTTTCTAGTAGGCAACTGATTTATTGTGGTCAATATTCGATTATATTTAATTCTTTCAAAATGATATCATATTTAATTCTTTAATCCTTTCAGTATTTGCGTGATGTGCAAGTGATCCGGTGGTACTGGTGATTTTTAACTTCTGTATCAGTGTTTCCAAAAGACAAGGGAAAAATCTATGAAATATGAAACTATACAATTAGTTTTTTTGCAGTTCTTTTAGAGTGGTCTGTTTCTTTCTTGAGTGACCTTCTTATTGGCCAAAGCTATGATGGCGCACCTGTGGTGAGTGGGGCTATAAATGGAGTCGAGGCCAAAGTGAGATAGATGTATCCTAGTGCTTATTTTGTGCGCTGTTTTACTCATCAATTAAATTTTGTAATGGAAAAAGCCACCAGAGAAAACACTAAAGCCAGAATATTATTTTCTAATCTTTCTGCTATCCCGGTTTTTTCTCGCTCTCATAAGAGAACAGCAGTTTTAGATTCCTGTTTCGCAAAGTGGATACTCAGTGGTGGACCAACCAGATGAAATTTTAAATCTAAGACTTAATGTGGTGTATGGAAAGCAGGAAGAAATAAAAGAATGCTTCCAAATTTTGTCAGAATCCGAGACCTCAAGCACTACAACAATGAATGAAGCGTCTGCCTTGTAGCGAGAGAGGTACACCCTAATGCTTATTGAATGAAGAATTTTGTTTCTGGCTATTTTTTCCACTTAGTTACGCCACATCCAAATATTCTATATAACCAACTTACATAGTCATTATATAAATGCAGGAAAAGTTCAGTCACATTTATCTGCCTTCACTACTGAAATTAATAAAATCAGGGAATCAATAGAACTAGTTGATACCGAAGTGTAAAATCAAACCCCAAAAGAGAATTGTTTCAAATACACAGTCAAGAGCACACGCAGCCAAAGAAGTGCGACTTTATTTTAAACCAAGTAATCCTGCGTTTCCATTTTACAGACCTCTTATCTATATCTTTACTTCTGCAGAACTCTAATTTTGATCAATTCAGTGCTTCCTTTCCCAAATAAATCTTCAGTAAATGTACAGAGCTCTCCTGTTTTGATAAAGATGAACTTCACACTGAACTTACTGTAGTTTATGCAAGAGAAGAGATCAGGAAACTTGGTGCTGCTGTGAAATTCCTCCAGAATGTTATAAGCAATAGTCTTGCTTCCACTTTTCTGAAGTGCTAAAACTTTCGAAAATATTCATAACGTTGCCGCTAACTACAAGTGAACCTGAATGATGCTCTTCTACCCTTAAAAGAGTGAAAACTTTTCTAAGAAATACAATGGGAGAAGAATTGTTAACGATATTTGCCATGTTATCAATAGAAAAGGAAATGGTTGAAAAGATCCCTAACTTCAATGATAGAGTTATCGAAAAATTTACTACAAGGAAGGACCATCGTATGGAATTAATTTCTAAATAAGGTATTTTATTTTATGCAGCCCTCCTAAGTATAAGTAGCACGAGCCGCCACTGGTCAACATGTTGGTCTGTAAGCTCTGATTTTACAATCTCAGTAGCGCTGAGGACATTTCAATATATTAACTCTGCGATTAGCATTTAGTACACATGTGGTCTACTATAATGCTATATTGTCCAAAAATGTTAAGTTTCAGTAGCTTTGAAGTTCGCTTTTCGTTTTAAGTTTCCTCTAACAGAGATCGTTGCAAAACTTTGTCATAACCTCACCTGTAGTATTATTAACTTTATCATAAAGGGTGACAAACCCTTGATTACGCTGGCGTGATTAATTACTGCTAACATTGTCATCTGCTTCCTACTGTCACGAAGTAGCGCACTATTGCAGACGTAACACTTGAGCTTTTAGCATCTTTATGAACAGAAAGAAAGGAATATGGAAGGAAAGGAGCGCCCTGGGACCATTGTATGAGGTG
Organism: Thermobia domestica; assembly: GCF_964235325.1. NCBI lineage: Eukaryota > Metazoa > Arthropoda > Insecta > Zygentoma > Lepismatidae > Thermobia > Thermobia domestica. Next base: position 2,407,557 of record NC_137455.1, read on the forward strand.
CTATACCGGCATTTTCCTGGTGGAAATGAGGAAAATCTTACTCAGGATGGCTCGCTTGGAAAAGCTTTTACATTTTCTCGACCGAGTGTCTTCACCGGGAACAGAACCTGTGACCGCTCGCACCAAAGACGAGAGCGTCGCGACTGTGCTACGAGGGACCAAACTATACTCTGTCAAACAAAACAAGAATCAAAATCATTGCACACCTACGTCGAAGTTGTGCATGAACACACACACACATTATATATATACAGAGGGTTGATTAATTCGTGTGTCAATTTCATTTGTTCACTGTGCAAAAGTGCTATGAGGTAAAGCCGTGAAATTTGGTATAACTTTAGAAGAAGTACATAAGTTTTGTTTCGCCATAGAAGCATGTCACTTGTACTAAACATTGAAGAGACATAGGGTCAAAGGTCAAATTTCGATTTTTTCCTTATGGGATTACAATGTTAAATCCTGAAAGAGCCTTAAAAAACGTAAATCGAAGTGATAACGAAGAAAAAGCTGTATGGTATGATTCTATGTCGCAAGCCGACCAAATATGCGACAATCAAGTGCTATGGTCAGAGGTCACTGTCACTGTCAGATCAAGGTCACAGGTCAGCTTGATATGATGAAGTACGGACATTGCGTTGTTTTCAGTGTATTCAAATGGGTTCTCAAGATGACCTGTAACCTTGATCTGAGCGTGACCTCTGACCTTGACATTTGATTGACGCATATTTGGTCGGCTTGCGACATAGAATCATACCCTACAGCTTTTTCTTTGTTATTACTTCGATTTACGTTTTTTTTTCAGGCTCTTTCAGAATTTACCATTGCAATCCCATAAGAAAAAAATTGAAATTTGACCTTTGATCCTATATCTCTTCAATCTTTAGTATAAGTGACATGCTTTTATGGCGAAACAAAACTTATGTCCTTCGTCTAAAGTTACACCAAATTGCACGGCTTTACCTCATACCACTTTTGCACAGTAAACAAATGAAATTGACACACGAGTTAATCAACCCTCTGTATATATACAGGGTGTTAATGAACTAAACCGACAAACTGTAAGAGGTGATTCCTCACATCAAAAAATAAAAAAGTTCATATGGATCTGTGGGGAAAAGTGCATAGTTTCACAGCTAGGGCTGTCCAAAATTGCGAAAAAGCCACATTTCAAGAGGCCCTATTTCGAATTCGAGAAAATGTCTGTGGTGGTCCTTGCCAGCGCAAAGGAACTCATGCATACGCAGTCCAAAAATGCACATTTCATTAATGTTCAATGAGTGAACAGAGTGAAATTTCAAGACATGCCATCAACCGAATTTTGATATATGTTCTGACTTTATGATTGGTCCACAGGTAGCAAACTATAAGTCTTGATAGCAGTGAACACGGAATCCTTTGGCGCGATGTCAGAAGTGTTAAGGATCGTCAACAGGACGTACTCAGGAAAAAGCATGCAGCAATGTTATCTTTCAAGCTTGTAAGTGAAGAAAACGTGAATTATACCATGACGAAACACACCGCATCACACGTTATTCTGAACACACACAAACATGGAGCAGCTGGTCCCTAACACTTCCGACTTCCCTCCAAAGCATTGGATGTTGATTGTTGTCAAGGCTTACCTCCTGCCTACTTTGGACCCTCCTTGAAATAAGGGTATATCTGAAAACTCTATTGAGAGCATATATGAGAATTACACTCTGTAGGGAATACCCTGTACAGCTATTGCAAATTGATGAAATATGGACTTTTGGATTGTGTATGCGTGGCTTCCTTTACGCTAATGACCACCATCCATAGTTTCTGGAATTCGAAATAAGGCCTGTTGAAATTTAGCTTTTTAGCGATTTCGCACAGCCCTAGCTCTGAAACTATGCACTTCTCACCATAGGTCCATATGAACCTTTTCTCTTATTTTGATATGAGATATAGTTTGTTTCTCTCTTACAGTTTGTCGGTATAGTTCATTAATACCCTGTATACGTATATATATTGGGTGTTTTAAAAATGGCGCCCAAAGAGCACTATTCTACAAGTCATAATAAAACTATATATATATATATAGAGAGAGAGAGAGAGAGAGTGACGGCGATTGGACGTTGAAAGTGAGGGGGCAAGACATGACCTGAATATTTGTATATCAATGTTAGTTTTCCTGGTTGTTTCTAACATTTTGTTTGACAAAAGGTTGTATAACTAATAGGATACTATATTTTTCAGTTAAAATACCGCATATCGTATATAATAGTTTATTAAGTAAATTGAGAAGAACAACGCAAGTACATACTAGCCCTTTGTACTCTTAAACAACGAAAGTGTAAGAAGAGATTTGATTCTTTGCTCATGAACATCTTAAAATTCTGTCTGGAAAATTGTGTGATCAGATTATTTAATAAATTTGCAAAACAAATAAATAGAAAGGATAATATTAATCATAGTCGTGAATAATGATGCTTGTTTTGCGAAAGTTACATTGAAACTGAGGATTAATGAAAAACTTAATATTTAATTACACACATGCTATTAAATGAATGTTATTACTCTTAGAAAATGAAAGGCAGTAAATACTACAAGCATATGGTACGACATTTAAAGAAATATTTGCTTTTGCAACTTCTCGAAACATGTTCGTTGCCATTATGTGCAGTTTTCACTTTGTTGGAACACATCAAAACACACTACACTTCAGTTATACAAAATAACCTGAAAACTAGAATGATGTTCAATTTACTAAATTTAATTGTATATACACTCGTACACCCCTAAAGAGAACACTTCACTCTATATTACACTACAAAACAATGGAAAAGGTAGAAGTTGTTTCTTATCACGCACTTTTTAATCAATATTCCTTACTTTAGGAAGAAGAAAAGACATTTTAGGAACTGTCAATTTTTGTGCAATTAAAGAATAGGCCTAACTTGTGAAATACTTTTTTTTTTTTTTTTTTTTGCATAATGTTCTCTCAATTAGTTTCAAAGCGGCTCACTAACATATCGAGCCCTTGTAAGAAGAAGTGAAAGTATGCTGGAATTGTGCTCCAATAGTTTTTTTTTTTCTGACAATTAAAACGCAATTCCTGTAGCTTTCTTTACTCCACGGGAAGACAACGAATACGTATTCATGCAACGGCAAATATTATATGGCACCATTTTTCTATTAACCAGTAACACATACAAAATCTTTACATTCGCAAATGAAACCATATGCATTAATGGGTTACTTCAAAAAAGTGCGGGGGCAACTGCCCCCCTTTGCCCCCCATGTATATATATTTCGAATCCTTATCTGGAGACACAAATTGCACTATGTGACAATAACAACTAAAGAACCACAGAGTAGATCTACTAATCTATCAAACAGTTGCATCGATTCTTTCCAGATGGCAGCAAAAGTCGATATAGATTGATACTAGCATCTCTTGTTAGTGTAGCAATTGGTTTAACTACTTCTTCTATTTGCAGAATGATGATAATGGTTCCAGTTAATCTGCGACGTTGCCACATTGTGAAATTTTGATTCCCCATAGCGGCTGAAGGAGGCCCCGGAGGGCATACCATGATATAACATTTTCGCTTTATTTTGAACTGTAAGAATAGTGCTCCGTGGGCGCCATTTTTTAGAACACCCGATGTATATATATATATAAAGTAGTCCGTTAAAAATATAACTTGGGCTTGTTTGGTTATCAATCTAGATAGATCAACAGACAAATGTGAAGATAAAGTTATAACTTCTGTTAAAGCAATGAGCACCAATTTATTAAAGGGGTTCATGTACACCCTCCATTCCAAAAGAAACCGAACTTTTGAAAACAAATAGTACCACTAGTGCCATCTGCTGTAATATTTTACCGGTAGATGGCGTAGTCCCTCATTGACAACTGGTATAAATGTCATGACATTTGGATGCACGGCAACAAATTTATTGCGTTTCAACTGTCAGTGTGTTGTGTACATCGGTCGGAAAATGAGTTTCAAACAACGAGCTGCAATTGAGTTTTGTGCTAAACTGGGTAAAACTTTTAGTGAAACGCACCAAATGCTACAAAATGCATATGGTGATGAGTGTCTATCCCGTACGCAAGTTTACGAGTGGTTCAGGCGATTCAAATCGGGTAGAGAGACGCTGGATGATGACGAAAGATCAGGCCGTCCCAGAACCGGATTATCGGAAGAAAACATCGAAAAAGTGCGTGAATTCATCAAACATAACAAAAAATCGTCGGTGAAAGTTATTGAAATGGAATTAGGCATTCCTCAAACAACCGCATACCGCATTTTGACCGAAGTTTTGGGCCTTAAGAAGGTTAATTCGCGGTTTGTACCACACAAACTCACCGATGACCAAAAAGTTGATCGAATTGCGCATTGCAAAGACATCGTTAAAAGTGCTCGGCAGGATCGAAACTTCTTGAAAACGATTGTAACTGGTGACGAGACGTGGTGTTTTGAATATGCGCCCGAAACAAAGCGGAAAAGTGTTGAATGGAGAGCGCCGGATGAAGGAACACCCAAAAAAAGTCGCTTGGTGAAGTCAAAAGTTAAGGTGATGCTGATTTGCTTTTACGATTCAAAAGGAATTATCCACAAAGAATTTGTTCAGCCCGGCCAGACAGTCACTGGAGAGTTTTACTTGGGCGTCATGAAGCGTTTGCTGGCAAGAATTCGTCGTATTCGGCCCGAATATCGAGAAATCGGCAGTTGGACTCTTTTGGACGATAATGCACCATCACATCGTTCGCGACTTGTAACTGAATTTTTGGTCAAAAATCACATTATTCGGTTGCATCATCCGCCCTATTCACCAGATCTCGCTCCGTGCGATTTCTATCTGTTCCCGAAACTGCATTTGGCGATGAAAGGAAAGTGGCACGCATCGATTGATGCCATTGAGAAGGCGACGACCGCCGTCCTAAAGACCATTCCAATAAAGGACATGGAGAAGTCGTTTGACAAATTGTTGGAGCGTGCAAATATGTGTACCGATGCAGAAGGGGAATACATTGATTAATAAAAATGATTTGTTCCAAAATGTACATTGCTTTTTTGTTTTTTTAAAACGTTCGGTTTCTTTTGGAATGGAGGGTGTATTATGCTGTCAAAGTCATCGATATACTGTGAATTTAGATTTTCTTTTCAGAAAAAAAAAAAAAAAAACGTTTTCGAAGGAAACTGAAATTTTGAAGGTTGGGTATATATAGGTAGGTATATGACTTAATGTCGGGAGGTGATTTCTGACACTGAGATAAGCAAAAAAAGGTTCTATGAGCATATAAGCATGTTGGCAGAGTTACTGAGGCCGAAAGCATGGGAGCAGTAGGTTCGAAATGGTAGATATCGACGTGCAGAGAGAGAGAAACGTATGTTCGTCAGGCACATCACAGGAGATATTCAAAGTGTCTGCCATGGACAGCAACGTATGAATGATAACGCCAGATCATGGATTGGCGAACCCATTTGAAGATATCTGGCTTATGGAGAACAATTGCACATACACTACTGATACACTGTTCCAAGTCGTTGACAGAATAGCATACACCACACATTTCATACGTCCCCACAGATAAAAATCCAGTGGATTCAGGTCTGAAGACCGGACAGGACAATGGACTGGAGGCCACGCCCCAGGTGTAGTGGTAGCAATAGAGAAAGACTGGTATGAAATTAAACTGGATGATTTATTTGACGGGACATACGAAATTATAAGAGAAAAGAAGATGAAAGATGAAGTACTCAAGATAGTGGTTGAAAACGGAAGAAGACAAGGATTTAAGTGGTGGATGAAGCAAGAAGGAAGGATTCCACGGATGAAGGGATTTCTGATTCATAAAAAACAGATTAAGCCAGTATTGAACTGTAGGGGGAACTGTTTGGAACCATGAGAAGAATTAAGAACAATAGCAGAGTAGATATTGATAGAGTGAAGAATACAAAGAAAGTGAAAAAATGTTAGAACGAAAAGGAAATGCGAAAGAGAAGACAATTATGTTTAATATTGATGTTAAGGCAGTGCTTCTAGTCTCAAGAGGATTACATAGTGAAGATCATAGAAGAAAAAGGGAACAAAATAAGAGATTGTAACAAATAAAAAAAAATAGTAAAGTATTGTAGAATAATAGTCTTTGTACAATAGGGTACAAACTGGTAAAAATTAAAGAAGGATTAAGTATAGGTTCAAGATTAAATCCGATGTTATTAGAACTAATGATGAACAGATGGGAGCAAAAGGTGATAAAAGAAATAAAAGTGGAAACAACCTAACAATGTTTTGCAGATACGTAGATAACTGGGAGTATGGAAAGAAACAAGGAGACAACTGGAAAAATTAGTAAGGAGGATTGAAGACGATGAGAAAGGGATAAACTGGAAACGGAATTGGAAAAGATCACTATTATAAACTTTCTGAATGTGACTATAGAGTAAAGATGGACGATTGACTACAAGATGGTACAGGAAAGAATGTGTGACAGGGATTTATCATCATTAAAGTTGTTATGTAGATTACAGCACAAAAAGGAACTTCATAAGGAATATGGAGAGAACAGAAGAAATAGTGAAGAGGAGAGAAATTAAGAGGACATAGAGAAGTTTCACAGCCTAGTGGAGAACAACGAGTACAACCAGAGTCGGATTTAGGTTTAGTGGGGCCCTAAGCTGTTGAAGGTAATGGGCCCCTTTACGTGTCCAGGTGAACGTAGGCACCCTATATACAGAAATGAATAAACCAGGGGTGCCCACAAGGGGGGGCTATGACGCAAACTGCGTCATTGAAATATTTGGGGGGGGGGTTAAAAATCTATATAAATATGTTTGATGGGGGGGTAAAATTAATCGAAAAGAAGATTTTTTCATGGAAGAACACCTACGGATAGACAATTGGGGGGGGGTGCGTCATGGACATAAGGGGGGGTGGGCACCACTGAATAAACTAATGATATTTTAGGAAGCAGGCTAGCAGAAGGGGCACCATTACTTACATCATAGCAGCCTATACAACAGGAAGCACTGTTACTACGTCCTACGTATATGTACTCCCATGCGCAAAAAATATTGCGCGTATACTGTAACTCACGATTTTTCGCAATTATTCCATTTTCCTTATGTTTATGGGTAAAATTCAGTTATTAGTATGTGGAGATAATAGAAAGCAATCCATCTAAGGAGATATTTCCAAAAAATATAATAAAATAATAAAAATATAAGCAAAAAACAAAATTATGTTCGGTTTTGTGTATACTGGCAATAATGTTTTCGAGGGATTTTTTGCAGTAGCACAGCACGATTGCAGAGGGAATAACTTTAGTTGAATGAAGAAACTGGAAAGTGGACTAATATATTGCATTTATTGGCTTAAATCTAGGGTGTAAATTGTCTACCAAATATAAATTAGCTTCTGTAACCAAGATGTTATACGGAAGTATAGAAACAAAGAGAAAACTGTTGTCTTAAGTTTGGAAGTGACATGCTCTATAGCCATGAGCATTTATTTGTTAAGAAAAAGACAGGCAACAGAAGGTAGTCTGTGTGGTCAAGTGGGTAGAGTGGCGGACTAGTAATTCTTATATTGTTTTGACACCAGATCGAATCCCATGCGATCCCATCCAATTTTTTTCTTTAAAAAACATTGTATAAGTATAATTTTTATGTTAATAAGAACCGAAACAATATAATAATGAAATAACTTTTTGTTTTTTCTGATGACATATTTATTTAGAATTAGTGTATTATTACTAATAGCGATTGTTTTCAGTTTATGGTATGATATGGTTAATCATTCCCTCTCCGTCAGCAGAAGTAACTTCAACTCACTAGGACTAGCTCGGGAGAGTAATGCTCCCGGAAGTAGAAACGAGAAACACAGTTCTGATTGGTTGGCGTTATCCACTTCTTGCCACGTTGCATTCAAATAGCAGACAACAAACGCTTACTGTTGTCGGCCTCAGTGGCCGAGTGGGCTAGCGCTATATGCTAGTAATAAATCCTCTTTTGGCGCGAGTTCAAACCCCGCCCGAGGAAATATTTTTTTATTTTTTTAAAAATTTTTATAACTCTTATTAAATTAAAATAATATAAAAATAATACTTAAAAAATTGATTGATTTATTTTTATGCAGATAAGTAGTTGTAGTACTTATGCCCTTGTACTCCATGATATAGGGTCGTTTTGTTCCCCTTGTACTTCATGATATAAATTTTGTGATCAACTTAAAACAACTGGCTAGGATAGCGCGTAAAACAGCTGTCTAGAGTAGCGCGCGGAAAAACGAACTTCCGGGAGTATTACTCTCCCGAGCGGGTCGTAACTCACTGCGAGTGTCTGTGAGTCAGGAACAGTAAAAAAAAACAAAACATGCGCGACCTGCTTCCTTACACACAGCGTGGCGAACACAGTCACAGCGATAGCTCGTTGTCATGAAGAAAAAAAAAAAAGCTGATGTTAAATTACTGTTCTAGTGTTTCAGTGTGTGTGTTTCTTTTTTGAGTATGGACTCTCTCTCCTTTTGTTTCATATCCACAAGTGCAACAAATGCAATCATAAGTCTGTGTAAGGAAATAAAGGATGCTTTCTTTAAACAAAACTAAATTAACAGCTCTATTTGTGAGGAACACGAATGCTTCCAAAAGATGCCATGGGTATTAATTATAATCATACCAAATTTTACAGTAGCGTGTAAAACTGATAATAAAATGATGTAACATGCATAAGTTTTTTTTTTCTAGCGTGACAACACATTAAACATAACAAATTAATTTTTTGGGATTACAAATTATCACCTTATGTGTCGGTATAGGCCTATTCGTTTTCACAGTCGAGCGACGAAAGAAGAAAGTGTGGTGATAGTTATAAAAACCGAATACCAGATTTCAATGAATTCAAGCTACAATGCTCCTACATATCGAAAAAATTATTTTTCGATGTCTGTCCATCTATTCGTCTCTCGGTTCGTCACGCTTTTACATGCACTCAAATAGAGGCCATACTGTTCAACGTATCTGGACCGAATTCTAGACATAACGTTTTAATAACATACTATCTTTCGAATTTTATATCCTTCGACACCTAAAAGTAAGGGTAATTTACTGAAGGATTAAAATTTAAAATAATTCAATTTTCTCAAGAAAAAAAGCTGTGACGATTTTATTTACTTTTTATAAAAATATATTTTATTAACAAATATCCACCGTATATGAATATTTTTTCTGAGAAAATATATATGGTGTAATTTACTGTATGGTATGCGTTCTTTTTCCACAATTTTCTCAACCACATTTCATAAATAAACGTATTATTAATAACCTAACAATATGACAACTCGTTCGAAGGAGTAGTTTACTCTTAGGGTGAGCTTTCCCCCGATGGTTTTCCCATTAATGCCTCAGGCAATTTTGTTCATATTTCGTAAAGAAATGTTTCATTAATAAACTAAGATACAGCATAAATCGTTTATTCCGTTAACATACAGAAGAAGTGGTTTTCTCAAGGGTTGAATTTTTTTTTTTTTTTTTTTTTTTTTTTACAATTTTCTCAGTAATAACTGAGACAAATTTCTTCTAATTTCAGTAAAAATATTGTCTGTAACACTCTTACAATATGCATAACTCGCTTGTTCCGGAAAGAAAAATCCAAAAGAGAGAGTTTACTTTGACAGTGAAATTTTTCCCGACGATTTGCTTAAAAATTATTCGATATACTGTCAAAATTACAGATAGAAGAGTTTACCTTTGGGGGTAAGCTTTTAACGATGACCTTCCTAAAAACAACTCAGGAGAGTTTGTTGTTCATATTTTATAAATACATGTTACATAAATAACCTAGCTATATGGTATAATTCTCTCATCCGGAAAATCTAGAAGTGGTATAATACTTTTGACAGTAAGTTTTACCCTGCGATTTTCTCAAGAACGACTCAGGCGATTGTGTTCGTATTTCATAAATAAATGTTTTATGAAAACACTAACAATATAGCATAGCTTGTTTGTCCTGAAAAGATCCACAAAGGATTATTTATTCTTGGGGTGACTTTTTTCATGATTTTCTCAGAAATTACTCAGACGCTTTTGCTTATAGTTCGCATACAATTATATCCTTAATAATTCTAGTATATGGATCAAGTTATTTCTAACCAAAATATGACCAATGGGTACTTTACTTTTGGGCCTGAAGTTTCTTCTAGCAAAGTTTTCCAAAATATTATTTTATTCGCAATTTCCCAAATAAATGTTTCAATAATAGTTGCAGCCTAACACGAGTCAGTGTAAGAAATTCAACCGAGAAAGTACAGTGCGTTTGCTCCGTACCCTTTCTTAAATGTATTTTTAATGTTACACCTAGTCACAATTTTCCGAACAAAATCGAAACCTCTTTTTAAATGTGCCTTGTTGTGATCAAATGGTTCAAGTGCATTGGTTCTGGATTTGATTTCCAGTGAGAGCTAGTATATTTTCGTCCAAGAGATGTTACACGTTTCTTTAAAGTGTTTAAATAAGCCTAACCAAGCTAATCAACAAAGAAATAATACAATGTTACGAAATTATCGTAGAAACATTGTTAATATTAGGTAGGTGCGACTGAAATGTCCAAACGATGATTGTCAATTCCAAAGGTAAAAAAGTGAAAAATACAATGCCAGGTTAATCAGTGGCCTCTAGTTAAAGCTATCCTACTAACATAAGAAGTGATTGAGACGCCAAAAAATGTTGTAATCGCTGGGAGACATGTTAGGAGAATACAGAGGTGAGAGAGAGTTTAATACTGCGAATCATGGATAGTCTTCACTTTCGTTTGAGGGCGAATATTGAAGTCCGTAGGCCTACATAGGTTTGCATTGAAATGAACATTCTTTGTTTTCGGCCGGCGGGAGCTCCGGTGGTTCAGATTCCACTTTAATCAGTAGGTCCACGTCTCATATAGCCTCGCTGCTGAAAGGGACGATAAACTCAAAATCACATCACACATCTTTGTTTTCGCCTTTGTTTTAGCCCATAAATGTCTCTGTTCATGAGCTCCTTAGTGGATATGCGGTTAGCGCATGCGCCTTTGGAAGACACGGCTTCGATTCCCGGCGAGAGCTCACGTGGTTTAGAGTCTACGTTAATCAGTAGGCCGAAGTCTCATATAGCTTCGTTGCTGAACGAGACGATAAACTGAAACTCAATGTCTTTGTTCATAAATTTCTTTGTGTATGGTTTTGCATATACGTGGCATGGATATTAAATTTTGATTTCTACGCCATATGTATCTAATTACATACACACCTATAAAACGAACACAACAAACTTGGAATATCTACATTGTTTGCGTATGGAAAATCATCACGTTCTGCTGCACAGGAGAGCCGTGTGTATGGAATTCCATACACGTGGCAATCAACCTATTAAGAAATGTATAATAATAATAATAATAATAATAATAATAATAATAATAATAATAATAATAATAATAAACAGAAAACGATACGATCATTTACATAATTTATAAACATAAGTTAACATTTAATAAGCATATAACTGCAATGGAATTAAGTTGTTTCTCTCTCTCCCTTAACGCAACAGCCCTTATTGTGCTAAGGCGTAGAAGAGAACTTGTAGCACTCATGATTTGGGGCGGTGTGCGTTCAGAACATCGGATCCCTTTGTTGTTAGTCCTAGCTTTCTAGACGGATGCAGTTATTCCCGATAGAATATACAAGCAAATAGACTTTTGCATTATCCCTCAATGTGATACTTGTGGTTGCTTAACCGTATACAGACAGCTGTCCATAGAAGAATCGTTGATAATAATAATAATAATAATAATAATAATAATAATAATAATAATAATAATAATAATAATAATAAAAAATAACAGAAACTCGACAAATATTCTTGCAAATAATAGGAAACAGTTTGCGTCACACTGTTCACTTTGCTAGACACACCAGTGTGCCGCGTTATACCAATTGTGCCACACTGGAATATAGGGTATGGCTTTTTAATTTTTTTCAACTATTCCAACTGCTTCAATTGAAATGGATCTATAACAATAAGAGAGTTAATTTAGTCTTCTTACCCTTCGATTTAGAAATAAGGTTCGCGAGAATTTCATAAAAGAATAATATACTCAGAATTGTATATAGTAGTTTGTTTTATTCGAAATTACATACTTCCTACAACTGTTTTTTGATTGAAATGATTTGAAATGAAACCTTTAAGTTTTACGTCCCACGTTATGCCGGCTAGGCTAAAGGAGACAGTGATGATAAGAAATGAATGAAATGGTCGAATGAAGAAAGTGGGATAAAACGGGAGAACCCCGAGAAAACTCACGCACACAGTGTCCAGCACAAGGTTCACTTGGCGTGAGCATAGATCGAACCAAGGACTCCATGCACAAGAGGAGAACGCTCTACCACTGAAACACCGTGGCCTCTGAAATTGCCTAAAGGAGAAAGGGACTACTTTATGAAAACTTGATGACAAACACATTTGTTAAAAAATACATGCTTTTCGTGAAATATTGCTTATAGACATGGGCGGATTAAGGCTTTTGGGGACCTAGAGCCGACTATTTTAAGGGGGCCCTATGTTAAGAATAGTTCCAGTGCATAAATTTTCTTTGCTGCCTTCCACAGCCTCATAGGTTTATGGAACTACCGAGAACTATGCTGTAATATTTGAATGTGCTCCAAGTTTACAATAATTAGTTTAGTTAAATCCATTATTAACAATTAAATAATTGCATTCATTATTAACAGTTAAATGCTGCTGATGGAAAGACTTAAATCTAGCGATACCGCGAGCGTAACGAGCGGAAAAAAATTAGCATCGGTCTGGAGCCTATAATATAAGTTGATTACTATATTTTACTGTTAAACAGAGGGATTTTAAAGAGCCCTCTGAGCTTGGGGTCCCGAAGCCTGGGCTCCATTGGCTCCGCCCTTAATCCGCTAATGCCTATAGATTATAAATTAAAGGGGACGGGCAGGGTCCGTTCTAAAAATTCCGGCCCGTGCAGACCGCTAGCCCCTGTGTATATGCTATCTTTGGAAATACAGTAGAGTTTCGTTTATCCGACATAAAACAGACAGGCAGAATGCCGGATAATATGGGTGTGTTAAGGAAAGACCTATTAAGAGTCAAACTATGATATAATTTTACATATTACTCATCTAATAATCATGTTTTGCAAGAAACAAATATAATGCATTGACTCAGGGACGTATCCAGCGTGAGGTCCTGGAAGCTGTCCCTTTCCAAACCTCAAACACTTTTTAATAAACCTACTTTTTCCTTTTGAGGTTCTTTTATATCAGATTACTTTGAGTCAGTGTTCAAACTGTGGGCAATGAGTTGTTGTTATAATTCTAACAAGTAACACTTCCCCAGTGTAACACTCCGATTTTGATAAAATTTGGCAGGTAGATACTACACATAAAGTAAACAAATAAGTGCTTTTTTATTTTTTGCGGGAAAACGGTTTTAGGGGGCAAAAGCCCTCACCCAAAATTTTGAAAGTTGACGCCCGAAAGGCAAAAACAAGTGGACCAAAGTGAACGAAATTGTGCACAGATATTGCAGACGTAAAATTAGGGAATACGTATTTTGTATTTTCCTGGAAAAAACGGTTAGGTGGGGCACAGACACCTCCAAACCTTTGATCATGAAATATCAAAAGTGCTAGTAACATGTAAGATGTGTGTAAAGGACATGAAGAATTGCAACGACACTTTGTGTATGAACAATACGCAAAAAATAAACGAATACGGTTTTTGTTTATTTTCTGCGGAAAAACGGTTCTAGGGGGAAAAGCCCCCACCCAAAATTTTGAAAGTTGACACCTGAAAGGTAAGAAAAAGTGAACCGAAGTGAACGAAATTGTTCATAGATATTTTAGACGAAAAATGAGGGAATACGGGTTTCGTATTTTCCTGGAAAAAACGGTTAGGTGGGGCACAGACTCCTCCAAACCTTTGATCATGAAATAACAAAAGTGCTAATAACAGTATGTCAGAAGTGCCCAAATTTACATGAAGAATTGGAACAAAACTTTGTGTTAGGACAATAAGCAAAAAATAAACAAATACGGCTTTTTTTTATTTCCTGTGAAAAAAAACGGTCTTAGGGGGCAAAAGGTCCTACCCAGAATTTTGAAATTTGACGCCCGAAAGGGAAGAAGAAATCGACCGAACTGAATGAAATTGTTCACAAATGTAGAGGTAAGATGAGGGAATACGTGTTTCGTATTTTCCTGAAAAGAAAAATACTGTTGAGTGGACCGTGGTGTTGAGTGTCGGAAGGAGTGGACCGAAGCCAATGAAATTGTCTATAGATATTGGATATGATAAATAAAGCCTCTCCTGTTTCACAAGTGTCTCCATCAGATTTATTCAAATTTGGCAGATCAACAACAATCACAAACAGTATAGCGTATTTTATAGTATTTCACGAGGCAACTTTAACCCTTACAATGATTTTCCGCATAAACAAAAACACGTGCCGATTAATTTCCTGTTTGCTGTTGATGTGTCAAAATTGATAGGGACATCTTAAAAACACGAAAGTCCTTATTTTACATACAGTCTATACAATATCTACACACAATTTCATTTGCTTCGGTCCACTCCTTCCTGCACTTTTACGGTAATATTTTTTTTTTTTTTTCGGAGTGGCTCTAGGCTCCAACACTGTTTTTCCGTACAAATTAAAACACATTTCATTTATTGTTTTGCAAATTGTCCCTATACGAAGTTTCGTTGCAATTCTCCATACTTTTAGGAACTTCTGACGTATACTTATTTGCACTTTTGATATTTCGTAATAACCAACTAAGAAGATCCGTGCCCCACTCAACCGTTTTTTTTTTTTTTTTTCAGGAAAATACGAAACACAATTACCTCAATTTACGTCTAGAATATGTGTGCACGATTTCATTCAATTCAGTGCACTTCTTGTTGCCTTTTTGGCCTTAAATTTCAAAATTTTGGGTGGGGAATTCTTCCCTCTAAAACTATTTTTTCGCAGAAAAAATACCGTATTCGTTTGTTTTTTGTGTATTGTCCCTACACAATGTGTCGTTCCAATTCTTCATGTAAATTTGGGCACTTCTGACATACTGTTATTAGCACTTTTGATATTTCACGATCAAAGTTTTGGAGGGGTCTGTGTCCCACCCAAACGTTTTTCTTTTCTTTTTTCCAGGAAAATACAAAACCCGTATTCCCTCATTTTACGTCTACAATATTTGGGCACAATTTCTTTCATTTAGATTCACTTTTTCTTGCCTTTCGGGCATCAACATTCAAAATTTTGGATGGGGGCTTTTGCCCCCAAAAGCCATTTTTTCGCCAGAAAATAAAAAAAAACAGGTATTCGTTTAGTTTTTGCGTATCGTATATACACAAAGTGTCGTTGGAATTCTTCGTCCTTTACACACATCTGACATATTGTTACTAGCACTTTTGATATTTCGTGATCAAAGGTTTGGAGGAGTCTGTGCCCCACCTAACCGTTTTTTCCAGGAAAATACAAAACACGTATTCCTTCATTTTACGTCTGCCATATCTGTGCACAATTTCGTTCACTTTGGTCCACTTGTATTTGCCTTTCGGGCGTCAATTTTCAAAATTTTGGGTGGGGGCTTTTGCCCCCTAAAATCGTTTTTCCGCAGAGAAAAAGAAACATGTATTCGTTTATTTTGTGTAGTATCTACCTGCCAAATTTTATCAAAATCGGAGTGTTACTTGTAAGAATATACCGTAATGCCATTGAAACCAGGTGAAATTAAAGCACACTTTTAAATGGGATTATAATTTCGTTTCCGTTTTGTTTATAACATTACTGTATTAGAACGCTACACTCATAGCCATTTGCTATTTTTTTATGTGATATACGTAGCAGACAGTTTTCCTTACATGTCTCTAGAAAATATTTTTTGATTTCGTTTGTGTTACAATGCAGTTTGACCGGTTCATAAATGAAAAGTAAGAAACGATTAAGAGAAATACAGAACTGTCACATTATTATTATTATTATTATTATTGATATTTTTGAAACATTAGAATTACATGCTTACGAGAATTCGTGTTGGGCCCCCTCCGAAAAGAAAAGCAGGATACGTGCCTGCACTGAATGATAAACGTATGAGTCATGGTATAGACGGGCGTGCTAGGCGATCGAGTCCGGAGCATCGAAAACAGACCACAACTTGCAGTTCTTCTTGCCAATTGATGCTGCTTTTTACCTGCTATGATATGTCGGATAATAATGTGGAATAAACGAAGGTCGAGACCATGGCGTATTGGTGTTTCATGCACCTAAACCTGTAAAATATTTGTGCCGAAAACATCTTTCACTCACTAGCTAAATTTGTGGGTATGATCGCACATCTTCCCTTATAAAGTATAGTCTTATAAAGAATATATATAGCATGCTAAAAACCTGAAGACCAAATTCAATAATTTTCTATAGTTTTCTTTTTTAACAACGGGAAACTTGTTTAATTCATCACGATTAATCACTTTTGATACTAAGTTGTCTGTTTCTGTCTATATATATTTTTCATACTTTATTGGAGACAATTTTTTTTCATGAAAAGAGGTTGATAAAAGAAGCTATACAACAGCATACACCAATTCTATATAAATACGTCATCAGAAAAAACAAAAAAGTTATTTCATTATTATATTGTTTCGGTTCTTATTAACATAAAAATTATACACTTTCTACAATGTTTTTTAAAGAAAAAATTGGATGGGATCGCATGGGATTCGATCTGGTGTCAAAACAATATAAGAATTACTAGTCCGCCACTCTACCCACTTGACCATACAGACTACCTTCTGTTGCCTGTCTTTTTCTTAACAAATAAATGCTCATGGCTGTAGAGCATGTCACTTCCAAACTTAAGACAACAGTTTTCTCTTTGTTTCTATACTTCCGTATAACATCTTGGTTACAGAAGCTAATTTATATTTGGTAGACAATTTACACCCTAGATTTAAGCCAATAAATGCAATATATTAGTCCACTTTCCAGTTCCTTCATTCAACTAAAGTTATTCCCTCTGCAATCGTGCTGTGCTACTGCAAAAAATCCCTCGAAAACATTATTGCCAGTATACACAAAACCGAACATAATTTTGTTTTTTGCTTATATTTTTATTATTTTATTATATTTTTTGGAAATATCTCCTTAGATGGATTGCTTTCTATTATCTCCACATACTAATAACTGAATTTTACCCATAAACATAAGGAAAATGGAATAATTGCGAAAAATCGTGAGTTACAGTATACGCGCAATATTTTTTGCGCATGGGAGTACATTTTATTCTATTGATTGATTTTCTTATACTTTGGAAATGGATATCCAGTTCTCTTCAGGTTTTCGGGGCCCCCAAGACAGTGGGGCCCTAAGCTATAGCTTGTTTAGCTTATACGTAAATCCGGCACTGGGTACAACAATGAAAAGTTAAAGAAAAGCAGAATAGAAGAAAGAAGGAAGGCAAGGGGAAAACAGGAAAAGAAGAGAAGAAGACGACACGGCAAGGTAGACAGAGCATTGGGGAAAAAACAGAAGTATTGAGTAACTTTAAGAAGTGGTGGTGTAAAGACGTACAGAAAAGGAGGCCGGCGAATTCTAAACATGGTTAAGAGGACGACAAGTAGAAGGTATAGTATATAAAGTGAAGTGTAAGAATTGTAATATGATATATAAAGGTAACCAAGAAAGTTCTGTCGCTTTTTCACCCACCTCTTGGAACATCGATATGTCATCTAAGACGTACCTGGAAGATCAAAAATAGTCCCCATCAGTAACGACGACCTTCTGCCAATGTTCTGGAAGGCCATGGATTCCACCGCGGTAGAACTTGGTGGGCCGTGGAGCTAAGAAGGTATCAAGTGCATTTGCCACCTCTACCACGGATTTGAACTGGCGTCCTCTAAGGTGATTGTCCAAGGAATGGAACAGGTGATAATCAGACAGTGCAATGTCCAGGAAGTATGGCGGATGCAATAGTGTTTCCCATCCAAGGCGTAGAATGGTGTCCCGGTCCTCGTGGTGCTTAACGTTGTATTGTAACAGAAGGACCCCTTTGAGATTCAGAAGTGCTGGTTCCAGAGTTTTGAATTTTTCTTGAACACGGCTCAACTGCTGACAGTACACACTTGCATTGATGTTCTGACCAGCTGGTAGCAGTTCCCGATGCACGATGCCGCGAGCAATCCACCAAACACACAGGAGGACCTTCTTCTGGTGCAATGCTGGTTTCGACTGTTTTGGAACCGGTTCATGGAATGCTAACCTATGATGATGGCGCCATGGAGCTTCGTACAGGACCCACTTCTCATCCTGTCCAGAAATGGCTCCTTCCTCAGACGAGACAACCAATAAATACATGTGTCTGTTTGCGTTGCCTTCTGGCCCAGAGTCAAATCAAGTGGGACCCATCGACCCAACTTGTAGTGTTTCCCAAGTTGATTAAGGTGCTGCCGAATGGTTTCTCCACTCACATTGAATCGTAGTCCCAGTTCCTCACATATCTGGCCACTGTTCGCCTCAATTGCTACCTGAAAATCATTTTCTACATGTGTTGGTCTTTCGGCACGTGGTGCGTCTTCGAGTGTTTCGTCACAGTCCTTAAACCAACGCTGCACTGTCCACGTAGTCACGACATCCTCACCAAAGGCCTGGCATATCTTCCGCTCCGCTACAACGGCGTTTGACCTCAGTTTTGAACTCGTACAGCATACACGCCCTTAGGGCTGTCTTTGGAGGCTCCATGTTTACTCTGTCCTCACGCAAGTTCACGGTGTAACTGAACTGCCATAACCAAGTAGTATGTTGGATATACCCACACCAACAACTGACCTTCGCCTTATTTCCATTCGCATTGAACTCACGGTGTGAGGACCAATGGAACACATACTTCCACAAAAAGCGACAGAACTTTCTTGGTTACCTTTATATATTGGAGAAACAGGGAAATGCTTAAGGAAAAAATGAAACAATATAGAGATGATGTTAAGCTTTTGACAGAAAATAATGCTATATACAAACATGTTAACGAAACGGGGCATGACATAAATTAGGAATGTGTCCAAGGACTAGAAATGAAATGTGAGTTTTACGTCCCACGGTTATGCCGGTTAGGCTAAAGGAGACTGTGATTATAAGAAATGAATGAAACGGTGTAATGAAGAAAGTGGGAGGAAACGGGAGAACCCCGAGAAAACCCACGCACACGGTGTTTGTCCACCACAAAGCACCAGAGGTGAACGCTCTACCACTGAGCCACCGCGGCCCTTCCAAGGACTAGCAAGAGAGAAAAGAACAATAATAAGGAAGTGGAAGGAAGCACGAAGAAGGAAGTGTCAAATTCATGAATTGAACAAGTGGACTGTTAATACATGAAATGTTGGAAAAAGTTGAAGAAAAGAGAACAGACCTGACTGATTTCCATGTAATTTGTTTCCATACATTTAACTTTACTTAATATTGTTATTCTTATATAGTTTTATTTATGTTACATATAATGTTATTACTATACACTTTTAGATTTAGAATCAGTTGTATTTAGTATATATTTGCTATATTTAGGGTTATATATAATATGCATCAACGTAGGACAAAGGGAAAGTGTTTAGGGTGTGCATTGACAGAAGAAAAAGACGAACACAGCTGAACGTGTAATTACGTCCAGGCAGGCGGCCGATTCAACAGATGTAGACCCGAAAAAGAAAATGAAATGAAATCTTTAAGTTCTACGTCCCACGCTTATACGGATAGGCTAAAGGAGACGGTGATAATGAGAAATGAATGAATGATGGAATAAATAAAGTGGGAGAAAACGGGAGACCCCCGAGGAAACCCACGCACACGATGCCCGAAAAAGAAAGTGACAGATGACTTTCCAAACAAACAAGGAGTGTTAGGCCTTTCTCTTTTTAGTATATATTCAATGTTCTGAGGATATTTCTTTCCGTTAGTGTCTGATGAAGATAACGTTAAGTTGTCGAAACTTTAACACTGTATTTTAGATTTAATAAATAGACTAGCCTTTGGCTAGCTGGCAACGCCCCAGACCCCCACGTTTGCTCGGCCTACGGCCTCGCATCTCTTATATGAAGAGTTCATTTTCAAAACGTCTCTTGTTTATTTTAAATTTAAACTAGAAATCATTCTTTTACTTTTAGCTATAATTACTGGGATTAATTTCAAAATCCTTAATAAACATATTTTCGTATTTCCTATGGATTTTGAAACCAAATAAGAGCAAAAAATAATAAATAAATGTTAGTTTACTCACTATCGGAATGTTGAATCGATTCCAACAGTAAATTTCGTGCATTTGCTCTTAATATTTCCTGAATTTGGCCCAGCTAGAGACTTCACTCCTTGACTCCCGCGTTTAATACGCCTACGGCCTCGCACCTCTTAAACCCACAATTTCACCAAATTTCAAGTTTCTTTTCCTTTTTTAACTATCTAAAAGATAAGAGTTTCTATCAAATAATAATAATAATAACATGGGAATTTCTTTAGCCCCTCTTTAGACCCCTTAAAAACTAAAAATATATTACTTAGGTAACACTAACGAAAACGTACAAGTATACCGAATTTCAAGTTTAAAGTCCAAGTACCTAAAACAAAAGATTATAAGTCCAAAAAAGGCCCATTTAAATAACATGGGGAATTTTGTCATCCCCCTTTCAGATCCCCTAAAAATTAAAAACATTCACTTTTGGCAATTTTCCAGTGGGTTAGTTCCGGAAATCTACAATCATGCCAAATTTCAACTTTGCACATCAACCGGAAGTACCCCTTTGTTTTATTTCACTTCATGTAGTTTTATAGGGAAAAATACAGCACTACATTAAAATCATTATATAATCATTTTAAACAGTCCACAAAATTTATTATATAGAATGACTATTAGAGCAGGTTAAGGCCTTTGTCAGAAGGTTAATATTAGAAATATAATTTTCAAACTGATATATAAAACAAAAACATTTCAAAAAGCCAATTTCATAATATACAACTAACAGAACTATGCAAATTAAAGTCTCATTTAACTACCGTTTAAAAGAATGAGTTAATCTTGCTTAAAATTGCACATCCAGCATGCAGAAATCTTGGTCACTTATTGTCATATTTTAACATAAAAGACTGGTTCTTTGAATAAAAGATTTTAACATTAAAAAAATACACAATAACAATAAAATCAAGATTGGCAGCTAGAACCCTTGTCATAAATATAAAACAGTTTAACTGTTTATAATAATAATAATAATAATAATAATAATAATAATAATAATAATAATAATAATAATAATAATAATGTGAGTTTCGTTTTACAGTGTGAAACTGTGAAACTACAGTAGACTTCCAAACTATGAGAATTCAATACTCACTTGTAGTACTTGTGGTATTCAGACTTGTACCTCTATAATTATTGGTTGCAATACATTAGGAAGATCAAAAATAGAATCTGTTCCTCGGACGTTGAATCCATATGAAAAAGCCATTACTCGTTATACCTTACTGTTTATCTTCTATGGTGATAAAAGGTTGAAACTGGAAATTTTTAAATTGAACCACTTCTGGATTGAAGAGATGGTTACGGGAAGTGATGGAACCTACTCTTGGGAAGCTAGATTGATTGCAAAACAACTGCATCTTGATATCTGTTACCGTTTTGGCTCCACGAAGATTAGTATTCAAACCGGTAGTAGTAGTAAATTTCAACCACTTCCAGTTTTGGTAGTGTGTTGCAGGTTATGATGATATGTTCTCTTTACACCCTGAATAATTTGCAGAAAACCGCTTGTCGCTATTTAATACCATTTTTGTTCTATGACAATTAATTAAACCGGAAATGACTAATTTGAACCACTTCCGGTTTGGATAGAGGGTTAATGAAGAAGGTGGGACCTATTCTTGGGTCACTGAATCAATTGAAGTCGTGACTTCCATAACCACATAAGTCTAGCTGAAGAGATATTGAGAAAAATCAATAAAAACTGAATATTTGTATGAAATGTGAACTTGGAAATAAGCTTTTTGCGTACTTAGTGACATTTGTTATTCAGCAAAACGTAAGTATGAAAAAAAAAAGTATTTTATTTCCAAGTTCACATTTCATACAAATATTCAGTTTTTATTGATTTTCTCAATACCTCTTCAGCTGGACTTGTGTGATTATGGAAGTCATGGTTTCCATTGCAGAAAACAGCATCTTCATATCTCTTACCGTTTCTGCTGTGGAAATTAGTATTGAAACCGGAAGTAATATTAAATTTGAGCCACTTCCGGTTTTAGTCGAGTGTTCAGGATAGTTATGGTGTGTTGCCTTGAGACGCCAAAACGTGTATAAAAAAAATCTCGATATCAATTATCGTGTTTGTTCTATGATCATAAACGTCGAAACTAGAATTGACTGATTTGCTGATTTGAACTACCTCCGGTTTGAACAGAGCTAACGGAGGGGATGTAACCTATTCTTAGAACTCTGAATAGATTGCAAAAAAACACACCTCGATACCTCGTACAGTTTCCGCTCTGAAACCTGTTAACGATGGACGGACAAAGTAGTTCTATAACACTTCCGACACTTCCTGTATAGCATAGTTTGGAAGTCCAATAATAAGGTATTTGTATTGTATAAATGCAAGAACGAGAACTTTCATAAAAGTATGAGAATATTTTAATGTTTCTTTCTCTCAGTAGAAGACCATAGTTTTAATTAACACATTCATTGTGCATTAAGGCACGCAACAAATTATATACAGTCTCATGAATTACAAAAATAGATCCTGCAGCTGCTTTGCTCTCGGAACTCTGGCCAAAGTAAGTAATTCTCAATCATTTCTCGGTAAAATATTTTAAAACTATTTCTCTCGGAGCAGCAAGTAAAGAATGGGATACTGAGCTGTAAAATATTCCTTGAAAGAAAAAAAAAAAGTCTCAGGTGCTAGAACTTCAATGACATAACCTGAGAAAATACTAAAGACGAAGAAAAACCACAGGATTTATCCTTATTATATTATATTACCCTCTACAGACAGACACAGAAATCAAATCACTAAATCTCTGATTCAGGTTTATTTTATTTTATTTATTTATTTATTATTTGTTTTTTTGTTTCCTGCTTCTTCCCTTGTGTACGATTTTTAGCTTTAGTTAGGACTATACGTTTTTAAACAGTCCTATGAGTTTTTAAATTACTTTTCTAATTATGAGAAAAGTATAACAGATCAGTTAAATTATCGAAGTGATCGAAAATACAAACTATTCAATTAGCTTAAATTCTCTTCAAAATACCCCACTGTTTTATCAAATAAAAATCCGGAGAGAAATTCAATTCACAACTAAGCGCTTTGCCATCTAAAATAATAGTGTCTTAGTGGAGAATATGGTATATTTGTTTCAAATAAAAAATATGTTCCGGAAGGATATTAAAATTAGTCAACCTATGTTAGAACTGCTACATGACTTCTATCGCTGCACCATTAAAAGCATTCACCGCTACTAATGAAATAATGAAATCCACCTGCAGGAACTACTTTTACATAAATACGTACAAAAAAAAAAATCGCTAATTACCAGCAGAAAAAGGCACAACAGTTTGTAGGAAATATAAATACATTATACATAACTGAGTAGTAATAAATACACTTTATACTATTGTTCATGAAAATGATGTTTGCAATCAATTCACCATGATAGCGTCCACGTTGATAATGCACACACATACGATACACTAGCATACAGAACACTGGGCGCCTAAAATTTCCGCTTCCGCCAGCATCACTTGTATTCCGTTACCTTTTACATTCTCCGCGTAGACTATAGTAAAGTGTGGGGCCACCACGGACGTGCACAGTCAAAGTTTTGCTGTAACTTCCTTCCTTGAGAGGCCGAAAATACGCTTTGAAACTAGAATAATAACGAGCTGGAATGGAGAACTCTGACACGTGAACAACAAATGGCTCGCCAGGTGGCAGCACTTCCACCTGAAAATTGGAAAAGAAAAATCAATCCTGTATCAAAAATTTGTCAGAACAGACAACAAAATATGAAACATTTACTGGTCTTAGTACATAATCAAATATAGTTTTTTTTATTTAATAACAAAGACCTGAAAACACTGGAAAAGTGGCTTCGCCTGATGCTACCCAGGGCAGCCACCGTGAAAGAGACGGGAAGATTGCCATCCGTAGTGGTGAATCCATAGAGAATAGGAGCACGTAACGCAAAAACACTGGTCAGTAAATAAAAGTGGAAAAAAATAGTTTGTGCAGTGAACCAATTAAAATATTATTTTTGAATAGCAAAGAAATAAAACAGTACGATTGTTTGTGTTTTGTAGAAGCATGGAGAACAGATAAACACAACTTTGTTATCAATGATTTAAAAACTCTTAACACCAATCGAAATGAAACGTAGCAAATTTGGGAGAGTTCCATCCGGGATCACAGTGTTTATTCATGACAGACATCTTATTACGGGTAATATACAATCACCCAGTAAACTCTAAATTTGTGAACAAAAATTTCTTCAAAA
This sequence comes from Thermobia domestica, assembly GCF_964235325.1. Lineage (NCBI taxonomy): Eukaryota > Metazoa > Arthropoda > Insecta > Zygentoma > Lepismatidae > Thermobia > Thermobia domestica. The sequence goes on from NC_137455.1 coordinate 2,432,101, forward strand.
ATCTTGAGAAGGAAATAGTTAGAATGGGAGTCTCGAAAATAACTACTTTTTTTTTGGGGGGGGGGGGGATTTAATGTGCGTATTGGAATCATAACAGATAGGTAAGAAATAATGGGTAGCACGTATGACACCTTAAGAATAGAGAATATAAATGTAGGAAGAAACCCACGATAAGGTAGTCAACAACGCAAGTAGAGAGCTAAACCAACATCCTTAGCTATTGTAAATGGCAGAGCAAACACTGACAGAGGGAAAAATTCAGGTATTTAAGTGAAAGAGACTGTAGTATGACAGCTTATTGTCGATATTCGGAAATCCTTTTCGACCAATCAACAACCTGGGTCCCCACTCTCTTTCCCAAAAAATATTCCAGGGCATTTCCAGGACAAATCACCAATTTTCCAGGACTTCGACACAGCAAGATATAACAGGATTGCAACTGAAGGTTCAAAACTCACAATCGTGAAATGAAAAGTACAGTAGCTTATGCAATGAATATTAATGCAAGTACGGTATTAATACACAATAATTAAATACACAAGGCGGAGCGTAATGTGTTGCTTGTTTTTTTTTTTTTTTTTTTCTTAATGGCCTCCCAACTCCCCTTATAGCCACCCGATCCACCCACATCCAGCACAGGTATTTTTATTCTTTCTACATGACATTTTAATTGTGAACCGAACACATTTACAAACAGCAAAAGCTATTTTTCGTACATAGCATCTTCATTGCGTGACTGTGACAGACATAATTAGGGTAAAAAAGAAATTATATTACAAGTTTTTCAATTAAGTATGAAGTTGTGTGATTTCCTCATCTACAGACATAACCTGTTCTTCAGCGAAGTTGCTCTGCGAATAGCATTTGACTTTGTCAATAAAGTAAAGCAAGACTTCTGCTCTGCTTCATGTGCAAGCTGGTTTGCTTCAGCCTCTAAACCTTCTCTTGTTTTCATCAAATTCCTTTTCTTTCTCTACAATTCCAGCAGTGTCTACATTTTCACTTCTCTCTTTCCTCTTGCTCTGCACTTGACTTTCTCTTTATTTTCTCCAGCTCTGCCATATAGCGCTGCCTTGCATGGATGCACGATGCAGCATTTCCTTCGTGATGTTGATTGAAGTAAGGTCTTTATGTGAAATGATATCATACACCAATCTATACTACAAAGCAGTTTCTCGAGAATAGTGCTAGTGAAGACAGCATCCAAGAATGGGTTGACAGACTAGACGATGAAAGAAGAAAGAAATTCTTCCAGCCAACCACCCTGTTGGGAGAAAGAAAGCTCACCAACTACCCGCACATGCAGGATCATGACAAATTATTAGTCAGCACAAAAGCAGGAATAGCAAACAAAAACAGCAACCAATTAAAATCTTAATTATAATTATGAAACATCTGACATTCAGTATTTCTGTAAATTTCAACGACAGATGTGTATTTTCAAGGACATTTCTAGGGTGTTTCCAAGATAAAATCAATTCAAGGACATTTCCAGGATTTCCAAGACGAGTGGGAACCCTGAATATTTTTTACATAGGAGACGTAATTGAGTCAAACCACCAACTACTCACAACGACAATTAACATTCAAAATGAAACACACACACATAGCATATGCTTTCTTTACCTACAACAAAGTTCTCAGCATTTGTCACGGTACTATTTTGTTCTAAAGATATCATTACGCTAAACAAAAAAAGAAGAGCTGAGTATTTCAAATACCAAACTGTAAATCGCGTTCGGAAATCTCGTTATTTTTTTCCTATTACTTCGAATGCGTTGTTGCCAAACTGAATTTTAAGGGACTAGAAAAATTGATGTACGCTATTATGTTTTGGAGAAATATACAAGCAAACTGGTGAATGGTAGATTTTGGAGGAGAAAGGTAAATTTGGGGGTTAAGCCCAAGCCCTTTCGGGGTACAGGAAACCCTCTAAACATCTATGGCAGTGTTTTATAAGAGTTGTATTAACTTAGTGATCTCCAATTCCTTAGCTTAGATTACCTTCAAATCAAATATGTAAATACATAAAAAATAATATTTCTAACATAACCTAGGATTAACTAGCCTAAAGTACCTTTCCAAGCCAAAGATTACCTACACTTACTTTAAACTACGTTAATTGCATCTACGGTAATCTAAAGTAAATTCATGTAACTAAAGCAATAATAACTGCGTAAAAATAAGATTCTAAAATCGCCCGCATTTTCCAACTCTCTCTGTTATTTACGTGTGCTCATATGACATCTTCAACTCCCTGACTCTCTGGTATTCACTTGCCACCACTTGCAAACTCCTAAGTGAATCGAGAGAAATGTTCTGTCCTCAAGCAATAACTTTAAAAAGAAACCTGCTGTTCGAACAAAGCTAACTTGCAACTAGAAATGTACAATCGCTTATAGAATAAGACTTATAACATCTTTGGAGAACGTTTGCTCGAAGAAACACTGTATTCATATCAATTACACATACACATTATACTTATATCCATGAAACCGTACGCTCGCTACATGAATCAATAAGACATGAACTTGTAATTACCGATAGTTTGTAACTTAATTTCCGGTCACGGAATGTATGAACTGTAATTCATATAGTTATACTCTTATTGGCTCCTGAACGCGTGAACGGTTTTCAGTAGACAAGAAAGAGAGAGAGAGAGAGAGAAAAAAAGATATAGCAGACAAGCATTATCGTGGGCAGCGCCATCTTAGAATGTCGCTCCAAAGTTACATTTCTTCTATTCTAATATTAACATGATAGTGATGAGCTAAAAATAATGGAAGTACTAAATATAGTACATAGTGTTGAAGGCTTAATATCCAATCTTCGAAGTGTAGAAAACATCTGGAGTTAAAAAAAACACCTTATGTTAGAAAATATTAAAAAGTATAAAACAAATTACAATCCAGCTTGTGAGAAATTACATTTTATGGCCAACCTGATCAAGTCTTCTGTGTGATCCGCGCTCGACTATAAAAACGATTCAACAGTAGTAGAGGAAAATTTCTGTTCTATTCTCCTGCACACATTGGCGTTTACTATTTGCTACTCAAATTTGCGGCAGTTATGAATTTCGAAGTTTTATCTATAAAAATCTATTTTTGCTTCCAACGGTTAGTGTTAAATGAATTTTAGGAGAAAAGTAGTAGAATTTATTTACGTCGGCCGTCGCCATTTTTTTTAAAAAAAAGCCCGTGAACTCTAAACAGCAAATTAAAAAAAAAAAAAAAAAAAGCCTCCAATGTAGAAATCGCCTGATTGTTTCCGAACATAAAAGTACAATTGGTGGACAGTGAGGGTCCAACAAAGGAAGAACTGGAAGATGGTCCAGAAATTAAATCCTCTAACAGACAGAATAGTGTATTGTGTCGGTTGCATCTTGCAGACAGATTTCAGTAGTCACGCATATTTACAAGAAATGTCTGGTGTCGATCAAAATGAAATTTCGTGACCTTTTCTTTTCCAAACCATAAAAGTTTAGTTACATTCTCAAGAGCGAATTTAGGTGCGAAATGGGCCGAATTTTCATGCATGCGATAGAAGCGTGCTTTGCTTGCGATTTGGTAGCATCTCAAGCCGACCAGACATTTTTGGTGGTGAATTTTGACGTTCAATAGAACAAAATTTTTCAGTCTATACTTTTAATAACATAGATAAAAAGAAATCGTGACCCAAAAGCCTAATTTCGTGACTTTTTCTTGACTTTCATGACCGATAGACACCCTGTGTATGCTCAATAACAGTGAGTAGTAGGTTGTAATGCATCATCTTACATACAGTTGTCAAAATGACATCCCCTGCAGCAACATAACGTAGAAATCGTGTGGAATAAGTCGAAGCCTATAAGAGATGAACTCTTAATCACTGGTAGAAAGGTATTGTTTAGTGACGAGATAAAGATAATTACTGACAGAAGTTACTCATGTGTCAGAATGTAACTGTTAGTCCTGCTAAGAGAGTTGGTACAATACACACTTCGGACAATGCCAAGGATCAAACATACCAACTATTTTCTGAAGCAAAAACTCTAGCTTGAAGAGACAACGAAGAAGAAGTCATTTTTAAGACACCGTGCCGAAGTCATGAGAGAGAGAGAGAGAGAGAGAGAGAGAGAAATGAAATCTTTGAGTTTTACGTCCCACGGTTATGCCGGCTAGGTGATGATGAGAAATGAATGAAATGGTGGAATGAATATAGTGGGAGGAAACGGGAGAACACCGAAGAAACCCACGCACACGGTGTTTGTCCACCACAAAGTTCACTTGGCGCAAGCTAGGATCGAACCAGGGACCCCATGCACCAGAGGTAAACGCTCTACCACTGAGCCACCGCGGCCCCAGTTATGAGAAAGAATACGCAATTCTTTGTTACACCACCGCCTTGGACTGGTAATTCACCGAAGTTTAATCCAGTGGTAAAATTATGAAATATTTTGAAGAATCAGGTTTGGAAAGAAACCTACAAGAATCAACGATGTCTGGCAACAGTGCGTTTCATATGATATTCTGGAAAGAAAGAGAAAAAAAAAGAAAGAAAGAAAAGAAAAAAAATAGCAAACTTGAAGCGAAAACACTGCTGTCTCGCACTCACCCAATCATCTACTAACTTCATTCTTCTTCTTCGTTTTCTTCAGATTCTTTAAGCTTACTTTCTTTAACAATGCGACTTTTTGTTAATATAATTTATTCTTGCAGATTGCTATAAACAAACTTTGTAACTTGGCATCCATTCTGCCTAAAATCTCCTTTAAATTTATTGCGTGTATTATTGTAAGGATTGGATTACTCGATATGATAACCTATTTCATTCCGCTATCACGATCGATCGAATCCACAATGCCACAGGACAGTCCTTCGTAAATCCTTAGAAGAAAAATCACAGAGGGTTAAATCTGCGAACCAAAGTGGTCACAGCATTAACGCGTCACCTTGTTATTTTGTACATTCTGGGGCGCGGTGGCTCAGTAGTAGAGCGTTCACCTCCGATGCTTGGGGACCCTGGTTCGATCCCAGCTCGTGCCGTGTGGACTTTGTGGTGGACAAACACCGTGCTCGTGGGTTTTCTCGGGGTTCTCCCGTTTCCTCCCACTTCCTTCATTCCACCATTTCACTCATCTCTCATCATCACCGTCTCCTTTAGCCTAACCGGCATAACCGAGGGACGTAAAACTTAAAGATTTCATTTCATTTCATTTTTTGTACATTCTATCCACTTTTGTCGCAAATCGATTGAGATACTGTTTCGTGTCTGTAGGGTAATAAGGGTAAGTTGTCTTGTTTAAAAAAAATGTAATAATTACTCTCTTCATTAAACTGTGGCATCACCTAGCTTTCCAATATGGTCAAGTAGCTAATTCCGGTCACGGCGGGCTTTTTAAAGAAAAATGGTTCATACGATCATTCAAACATGCACAGAAGACAATTACCTTAATTGAGTTTAGCACAAGCACTATGACTATTTAGGAAGTTTCGCTCTCCAAGCGTACAAATTGTCGATTCACCTTTCCATGGTGGTTTCGTCACTCAGAACGAGTCTACGAAACAGTTAACTTCACACCCCTCTTGCAATTCAATGCAGAAATTACACTTTCGTTTCTTATGAGAAATCATACTGCTGATTGACTGCAAGAGACCAAAGCTTCAGACTTGCATACGTGTGTAAACTTGAGCTGATCAGCTTCTCTAACAGGATTCTTTATTTGGTTCTGAACGTCCCAGCTCAGGAAAAGGAAATGAAATCTTCTAAGTTTTACGTCCCACGATTATGTCGGCTAGGCTAAAGGAGACGGTGAAGATGAGAAAAGAATGAAATAGTGGAATGAAGAAAGTGGGAGAAAAAAAAGAGAACCCCGAGAAAACCCATGCACATGGTTTGTCTACTACAATGCTTACTTGGCGCGAGCTGGAAACGAACCAAGGACGTCGCAGCTCAGGAGCTGCCTACACATTGCCTTCCTCCCTGAATTTGGCATGCCACTTTTCGATATTGGTAAAAGCATACGATGTATTGTCAGGGGTAGCCCGCGGAAGTCTGTGTCATACTGTCTGTATCGGTCACTGTTATTATTTTATGGTTCCCTCTAGCGACCTACTGAACAGCTAAATAGACCGCCATTTATTTCGGGATTGAAAACTAGCCCTCACACCTAAAAATGTTGCCGACCCCTGTCTTATGTAATTCTGATAGAAATCGTCGTAGCATACTCATAACGGACTAGGTTCTTGCGTATTCAAAAACACAAATTGAAGCTCACGTTTGTTACTGTCTCTTGGTGGCAAACCAGAACTATTCAAGGTAAAGCCTGCAGGCATGAAACTTCTATTAGTGTACGAATCAGAATGGTTTGTTAGTATATTTGGAATTATTTTTAAAAATGGTCCACAAACTTAAAAATAACATGATGTGTTGACTGCCACCTAAATATATCACCGAAGTACAACGAATTGCTTTTCCACGATTGTACGTGACTGGCAAAAGTGCTAACGAAAGCCTTTATGGAGCTGTGTGATCGCATTTTCAGTATTCTGTGGTAAGCAATTTGTTATACTATATGATGGCATAGTTGCATGACATGACAGATAGCTTTTAATTAAGTGATGTGTGATCAGCACACACTCTTAACGTCATTATTTCTGGCTTTGTGGAGTGGAGCTAACTGTGTTTTAATTCATGTTGCTCTTCAATTATTTCAAGCCTAGTACAATACGCATAGCTGGGTCAATCCAAATGAAATCGACCAAGATGGTTGCTGACAAAATTTAGTTTTTCATTAATTTTTTACCTAAGTTTGTACCACATTTAGAGAGTTGAAAACGGATATTCATTTATTTTTTAGCCGCGCAGGTTTTGTCGTAGCGGCCATTTTGTATAGGCACCTGAGCGTATTTTGAACTTTTTAGTGCATTTCGTTAAACGCTGTAACTATTTAGGTTTTAAAGATAATGAGTCTAAACCAAAACCATATAAAAGATAATGGAATGGACAATATTCTATGTTCTGGGCACATTGAGACATGCTTCAGAACGTCGAGAAAAGACGTTCTGAACATTGAGGTTGGAAACGTAGAAATTGCAATTTTGGAATGTACATTTTGAAACTAAATAATTGAGACTCACCTTCAATTATTTGTCTACATAGAGACTAGATATATACAACATCCTAAACAAGTTTCAGATCTGAGAACTATATACTTAATTTTTTGGAAATTTTTAAACTGCGAATTTTCGAAAATCGTGTATTTTCACCATCAATTATCTCAGGAAGGACAGAAGTAAGTTAAAAAAAAAAAAAAAAAAAAAAAAAAAAAAAAAAAAAAAAAAAAAATGCACAAAATAGACGATAGTTATGCAGTAACAAGTGGGGAAAATTGCAACACTGAGACTCGAGTAGTTTCTGATTTATAAAGTTTTTCTTCACTGGGACTTAATATTATGAAGCGCAATTGGAGTGAATAAAAACTTTGTAGCAAAAGTCAAAATAACACGGCAGTAATGTTAAATGGGTAAAGTATGCATAATTTATGAATCACATCTTGTACAAAAAACGAAAGTTGTCTGTTACTTCTCTTCTGCCTACAGCGCTGTTGTTAAGACATGAGTGAGGTAAATAGTTGACTAATTTGTGTACAGAGTTTGGCACTGATAATTGAAAGTACGACCTGTAGGAGGTGTAAACTCTGTGGGTGTGAGTTACCGGCGAACCTTAGTGATTGGTATCCATACTTTGTCATTCGTACATAGTTTAAAAGAGGTTCTTGGTCCATGGGGATGGACAAGTGATCAAAATGATCGTTATTTTCCTGACTGATGTCTTCAATTCTCCCAATTCACCATTTCCGTCATAAATACAGGCTACGGTATTATTAGGTGTAAATGATAACATGCTATGTTCTGGAAGTACTGAAGTACTGCAATCAGTAAATTCATCTGATTGTGAGTATTCATAAGATCTGATTTGTGTTTTCGTCAGAGGTACAAATCTATGATATGATCTGGTTGACTGCACTTCTGATGAAACATAGATAAATTATATGTCTGAGATACTATATCAACACAAAACCTGCACATCTGTTCAGTTTTTAAAATCGTGAATTTCACATCACTGCAACAACTTATAACTCAGAAACTATTCAAATCTCAGTGATGCAATTTTACTCACTTGTTACTGCACAACTATCGTCTATTTTGTGCAAATCTGGGATTTTTTTCACTTCTGTCCTCCCTGAAATCCTCCCTGAAATACTTGATGGTGAAAATACACGATTTTCGAAAATTCGCAGTTTAAAAATTTCCAAAAAATCAAGTATACGGTTCTCAGATCTGAAACTTGTTTGGGGCGTTGTTTATTATCTAATCTCTATGCAGACAATGAATTGAAGGAGAGTCTTATTTATTTCGTTTCAAAATGTACATTCCAAAATGATCATTTCTAGGTTTCCAACCTCAATGTTCAGAGCTTCTTTTTTTGACGTTCTAAAGTACGTCTCAATGTGCACACGACAAAGAATGTTGTCCATTCCATTATCTTTCATATGGTTTTGGTTTGAACTTATTATCTTTAAAACCTAAAAAAGTTACAGCGTTTAATGGAATCCTCTGTAAAGTGCAAAATACGCTCAGCCGTCTAAACAAAATGGCCGCCACAAACAAACCTGCGCGGCTAAAAAATAAATGAATACCCGTTTCCAGTTCCCTGAATGTGGTACAATCTTAGGTAAAAAATTAAAAAATTAGTAAATTTTGTCAGCAACTTTTGACCTGGAAATTGGTAGATTTCATTTGGATTGCCCCAGCTAAGAGAACATTTACTACAAAAAATAGTGCTAAGTTGTATTTCTACACTTACTTGACATTCAGGTTTCAGCCGGTTTCATACGTGAGAAATTATATCTTTCACAGAAATTAAAAGTTAATAGACCTTCATACTCATCTCAGGTGAACTGAAAAATATGTAATACTCGAATCAGCAATATTAACTTAAGTGTTTCTTACCTTTTCTGGAGTGTGTGACTTGTTTCGCAACACAATTCTGAAAGCAGAGATCTGTCCTTCCTTCACAGCAGGAAAGACGACGTCGTATGATTCAGAATCCACAGACCCACGCTCACTCAAAGAGTTTTGGGTACTTCCTTGCTGAAGCAGTCTGTAGTCTCTACTTGAAAGAACACCATCAGAGGCTGCAGACGCTGGTCTTGGGGTGTGGAAGGATTCATCGGTTGCGTTCGAAGCTGTTTTCATTTTATGGCCAACAACAACAGGAAGTCTAGAAAAAAAGGGAAGACAAATATCATTCATTGTATGCAAATAAGTTTCAACAAGAGCTTCAAATAGGTTTTAATAAGAGGTTTCAATATACCTTCAAATTTACCTGAACTTGCAACAAATTAGTTTTCGTTATACAGGGTTTGTCCGGGAAGTAATAGGACTGATTTTATTCCGCCATGACTGTACTTCGGAGCGTGCGCGCACCGACTGGATCCGGTAGAGGGCGTTCCTAGCTAACGAACGAGCGGCTGGTCAGTTGTCTCCGAGCACGCGGAGAGTCAGGACAGGCTTTTTCGCGCGACGTGTTTCTGTGCGTGGTGCAAGCCGAAAATGCAGCGTTCGTTAGAGCAGAGATACGCAATTAAATTCTGTGTTAAACTCGGTAAATCTGCGACAGAGACGTTTGATATGATCAAGCAGGCTTACCCAGATGATGCTTTAGCAAGAAGTGGTGTGTTTCGGTGGCACAAGGCCTTTTCGGAGGGCCGGGAAGAGGTCGCCGATGAAGACCGCGCTGGAAGACCTTCGACTTCGACAAACACCGACAATGTGACTCGTGTGCGCGAAGTTTTGAACTCAGACCGTCGACTAAGTATTCGTTTAATTGCCCAGATGTTAAATTTACCAAAAACTGTGGTTCATGAAATTGTGACGGAGCATTTGAACATGCGCAAGGTGTGCGCGAAGATTGTCCCAAAAGTGCTCACTGACGACCAGAAATTGCGGCGAATGGAATTGTGCGAAGAAAATTTGAACATGTGTGAAAGTGACCCCCAATTTTTGAATAACGTAATCACAGGTGACGAATCATGGATCTTTGAGTATGATCCCGAGACAAAGAGGCAATCTTCCGAGTGGTACACGCCGGCGTCTCCTCGCCCAAAAAAGGGAAGAATGAGCAAATCCAAAGTGAAAACGATGCTCATTGTCTTTTTTGACATCAAAGGCATCGTCCACCATGAATTTGTTCCTCCTGGACAAACCGTCAACGCCAAGTTCTACGTGGAAGTGCTCAAGAGACTCAAACGAAGGGTCAATCGGGTCCGACCAGACATCGGAGCCGACTGGAAGCTGCACCACGACAACGCCCCGGCTCACACCGCCTTTCTTGTGAACAGCTACCTGACCAAGGCCGGCATCCCAACGCTTCCGCAGCCGCCCTACAGCCCAGATGTGACCCCCCCGGACTTCTTTTTGTTTCCTCGCCTGAAACGCCCGATGAAAGGCAAGCATTTTGAGACGACAGAGGGGATCCAAGCAGCTTGCACCGCGGCTCTCAAGGCTATTCCGGAGAATGACTTCCGTGAGGCCTTCAATGCTTGGAAATCGCGCTGGCAGCGCTGCATCGACGCAGAAGGAGCCTATTTTGAAAGTTTTTAAAGAATTGTAACGATTGGTTCAATATATATATATATATATTTTTTTTTAAATCGACTTAGTCCTATTACTTTCCGGACAAACCCTGTATTTTCCTACTGACATCGAAAGTAAGTCGACTATTAAAAATAACTGAATTGCAACGCATTCGATCGATAAATAAAAATGAAATTATCTCTTTAGTTGAATGTTCTACGACTACGCCTCATAAAATAAACGACACATTAATAAATGCACGTGAATGCCTGTAGGAATATTTACAACGATATTGTATATCTATGCGATAAATTACTTCCATTTTCGTATCTTGATTTTGGGCAACGGTGCGTAAAAGTACACAATCTGTTTAGTAGAAGAAAAGAGATAATATGTTGTTGATTGTAAATATAAAGAAATAAGATTTAATCGTAGTAGCTGGAAATCTATGTTGGTTTTAAATGTATAAAATTGTACTCTTAGTTACCGTAATAGCGAATAGTTGTTTAAAAGGTTGCTGTGACGACCGAAAAAGATTATTATTAATGAAGTTGTGAAAGAATAATAAAAGGTATTAGAGATATAAGTGACGTGTCTGATTTAAAGTAATTTGATTGTGTTGACATATAGTTAAAAATTATACGAACTGTGGGCTAAATGTAACGTCAAAAAATAAGTTAATAATCGTTACATTTTAGATGGTGGTTCCTATACGTTCATATTGTAGGTAGTGTTGTAAATAGAAAAAAAACCGTTCGTTTTTTTTTTTCAGAAATGTACGTTTTTTTTAGAAAAAAAACATTGCCTAGTTTTTTTTCTAAATTTCGTTTTTTTTTTTTCAAATAGTCATTTGTAATGTATCTTACGTCATTTAAGTCTGAAGTATTTTTATGTAGGTGTAATTACCATAAAATGCAACATAAATTAAACACTAGATACTGATACGGTACACATATTTTACAATTTATATGAGTAGCGTACCTACTAATAATCCGGGTTTCTGTACTGTTTCACCAATATCAACGAAGAAATAAAAGTATAAATGAACATTTTTTTTTCTTGAAAGTAGGCCTTTAATAAGTACGAAAGTAATATCACGAACAGTATAAAATGCAAATAACTTGTCTAAAGGTAAAAACTAATACTAATTTGCCTACTAATATTTTCTGAATATCATATAAATAATTTGTCGACTAGATATATGATATGCATTGCTGGCTCTACCATATGTGCAACACGTGCATTTGCACTGGGGGGCAATATCTGTCATAAGTGTTTTATTTAAAATAAATATTTCTTGTTGGAGATAGACTTCATGATCATGGTAGCTAAATTTACTAAGCCAGGGGGGCTATGACGCAAATTGCGTCATTGAAATATTTGGGGGGATTAAAAATCTATATAAATATGCTTGAGGGTGTGTAAAAATTAATCGAAAAGATTTTTTTTTTTTCATGGAAGAACACCTACGGATAGACAATTGAGGGGGGTGCGTCATGGACATGACGGGGTGGGCACCACTGACTAAGCTGACCTTCTATTTGAATACTACATTCATAAATTATGTTTAGGTCGCATTAGTTTAAGTAACATGATCAGTGCTAAAGCAAATGGTAAAATAAATCCCAGAATAAATTGCTTGATTGTTGTCAAATGCAGGAACTCAATTCTCGAATGCCTGTCCCCTTTGGTTAATTATCAAAGTTCTGATATGAAAGCTTCCCTTGTCTTTGTCGCAAATAAGATTGTTATCATGGAAGGTGGAAACAATTTTTAAAAAAAAATAACAGATGTAGAAGGAAAATCAAGAAATAAAGGTAAAAGAGCTAGTTGCACTATAATTGCAAACTGATATGTTGAGATTGAAACTCGATATTGAATTCTATAAAAAGGATTACCATCTTTCAGATGTATTTGCTTTATCTTTCACTAACATAATAGATTAATATTTAAAGAAAAAAACAGACACAACAATATTGTATTTGTAGTAAGTATTTAAGCCTTTTTGAGTGCGAGTGTAGTCTCCCTCCCTTTCGTTGTTCATGCTGGAGTAGCATACTTAAAATCGTGACTTTTAAGATTTGTTCTTTCTGGAGAAAGATTTAGGCGGCAAATTACGTCATTGCGCGGGCGACAAATTGTCTGGGGTCGGCCCGATGATATGTACATGCATGTCCACAATGATTGTCGCAAATCTATAACTGTCTTCTTGTAAGAATATAATTTGATAATGATTTTGCAGGGTACTTTTAATATTACGTGGATAATCGGAAAATGTATATTTGTTGTAAATTTCAAAGGAAAAGAATTATAAATACGAAAATGAGAAAGAGTAAAAGAAACTGTTGCTAAATGGAAAGAAAGTTTTATTTTTGTTTTGTTGTTCTTATTTACTGCTGTTTTGACATGAAATTTGCCACATACATGTCTTTGCCGATTATACACATACTAATATTATAAGAAATACCAGGCGGATTCGTTATCAAATTATATTCCTACAACAACATATTTATAGACATACAACAATAATCTTGGACATGAGTGTACATACAAGACATGAATATAGGATGACATAATTTGAAGTAATGCAGGGTGTTTCAAAATGAATATTAGGGTTTTGAAACTTTGTAGTATCTATTACAATTAACTTACAATTATAAGTATTATCAAATAAAAGAGCAACTCAAACAGTTTTGTACACACGCATGCCATGCATTGTTTCCTCTGTCTGCCGTTAGAAAGAGCAAGTAGCAAAGATGGAGACTAGAGACCAGAAAGCTTTGTGTGTTTTAACTTTGCAAAGACTGAATCTGTAGTTACAGTGCAACCGTCTGTGTGAATTGAATGTTTTGTGCCATATGGCGGAAAGTTTATGGGCCTTTCTCACCTATTGACTCTATGTGTGCCATGTGACGAATGAAGCTCACATCGAACACTTGAAGCAAAAACTGTTTGAGGTGTTCTTTTATTTGATGTATTGTTTATAATTGTGCGTAAAATGTAATAAGTACTGCGAAGACTTAATTCCCCGATATTCATTTTGAAACACCCTGCATTTCTCAGCATCAGTATTGGAACTAAGATGTAAAAAGGAGAGATTGTGATTGTTTACAACAACGATATTATTATTAGTCAAGACTATAATTAATACAACAACACAAGTTAGTAGTCAAAAAATGTAATTAAATATACACTCGTAACCCTTTCGGACCCAGGTGGCCAAAGTGGCACATACGGATATGTCAATTTTTTAATCCGCTCCTGTATGGTCACTAATTAAGATATCGGTATATATATATTTCTTGCCAAATATGGTTGGTCCATAGTTTATCATTTTAGTTTCTTTTTCTTCTGTGTGTCGAATTTCCCTCTCAAATTTCACCCCAATCAAAAATTCGAGAATTTTCGAATTTTCTTTATTACTTTTGCCTTGTAGCTTCATTCGTTGTAGAGAGACCTCCTTAAGACTTGTCAGGTAGATACGTCCGATGGATACCTAATTGTTGACATCAATCGGACGGGCTTGCGCGCAGTGTTGCCAACTACGGAAATTAAAATTCTCCTTAAATTTGGGAAAAAAATTCGAAATTTTTGTTATAAACCGTACCTATACGTCGGTATGCAAGTCAACTTACGTCAGTCGAACATTTGTTCTTACTGAACAAACTCGGGTACATATCGTTACAGTGGGGTAATTAGGGGAAGCACGAAAAATTCGGATTAAGGTTCTAACTCTTGATTTTCCCCTACTTTTCTCTTCATCGAAATATATTTTTGGTAATTAAAAGCATTGTTTCTTAAATATCGCCATGATACTTGTAGGATATATTAGTAATGTACCAGTGTTTATTTTAAGATAGTTTTCGTCTGTCTGGTAGCAGTGTTGCCACCTACGGAAAATTTTAATTCAATATGTTAGGGGAAAGTTACGTGTTTTGTCTATTATATCCCTCTTGTTGGCTACATAGGAACAAAAGTGCCAGTATCTGAAAGTCTTGTCTTTACCCTTCACAACGCACTATAGAAAGTTTCAATAGGATAGTTAGGGGAAGTACAGTTAAGGTTTACAGTAGATCTTGTTCTCTAAGTGGAAAGATAACTGTGATTTTTTTTAGGTAGACTGAAATATTTTTTAATGACCTGCTTACTTTATTAGATGTTGTCACAATACTTGAGGGTATATTATAGGGATACCAAAGCTTCTTTTAATATAGTTTGTGTGTGTCTGCTAGCACTGTTGCCAGCTACAGAAAATTTTAATTTCCGATTTTAGGGAGAAATCTTGTGAAAAAAATCCCTTTTTGTCTCTATTATTTCCCTCTTGTTGGCTACATTCGAACAAACGTACCACTGTCTGAAAGCCTCGTCCTTGGCCTACACAGCACACCATAAAACGTTTCGGTAGAATAATTAGGGGAAGTACAGTTAAGGCTTATAATAAACTATGTTCTGTAAATGTTAAGAAAATTGTAAATTTCTGAGGTAGAATGAGATTTATTTATTTATTTATTTATTTTTTTTTTAAATCATGCTTACTTTGTTAGATATCGCCATGATACTTGTAGGAAGTATTCTTGGGGTACGAAGGTTTACTTTCAGATACTTTACGTCTGTTTTATGACAGTGTTTCCAGCCAAAACAATTAATTCCTGATTTTAAGTTAAAAAAAATTGGCAAATTTCCCTTTCCCCTCTATTATTTCCCTCTTGCTCGCTACGTTGCAACAAATGTACCACTACCTGAAAGCCTTCTCTTTAGCCTACAGAACGCACCATAAAAAGTTTCAATAGAATAATTAGAGAAGCTGTAGTCCCGGCATATCTGTTGGTTTTTGCTTCTGAGGCGTAAAAAGTGTCAACATTTCATGTGTATGGAAACAGAGATTTTTCTTTCTCTCTTTGAATGGAAGCCAGCGACTTTAGATTTTCACTGTACCTTGTCAACGCACCAAAGAATTTTTTTTAGGTGACTTAGACCCATATGGCATCAGTGGAGCTAGATACAAAAATCTTGAAATTCGGTTAGGGATTTTTTGTAAATTTTCACCCCTACATTTCCCTCAGTAATTTCCCACCCGCTCGCAACACTGCAATGTAATGTACACCAAAAAATAGCCACATTCCTTTTCTAAAAAACAAGGTCTTAACCATATCAATAGGGTAAGCGGTTTTTGAGCAATAAGTCACTAATTGACAAAGTAGGAAAACGCCAAAAATGATCTGGGTTCGAATGGAATAATCACACGATTTTGCTCGTATAGGTACAAGGAAACAAACGATTTGTAATTTACGAGGGCTTCGATTCAAGTTCTATTGATTATTTCAATAATCTTCAAGATAAATCAATAAATAATAGCTGCCAGAAAAAAAACAGACATTTGAAAAAAAACATGAAAAAGAACGATGTTTTTTATTGAAAAAAAAAACTTCACAGAAAAAAAACCGTTTTTTTACAACACTAATTGTAGGAATGAAAGAAGTGGGAGGAAATCCATGACTTACTTACTACAAGCTCTCACAGCTTGAACAAATGAAATGAAATGAAATCTTTGAGTTTTACGTCCCACGGTTATGCCGGTTAGGCTAAAGGAGACGGTGATGATGAGTAATGAAGGAAATGGTGGAATGAAGAGAGTGGGAGGAAACGGGAGAACCCCGAGAAAACCCACGCACACGGTGTTTGTCCACCGCAAAGTTCACTTGGCGGGGGCTCTCACAGCTTGAGATTCAACTAGGGTCACACATAAATTACATAATAGACAGCCCTGGTGCAGATATTTTACGAACTTTTACTGTATTTATTTCTCAGGGAGTAAACAATCAGAACTACTTTACAGAGTCCTTCTTTCCTTTTCTTCCACAGTAAAAGTAATTAATTGTGACAAAGATTGAAAACGTTGAAAAAAAATGAAAAATGAAATGAAAATTCTAGTTGTACGTCCCACAGAACGCGCTTTAGGCTAAAGGTGACGGATGATTAATGAAACGGAATAGTTATGAGATAACTGGTGGAATAAGAATGTGGGGAAAATGGAAGAACTTCGAGAAAACCCACGATCACGGTGTTGCCCACCAAGAAGTCCAGGGTTCCTACTGATCTGGAGAAATCTATTTCCCTGACCTTTGACAGGGAATTCTCTGACTCATGACAGGTGTCGGATGACATTGACATATAAATAAGGAATAAACAATGGTGAATATTTATGTATGAAAACATTTATTTTATAGAGACACACAATAATCAATTGCTCATACGTGCATTCCACTTACCACCATAAAAATCTGAGCAACGTTCCATACTGTGATCATTAATGGTTGGCTAAGCTAATATTGGTGCACAACTAATGCCAGAAAAAATATATTTTATAAAATTTCCTTGACATTTCCTGATTTCAGTCTTTTTCCCTCAGTTTCTCTGACCTGCACCATTTTCCCTGACTTCTCTTACTAGTAGGAACCCTGAAGTCATACGGCTTGGGATCGAACCACGGACGTCTCCAGAGGTGCCACTGAGCTACCGTTGCCTCGTTAGTGCGAATAACATGGATATGAATTATTATTTACAGGATTATATCTTACTTCGGTCTGTTGTAGCATTTCGGCTCAAATTTGGCTGCCACCATAAAATGGTCAGTCAGTGATGCCATCAGTAAGGTTAATTCTAATGCAAATCCGTCCTGAGAAATAAAAGTTCATGGATACCTAATAAAAGACTACAGGGGTTCACTGCAAGAGCTCTCACTATTATTCACCTGATAAGCTACCAAAATTACGCTTATCGGTACGAGTATTTCCTCCTTTGTTAAAGGACATTATCACACGAATGGATATGTAAACGAAGAACAAAGTTAACAAAATCAACTTAACATTACAAAGAACATGTATTTCACTGCAAAAATGTTAACGAATAAGTCTGCGAGTAAAGACTGAATGTCACATTCTTTAGTTGAGATGTTGAATACGCAAACTGTGTTAAATATAACTGGACCGTTCGGAAAGTAACCTCCGATTGCTTAATAATAATAATAATAAATAAATAAACAAAGTAAATAAGAAGAATTTATTATATAGATCTGGAAACAACTTCTTTGCCCTATTTTTCAACATAGTTCAAACACTCATTATATCTCTGTACTAGCTTAGAAATTCCATCTGCATAAAAATCTCCCGCCTGTGCCCTCAGCCAACCTGTGACTCATCTTTCAGGTCCTCATCATCACCAAAGCGCTGAGATCCAAGCCACTTCTTCAAGAGATGATAATCGCTGGATGTCAAATTTGCATGTTCTGAATTTCCATGAAGTTTCTGAACGGTGACAAGTGACAACTCGTTTACCGATGCCACTGCTCTCCTCGTCATGAATGTTTGTTCGTCCACTTTTAAATGAAAGAACCGATTCACGAACAACTTCCTAACTTATCACACTTGGTCCATACACGGCACGAAGTTCACGACGAATAGGTGCTGCCGAACGTATAACAGCTCGCACATCGCATTTGGCGAGTTTTCTATTGTAGCACACATTTTGAGACGCTACAAAAGTGGAACTAGTGATCAAACAACCTTCAATCTACCGCGGCTGGATGCAGACTCATCTACCACGCACGTCTATGCAAAGATAGTAGCACTGCCCCCACTACTGCACGCACAAATCGGAGGTTACTTTCTGAAAGCGACTCGTATATCAATAATGCTATTTATTGGAATATTTTAATTTTTTGCTTAAACTTCCTGTTTCGTATTCAGTTTAACAGTTTAACTATATGAAATTAACCTTGCTTATCAACATTGCTAACCTAATTAACCCCACGGTCTGTTCTCCGTAACCATTTTAATGGTCCACAAACAGGGATTTTTGTTAACGGTGTCTCTAATATGTTCTCTGATCTTAATGCAAACGATACAATTCGTCAGCATTGTATGTGAGAATGAACACCTGAAAGATACTAATACAGGCTGTCCACTATGCAATGCAACCCGGTGTTTGGGATAGTAAAACTTTTGAACCGGAAGCAGTACACGATTGATGGTTATATCAAAATGAAGCCTTGTTCATGCATATATTTTTAAACTAGGAAGCAACGATTGAAGTACACTAGAAAACACACAGTGTTGCCAGATGTAACCGAAGGTGTAAATCAATTTTTTTTACAAGACCCGTAAATTGACTCATAACTCATACGTATGAATGTTTTGTCGTTAATTTTCAGTTTGTATAGTTGGAGTAGCTTGGAAACAATGGATCGGAAAAAAGATTTTTCTTTATTTCCACCGATAACAAGCGGATGAGGCCTCTGTTTGGGGCTAACTAGGAAAATCGCAGTTTTTATAAATTAACATTCTGATTCTGAATTGGCAACATTGCTGATGTTTCAGTGCATCGAAAGGTGTGTTAAGGATCTGTCTACATTATGCAATTCTTGAAAACAATGAAAAAGAAACTTTGAAATTATCATGATAAAACTTTTACTTGCATGCACCTGGCAACACTGCTATTCATCACGAAGTGAATTGTCAGTTCTACAGCAGATACTGGAAGTATCCCCCGTTTTGATTCAAGCACAGGTTCACACGTTTCATCATGTTGGAAGCAACTTTACGAAAAGTAGAAGTGTTAATGTTCTCAGTGCCACCGTGAATGTTTCCAGGTCTTGTGTAATTCGAGGATTATTTTTGTATACCTCTTGCTTTAAGCAGCCCCATAGAAATGAGCAGCAGTGTTGCCGAATGCATGTAAGTAAAAGTTTTGTCATGATAATTTCAAAATCGTTAACACACCTTTTGATGCACTGAAACATCAGCACTGTTGCCAATTAAGAAATTTATGAAAATTACGATTTTCCTAGTTAGCCCCAAACAAAGGCCTCGTCCGATTGGTTATCGGTGGAAATAAAAAAATATTTTTTCCGGTCCATTGTTTCCAAGCTACTCCAACTATACAAACTGAAAATTAACGACAAAACATCCATACGTATGAGTTATGAGTCAATTTACGTGATTCGTAAAAAATTGATTTACACCTTTGGTTACATCTGGCAACACTGTGTGGTTCAATTGCTGCTTCCTAGTTTTAAAATATATACATGAACAAGGCTTCATTTTGGTGTAACCATTATTTGTGTACTGCTTTCGGTTCAAAAGTTCTACTATCCCAAACTCCGGGTTGCATTGTATACTGGACACCCTATATCTGTAAATGACTTTTTAATGTGTTTACGGAAATCTAACAAGTATACACTCTGGCCTGTTTATATATTTTTACAGTCTGATCACGTAACTATTATTTTCGTCCTTAGTTACCTACTTCTTTGATAATGTCCTTTGACAAAGGGAGAAATAATGGACTTTTAAGTTGACAATTTCAAAACTTTGGAAGCGTATCAGGTATGTTTTCCACACTCAGTGAGCATTAACATTTGAGGACACAAACACTTACTTAGGAACTTTGAATTCACTTGAAGGTCCCTCAGAGAGACGTGTACTCTTCCCATTATCATCTATCTTCAATTTTATTACCTTCATGTCGTTTTCGGTGAAGATCTACAAAAGAAAGAAAGAAAAAAAAATATATTAGTAACATAATTATTATGGAGCTATGAGCCCGAATAAATTGTACAGGGTTAGCATACATGATTCATTCGTTAAGGCTATATTTTCAAAAGTATTACACGCACACACATGAAAGATATATGAAAATAATCACAAACTCACCAAATTTGGCATCCCCTCATTGGCACATTCCAGTTCGTGACTACCTAAACGATGGATTGGATGTACTGGTGAGAATGACCTAACTTTGTTCTCCTGGCCTCCCAGATCTCCTGATTTAACGCCCTGCGACTTCTGCCTGTGGGAGTACGTTAAGCCTTGTTTACGTACCCCCACTACAGCAATTCTTAGTCGAGCTCATAGAACGCATCAGTGCTGCAGTGCAGACAATTGATAGGACTATGCTACAAAATGTATGGAATTAGCTCGAGTATCATCTGGACGTGTGTCATGTCACCAAAGAGGCACATATTGAACATTTGTAGATGTATAAACTTCGCGAGTTTGTGGTCCTTTTCCTATATCCTTCATGTGTGTACGTCTAATAATTTTGAAAACACAGCGTTATCAAAATGAATGAATCACTTATGCTAGCCCTGTATTTTATCATACCATCAATTATGCGACTAGAGTAATCAAATATAAAAAGGGTTTCCATTTTGTAACAAAAAAAAAAAAAAAAAAAAAAAAAAATGACAGGAAAGTGGAGGAGGAAAGCAAACATAAGTATACAATAGTTATCCACTGCCTGCGACTCAACCACTGACTCAGTTATAAAATTTCAGATTTTTCTATCCCTTTCGTGGGCGAATTTTTCTACAAGGGATGGTACAATACCTTCCTTTATGCTCCCCAGCACATATTCAAAACAAACAAACAAAATTATTTCTCGAGTACAATTCCCATTTCCATAGTGAAAAGACTTACAACTAATGGGGATATTGCTTCCCAGTGCAGCAAATCAAAGCATACCTAGGCTTCCTTGGCGGGAACTATGCTCTCCATTGCCCACAAAAGGGTTAATTGTCTTCTTTAAAGACCATACAAGATGAAGAGAAACACAATGAGTACTTCCCATTCATTCTTCACCAAATAGTATTAAAAAAAGAAAAGATCACTCTTAACTAGCAGGCTTAATATGGGGCTAAGGAAGAATGTATATGGAGTATTGGACTCCATGATTCGGAGACTTGGACATAACGGAAGTTAAAGAAGATAAAATGCAAAGAGAAAGAGTAATAAACAAAGATGTTTAAAAACGAGGAGAGAAGAGGCCGCTTTTAGCTATCATCCTTTGTACGAAGGCCAATTGGATTGGATACATCTTGCAAAGAAGTAAGAACACGACTGATCGATGACTTGGAAAATAGAAGAAAATATTGGGAGTTAAAAAGACCGACCGAGCTCAAGACCGAGAAACGTGGAAGAAACATTTCCAGGTCCCAATCTTTAAAAAACATACATATATATAATAATAATAATAATAATAATAATAATAATAATAATAATAATAATAATAATAATAATAATAATAATAATAATAATAATAATAATAATAATAATAATAAGAAGAAGAAGAAGAAGAAGAAGAAGAAGAAGAAGAAGAAGTATTGGAACTGTATGTTGTAATCCCCAGCAGTAACGTGCTATCTGTATGTGCAATAAACTTATATATGCATATTTAATTGTATAACATAATAAAAGCTATAATTGTATAATTTTAATCCTAGCTCTCCAAAGTAGTCAATTTCTGTTGTTATTTTTTTTCTTTTTTTAAACATAAACCATGCATATATTTATATAAAAGATTTCTTGATTAACTTTAGCGCTTCCCTCCTTGGTTAATTTAATATTTCTCTGGAAGGTTAACTTTATTCTGGTAATGTATAGTCTTAAAGGAGTTTTAATTACAGATGAGTCAGTTTCTTCAGAGGGCGCGTGAGTTTTCTTTCCCGTGTGTTGGCTCGGCAACTGGCCGCTGTGTTTCACTCCATGTGTTAACCCTCGCGATACGTAGGTATTTTTTGTAACGCGGACTACCAAGGGGAAGGGTCATTTTGTACAAGTGGATTAAGATTAAATATATATATATCTCGCAGAAGAAACAAATTAGAAACCCTCACAAAAATCTTCAGTGATTAAAGTGAACAGTACATAGAATAAGAATGACCACCAAATTCAGAAAAGGCGGGATAAAGCTATTTATTATACTACCATCTAGGAGTGACACTTCTAAATGTCAGTCACATCTCCTACCAAGGGGGGGGGGGGGTTACTTTGTGCCCACCAACTGAAAATAGTAACTTTATGAGACACACTAACGTTGAATTTGCACCACCGAAGCTATACGCTTTAGCTAACCATGTTGAACCCCCAGTTGATAGTGCGAGGTTAACATTGCATCATAGGCCGCGTGAAACAACTACGCGGTTTCAAAGCGGTATTTTACTGCCCTGTGTCTGATCACGCTTAGGGATTCAACATGCTGCAGCTCAACTGATTTCAGGAGTTAAGAACCTAACCATAAATCATGGCACAACACACCTTGATATAGCTTAATGCGTCTGTAACCTATTATTCTATATTGTTGTACTGTATCATCTCCAATTCCCAAATAACCTTATTACTTCAAAATTACCTTCATTATCGAGAACGACTACTTTGTTTTCCTGACATTAAAGAACTTTCCGATAATTTTCCTCACAAAAATCAAATTCTTTGACATTCGCTGATTTTCCGGGTCTATGGGAATTCTGTTAAATGAAATAAAACGGAATTTCTACTTTTGCGTTCCAGAATTATGGCCTTTAGGCTAAAAGAGACGAATGACAGGGTGGCTACTAAAATTCCAAAATGAAATTTCGTGACTTTTTCGTGACCTTTTCTTTACCAAATCATAAAATTTCTAACATTTTCAAGAGCGAATTTCCATGCGAATTAGGCCGAATTTTCATCCATGCGATAGAAACGTACTTTGCTTGCGATTTGGTAGCGTCTATAGCCGGCCATAGACATTTTTGGTGGTGAATTTTGACGTTTCACAGAATAAAATTTTCCAATCTGTACTTACATTTGTACAGTTAAAAAAAAATCGTGACCCAAAAGCTAAATTTCGTGACTTTTTCGTGACTTTCATGACCGTTTTCTGATTTCGTGACATTCGTGACTTTCGTGACCGATAGACACCCTGAATGACCAATGAAAGGGAATGATTATAAAAAAAATGATAGAATCAGAAAAAAAAGACAAATGAAATCTTTCAGTTTTACGTCCCACAGTTATGCCGGTTAGGCTAAAGGAGACGGTTATGATGAAAAATGAATGAAATGATGGAATGAAGAAAATGGGAGAACCCATGCACATGGTGTTTGTCCACCAGTCAGAAAAAGAAAGAGTTGTCCACTACAAATGAAAGTGCATGGAAATCAAACCAAAGACCCCTAGGACAAGAGGTGAACACTTCACTCCTGAGCCACCGTGCCTTTCTTTAAATAAATATGCAAAACGAAAAATGAAATATATAAAATGAGTATTGACTAAAATGTAAATTATAAAGAAAATTATACAAGAAAATATTATATATCTAGTAAAACCCAGTTGAGAAAGATGTGCAATGACTAACAAAAATTAAACACAAAAAAGTATAATGTAAATCTAGGTTTTATATCTTTCAATAAATTTCCATTAGAAAAATCCGTTTTTGGAAAATCAGTATAGCAGAAATTGTACGCCTCCTGAACACAAAAACTGCAAATAAAATCAGAAAAACAAATTTATTAGTTAACTATTCAATTCAAAACAGTGGAAATGGTAATTTTAAAGAAAATAATCTGAGTTTTTCTAGTAAATTCTTGGCTAATTTCAGGTCTCAGAAATGTTCTGTCAGTAAACACACTTTCTTTAACCATATCACATCTTTCAATTTCATCATTTAAATTGGTTCATTTATATCTTGGTAACACTCTCTATAACCTAGAATACCTGATTCTTTCTTTATCCTACAGGCTGATGATCTTTAACCGAATAATGACCACATTACCTATACATAGAGAAAACATAGGTAAGAGTATTTAAATTATTACTTTGCTGTCTGCTAGTCGGGAAACATCATCAAAGATCGGAGGCCTGATTCCACAATTAAAGTCCAATCACTAAATCCTGAAATCAGTCAACTGACGTGCAATTGTAATGGGTGTCCCACTCAAAGGCAGAATATTTCACCGACTGCGATGAAATCTTGAGAGACATGAATGCATTCCATGAGAAAGGGGAGGTAGCAACAGGATGCTCCGCGAGCCATCGTCGTTCCCGCGCTCGTGTTTACAGTGAAATGCGGTAAGTGACGTGAAATGTTTGTTTGCTTGTTTTCACGTCGTAGTGAAGATGAATCGCTCTGTTTAAGAGCGCGTGTTTATTGAGAAACACTATTAGACTAGAGGTTTTATTAATACATATAAGAGAATGTTTCTGGAATAATTTGGTGATCGATATGCATCCTCTGAATATTACATACAAAAGTTTATGAAGAAGCTGGAACTGGAACAATGTTGGATCAGCATTACAGAGGCCGCCCAAAATTGTTGTAAGAATGAATGAATGATATAGCAAACCTATTTTTGGCCTCTTCCACAGTCTCTTCGACAATTATCTCAACAAACTTGAATATCTCAAAACACGTATCAAAAAGTTTTGAAGAAGGCCAGACTGTGTGCCTACCGGTTTACAGTTGTTCGTGAACTTTAAGAGACTCACTAAGGTAAACGCATGACATTTTTCATTGGGCTTAGTGATGAAGCGTGGTTCCACCTATCCGGTTATGTAAACTCTCAAAATATGTGTGTCTCGGGTAGTGAAAAGCCACACGCATTATTCAAGGAACTCCTTCAATCACAAAAGGCAGGTGTGTTCTGTGTATAATCGTTTTAACTCGACTGTAACAAGTGAAGTTTACATCGAACTGTTTCTAGACTTTGTGGATCAGTTAAATAAGATCAGGAACTGACACTTAATCAGTACCAACCAGATGGAGCAACATGATACATTTCTCGAATTGCGTGGCTGAGGTGGAATCAATTTTCCTTGTCAATCACTTCAAAACCATTATGGCCTCCAAGGTTTACAGGATTTGACCCCACCAGACTTTCCTGTGGAATCATCTGAAAGGAAAGATCTATAGGAAAAACCATACAACTATGCAACCACCGAAAAACCATACTACCTCGAAGAGTTACGGGAGAACATCCGCCTTGAAATCCAACCCGAGGTTCCAGCAGCTACATTCACAAACTTGGAACATCATATTCAAGTGTGTTTAGAAGCTGGAGGAGAACATTTCCAACACATACAGGAATATTATGTACAAATTTTGTTTAATTTCCTCTCCATCTACCTTTTTTACAATTTCTGAGGCTACCTTTGAGTGAGACACCCTGCAGTTATTACTAGTGGATATTCTAAAATATACGAATACCTGAAACGATCCTTGCCACTGACGCATCTGAGAAACTGTATGGAGATCGGCTAAAACACGTACAATGGTGTGTCCATATGGAGGAAGAATTCCTTCACTGGGCTGAATGGTTAGAAACTCACTATCACATTTTGTCTCGAAGTGCTGAGCAACTCCTACACGACTAGTAACTTCAACAAAATTCGAAAAATTATTACGATTGGCAAGTTCCAAAGCTAGGGGGCGGATTTTCCATCTTTCGTCACCACCCTTTGGAGAAGTTGGTCGACGCAAAATGGGAGACCTGAAACATAAATAAATAAATAAATGAATAAATAAAAAAGTATATCTGAAGATAAAATTTGTAAACAGATAGTTGCATTAGCTATGGGAAGACTATCTCTAGTTTTGGTGTGAACATTGTTATAAACCAATTTGGAACAGAAATACTTAAAAAGCAAAACTGCAGATTTTCGCTGATAATATTGTAGTAATTTATAGAAAAATCATAATGTGAAGCGCCTGTTAATATCTCAACAAACTCCACCAAAACAAAATTCACTTCTTCAGAACATGAATCAGACAAAAATATCAATTTCCTTTATCTACATATCTACAGGCGTGAACGGAAATGCTTAATTCTATTTACAGAACATCTAATGCATGTGATATTTACATTCATCAAAAATCAGCTTACTTATATTCAACTAAAGCGAATGGACGGAAAAAGTTTTACGCGTCTTCAGAATAACTCAGAAACAACAACTGAAGAAATAATGTGTACAATTATCAACAAGAATAACGATTACAATGAGGACAATTTAATAACATTGAAAAATCAAGCTTTAGCATTACCCAAGAAACAACATTCCAAGAAATTTATCCAAAAACACTAAATCTAATCAATGGATTTGTTTACCGCTATGGCCACGACTCTCACAGATTACAAATAGTTGCAACAAAATTGGGTTTCAATGTCTATTATACAATCGGAGTGTAAAGAAAAACCCTTGTCAAGCCATAAGACTTAATTCTTAGATCGACTAACACTATTAAATGCAGTGTACGTGTAATCAGTTCTATATTGGCATGTCCGAAAGAAACATAGCTGCCCGAACCAAAGAACATTCAACAGAAGATAAGGAAGGAGACTTAACTACGTCAGGCTTGAACTAATTTTTCAAAACATCATAGCCCACCACGCTGGTATAGCAGCCAGCACTCGTGTCCTTGGTTCATGGGGTACTGGGTTCGATATTCCTGATGGGAAAGCCTTGAAATGTAAACGCATCATGGTAATGTGGATTCTACATTAAACTGTTAGTCCATATCTCAGCCTCACTGCTAAAAAGAGACGCTAAACTCCAATCAAGCTTCAAAGCGACAAATTTATGAAATCCAAGTACTTCACCGAACTGAATTTTACTCTCACCATGGAAGAAATGTGTATATAAATTATATTTCATATGGAAGAAAAAAAAAATCTAAGCTTAAATTTAGACGAGGGAAATTTGGACAAAAGATGAGACACCATTATTAATACTCACCTGAAACAATACAAAAATCAACAGAATAAAATTAGGTTAAAAAAGTTCCGTTTTCTTAAGTAGCACATCAGTACCAAACGCAAGTAAATTTTAAATGAAGCTCTACTTAGTTCAGTGTTGTTTCTCACAATTCTATTTAAAAGATGCAATGGATCTACATATTTCTGGTTAATCTGTAAGTGGATTCAACTGAGTTCAACGTATGGAGTGAACACTACATCAAGACGACTACGGCTCGAGGAATCTTCTCAAATCCAAAACTTCCAAGTACGGTACATCTGATAAAGACTGGTACATCTAACTACCAGTGAAGGTGACAGATCATTTCAGTATTTAAAGGTTCTTTAATTGATACAAACTATCTACTGAGGTATTAGCAACTATTAGCAAGACTGACCCCATACGCAGATGAAATTATTGGAGATTATCAGTGCGGATTTAGACGAAATCGACCAACTATCGACCAAATATTTACATTCAACAAATAATCGAAAAGAAATGGGAATATAATACCCCGGTACATCAATTATTTATTGATTTTAGAAAGGCTTACGACTCGGTTAGGAGGGAGACATTGTACAACATTCTTACAGAATTTGGAATATCAAAAAAGCTAGTTAAATAATTAAGATATGTTTCAATAAATCCAAAAATAAAGTCAGGGTAGGAAAACTTTTGTCCACGAGTTTTCACGTCGAGAAAAGTCTGGAACAAGGAGATGCGTTGTCACTATTATTATTTAACTTTGTCCTGGAGTAAGCTATAAGTAAAATCAAAGATAGCAACTAGGGCCTAGAGTTGAATGGCATTGGCGTATGCTAACGATATAAATTTAATAAGGGATGATAGGAGAACAATAGAAAGAAATGCAGAGATCTCATTAAGCACTTGCACGGACATGGGTTTAGAAATAAATGCAGAGGAAACTACATACATGGAAGTTCGTCGGGATCGTAATACGGAAAATTATGGACGCGTTAAAATATCAAATAATACTTTTGATAAAGTGCATACTTTCAAATATCTAGGATCAATATTAACGGACAAAAAACATATTCATGGAGAAATTAAATGCCGACTGAAAGCAGAGCATTCGTGTTATTATTCAGTTCAAAATCTTTTGTCGTCGCAAATTCTGTCGAGAAATTTGAAGCTTAAAATATATAAACGATAATCATGCCTCTTGTTCTGTATGGTTGCAAAACATAGTCGCGTACTCTAAGGGAAGAACATAGACTGAAAGTATTTGAGAACAAGATCCTGAGACGAATATTCGCACCCAAGAGGAACGGGAATGGGAAATGGCGAAAACTTCGTAACGAGGAACTGCATAATTTATACGGTTTACCAAAGATTGTTACGGTCATCAAATCTAGAAGGCTCAGGTGGGCAGGTCATGTAGGCAGGATGGAAGAAGATAGGAACGCTTTCAAAGTTTTAACTGGAAGACCAATTGGAAAATGACCATTAGGAACACCTAGACGCACCTGAGAGGATAATATTAAGATGGATCTCGAAGAGATAGGAATACAAAGTAGAAACTAGGTCCAGTTGGCTAAGGGTAGAAGTCAGTGGAGAGCTAATGTGAACGCGGCATTGAACCTTCGGGTTCCATACGCCATAGTGAGATATGTTTTTATTTAGTTATCCACTGAGATATGCTTTTATTTAGTTTTTTCAGCATGTTACCAGTAAGTACCGGCAAAAAAATTTTCACAATATATTTGAAGTTATACTAAGAGATTGGAACAGGAACATTATGTATTTGTAGCAATTATATTTGTTACAAATGATATGGTTTATGTATTTGCTATTTATGTCACAGGTAAGCTTAACTTATGTCACAGGTAATGCTTTTTCATTATATAATGGAAGCCCAGAGTTGTAACTAAAACAGATGTGTTTAATTATTTATCAAGAAACGCACTGATAAAGGTAGGGTCCCCCATTGAAAATATCAGCATCAATAAATATTTGGACATACATGAGTTTGAGGAAATACGAGAGGGAGTCGGAAAATAAGTTTCCCCACAGACTGTGGACAGAGGTGGAGATGCAAGACCAAAAATAGCATGTGACAATGAAGACCACACGTATCTTTATTTTCCACATAAGTATCACGTACATTGAGACATTTGTCATACCAGTCTATAAGCTTCAAAAACCCTTCCAGGAAAAATTCACGGCTCTACACACGGAAGAAGCGTCAAACAGCTTCTGTGATTTCAGCATTACTTCCAAAGCGCCGGTCACCGAGAGATTTCTTTAAAGCCGAAAACAGAGGGAAGTCACTAGGTGCGAGATCAGGACTGTATGGCGGATGGGCAAGGCGCTCGCACCCAAGAGTTGCAATATGGTTTTTCGTTGCCGTCGCTGAGCGAAACCCATAGACTTTTACGAGGCGGTTAAAGATATCTGTTCCCGATACGCCACGTACCCATTTATAGCGGACAACCGCTCGCACTTCCTCCTTTCACCACGTCAAAACACGCATGCTCTTCATAGCTAGGAGAGACTCGTCTCCGCTTTGCACAGGCGCTGCGACGGCGCCATCTGCAGAATCGCGGGTGAACGATTCCTACTTGTGTCTGGGTGTGTTGTGCGTGCAACCGCTACCTTGTTTCTCCCATTGTTGTTCGCTTTCCTGGGAAAAACGAGAGGAAAAACTTATTTTCGGACAATCCCTCCATTTTGTTATACCATACATCACTTGTTTCTTTAGTAACAAAATAAGTTATTAACTTTTTTTTTTTTTTTTTTTTTTTTTTTTTTTTTTTTTTTTTTTTTTTTAATATTAACTGATAAGTGAGCAGAAATCTGGAGGTTCGCAAGTTTTACAAAGGAGGGCACTTATTAGAAATAGTTGGGGATCTATGTTCTCTAAAATTCAATGTTACTTCTTTGCATTAGCGTCAGTGTAGTTAATTTCCTGTATACATTTTACTTTAGATCATCTTAAATGTAACTGAAGCGATTGGAGGATAAAGGTGGTATTTAACAAATTGAATATGATGGGAAAATTGACTTTCATAACTTTGCCCGTTAACATACTACCTTCATCGTTTCTAAATATCTGCATTAGGACGAGGACTCATTAAATAATGTGTTAGGTAGCATAAGTAGCATATAACACGTGCATGAACAGTCAGAATGCAACATTTCGAAAAATGTAACATAACACCTTTATCCTCCAAGCGCTTCAATTGTATTCTGTGAAGAAAGAGAAACCTACCTGACAGTGGTATCGGTAACACATGTTGCAGACATAATAGTAGTATTTCCTTCCTCCAAAGGTTCAAAGGTTGAAGCATTGGGCATCAAAGTGGTATCCTCATCACATAGCTTCTCAACGACCAACGTCACTTCGTGCTTCACAAAGTCATTTGAAAGGAGGTCAAAGTCTTTGGATGTATCACACAGACGTTCAACGTCTGCTATTGGCTTCTCTCCAGGAAAATGGGAAGACAGAAGCACGTTGTGAAGAAAAGATTTACTCTTCTCCTTCGGACATACTTTATCTTTAATCCTGCAATTAAAAATATAGATTATGCAAATAGATGAATGAGGTAGCTCTTTTAACTATGCTTTCATACATATACTTACACTTGCGATTAAATAAAGAGATTATGACGTTTATGTTAACTACTTATATAATTAAACGATACTCGCAATATGTTTCGAAATGCAACAATGACATCTAACTATGGCAAAGGAAAGAATCCTAAATATTTAAACATTTCGTTTTTAATTTAATTGAAGAAAATAAAAGTTTATCTGGTGTTTCAAATTCTTCAACAAGGAGAGACCGGAGAGTTGTGCCCTCATCATGAGAGAGATGTGCTAGGGATGTACAAACATTTACACAATGACAGATTCGTATCTCACTAATATTTATGCTAATTTGTGTCTTTACAGGTCCTGTCGAATTGATATTCAGACAGTGGCAGCATGTTCGAGAAAATCGAATACTAAGCTGTGATGTGGTTCCTCCAACTTGAAGGAAAACGGCACAAACGATACACGAAGAGATGATGAAGACTGTCCATCTTCTAACACAGCAAAACGCTGAAAAAAAAGAATTGAAATGTGGTCTAAGAGTGACCCAAGAGAGCGTCGTTGCTCAACGAATACTGACCCACGGGCGGTGGCAAAGTTGGGCAACTCGTGCTTGAAAATAGACGAGTCACCATTAAGTGTTTTGCGCATGCTTATCTCATCCACTATTTCATGAACATTTTACGGAGGGTTCACTTTTACGTTGTTCCTGAGAGGCTCATTAGAACATGCTGTTGGGCAGTGGGCGCAGGATTAATTTTTCAATGTTGTGTCACCGGCACGAAACTTCATAAAAGAAATATGATGCGTTAATTCACTCCTCCTGATCCCAATACACTGTTGATGTTTCTTGCAGAAGTTTTAACTCATAATTCACTATCAATTGCGTGTCCTCTATAGCAAACACAATGCCTACTTTTATAAGTTTCCGTTCAAGAACATGCTGTATCCTGACTCACAGGCCACCCCACTTCGTTTTCTAATTATGCACGGAGTTTGTAGCGTCGCATGCATGCTCTCGGTCCATTCATTGGGTGCCCACCAGACGTAAAATTGGACATTTCAATGACATCAACCCAGTAAAAGAGCAAGGTGAGTATATTTTATTTTATATTTACTTTAAGTGCATTGTAACTGAAGAGCTGCAAAATACGATGAAAGCAGTAAATGATAAATGATAATACTAATAACCAGAGTTATACTATCTAATATTACGCACCTAATTGTACAAATAAATCAAACTAACAGCTCCTCTCAAAAGTCAATACTTTATTGTCACTAATTGAAACACCCTCGCTCACCTACAGACTAACCTCCTACAATCAAACCCTTGTAAAACTTATCAATGACTCTTTGTATTATAAATTTAATAAACGTATATCATTGCTTTAATTAGAATCAAGTCTTCTGCCTACCAACCTTATGACTGTATGCATTTTATTTGTACCTCATTATAGCAATTATCAATAATGATCAATAATTCATGTAGACGGTTAAATTGCTATATATTTTTCTGTCTTGTTCACAATAAATATACCGTTTTCCACAATTAATATACCATACTATTAATTCTTCTCTATAACAATATTATTATTATTATTATTATTAAGTATTCTGCCTTTGGACTGGTCCTGGGACTAATAATGTTTATTTATTTATATATATATTTATTTATTTATTTATTTTATTTGGGCCTGGAAATGTTTCTTCCACATTTCTTCATCTTCAGCTTTCTTCTTTTAACTCCCAATATTTTCCTCTGTTTTTCAAATCATCGATCACTTGTGTTCTTCCTATTCCTCGCTTTCCTTCTATGGCAGTATGAAGAAGACAGTTTCTTTGCAAGATGTGTCCAATCCAATTGGCCTTCCTACGAAAGATGATAACTAGAAGTGTCCTCTTCTCCCCTATCTGTTTTAAAACATCGCCTTTGTTACTCTCTCTCTGTCCATTTTATCTTCTCCATTTTCCTTCAACATTACATTTTGAAACTCTCTAAATATTTCTTCTCTAACTTCGGTAACGTCCAAGTTTCTGAACCATACAGTCCAATTCTCCAGATATAGCACCTGACCAACTTCTTTCAAGTCCAATATTGAGGCCTACTAGTTAAAACTGATCTTTTCTTGTTGAATGCTTCTTCGGCTATGGCAATTCTGATCTCTCTGGTACAGTAAGAGGGCTTCCCAATGTCAACTCTTGTAGTCCTCCTTCGGTTCTAGCTATAATAACCGTATCATCTCCATACCTGATCTTGTTAATGATCTGCCCTCCAATTTTCAAATCCCCAATTCCCCTTAATGTTTCCTTCATTCACTATATATGTTGAATAACTGTGGCGACATACTACATCCTTGCCTGCATAACACCGTAACATAATATTAATGCTTCCCTATAATACCAACCAACCAAGGAAATACTTAAAAAAAATTACTAATCTGTTCTAAGCTATATTTATCAACTAAGTTATAATTTTATATTACCACCAAGAGTATATTAAGACAATAAATCTGGATTATAACCATTTAAAAAAAAATATCCTTTACCGTTTCAATCTCAGCCGGGTGGGTTCATCTCCGGAGGCAATATATAAGAAACCAACTTCTTGGACATCAGTATCCTCTTTTGACTTGAGCTCCGATTTCTCCCCCTGATACACAACGGTTACCTCTTTACTCGCTGCTGGCCCAAGAACAAATTGATCAGGGATTACAGTGACCTTACTTTTCTTTCCAATCTTCAACACGTTTTTCTCTGGAAGAAATAATAATAATAATAATAATAATAATAATAATAATAATAATAATAATAATAATAATAATAATAATAATAATAATAATAAAAAAGATCAGAAGACTGGAATTTGAAGACCCAACTACTGGGCTTATTCTCTATATTCCTACCGGAAATCACTTAAATTTAAATTGATATCTCATTTTATCCACAAATAGCGAGGAAGTTACAACCGATAAAATATTAAAATGACATTAACTTTGCATTTCCAAAGACAATATATCAAGTCTTTTCTTCCTTCATTTGATACCCCCTCCCCATCCAAAAGAAAATCGCAATTACACGAGTACTACATATACTGTAGTACAAGTTTGGACCTGATCAAACTTGGCATGGTGATAAACCTTGACAAATTCTGTACACATAGGAAATATTGTGGTATGCAGGCTCCTTGTTTCCAAGTTATGAACAATCAAGTTTGGGATTTTGACTTACTCAAATTCTTAAAATTATAATAATATATACTCAAACACTTCCATAACAAAAATATATACTGAAATTTAAACAAAATATTGGTACCATTCTGCGATCATAACAATAAACCCAAGAGTTAGAAGCATTCAATAGCTAACTGCCAATTTAATAATACAATGGTCATCTGGAGTACAATTTTCAAGTGAAGTTCGAAAAGCTTCATTTTTCACTTTTTCCCCTAAAATCTCAGTCCCATATTTTCCACGCTGAATTTCATTGAATTAGCACCTACGAAGAACATTTTTTTCTTTCTTTCTTCATTTCTCATGTAGCACAGGATTATTAGACTAGAAACGCTTATTACTTATCTTGAATGACAAACATATAATGATATCAATGGAAAAAATAGAAAATCGAAAAGATCTATTTCACAATATTAAAATTTTATTCTAGATCAAGAGGTGTTTAGTGTGAGGCCCCCTTATCACTTGGCATACAAAAATGAAATTTTTAAGTTTTACGTCCCACGGTTATACCAGCTAGGCTAAAGGAGACGGTGGTGATGAGAAGTGAATGAAATGATGGAATGAAGAAAGTCGAAGGGAACGGGAGAACCCTGAGAAACCCCAAGCACAAGGTGTTCGTCCACAACAAAGCTAACTTGACGCGAGCTGGGATCGAACCACGGACCTCACGCACCAGTGGTTTACTTAACATACATTGACCATGTAGTCAGTCTCTAGCAATCCACATTGTAGCATATTAGAATCAAGTGATTCAATACCTGGTGTGTACTCACAAGTCATGTATGATGGTATTAACGGTATATCTATAGCTATGAGGGAGCTCTGACAGGCTCTGTTGATAGATATACTGGGTTATCAATACCAAACAAATTTCTTCCGCAGAATAGAATATTACATTTAACGTACCTTTAATATCAGTAAATATTTTTACAAATGCTGGTAAAGTGCCAGAATTTTGGAGAACAAACCATTTTTCCAAAATGGTGCCAGAGTCAATGTCTCCTAAATTTAGCCACATTTTGCCCTTTTCGTCCTTCGAGATATTCTTCAGATGAAGTTTACTGTGACCTCCATAACCGAACAGTTTAATCTGTAAAAAGAACGTCATAATAAACAAGAAAAATAAGAAAGGAAACTAAGGTTTTCCATCTGAAAGATATGAAGTAAAGTAAAGGACAGGATTATGATACATGATCGAAATTTTATAACGATTACACAATGAACTAACAGAGATAAAATCTGACACTAATTCCAGGGCACATAATAAAGGTTTGTCATTGTTAATGATTACACATTATGTTAAAGCTAGGGAAACAAAAACAATTTAAAACCGACATGAGTTTATATACAGGGTAAGTCAAAATGATGGACAGAAATTTATTCTGTAAAATCTAATACACATATGTTATTCTGAGACACTCACTTCAAAAAGTTCATTTTCCACGCAGTGTTTCCACTTTCTATCGCTAAGAGTCAGCAGCGAGTAGTTAAAGAAAATGGCGTTGACTGGAGAAGAGAGAGGTTTTGTGTGTACTTGATTATCATGTAAACAAATCCCTGTTTAAGTGTGAAACGGAGACTCAGCTACGAGGGAAGGTCATTCGTAAGTGGTATGAACATTTCAGAAATTCGGGCTCCATCTGTAAACGAAAATCGACTGGCTTGGTATTGACCGTAACATACAACAAAGGGTTTGGCAGGACATAATTACCTCAGCGTTTCCCAACCGGTGTGCCGTCAATGGACCGCTGGTGTGCCGCGAGGAATCGAAACAAAATTATTAATTTTATAGCAATCAAATTGTAAAGCGTAGGGAAAAGTGTATATTACACATCACTTCACAGTATATTTCACATTACTATGAACCTCTACTATGAATCTACAATTTTAAGTTTCATACCGTGTTACTGTTCTGTACATTTCTAATGTTGAAAAAAGTATTTGTTGTCACTGTTATGACCATTATTGCTTCTTTATTGTTGCAGACTATTTCGCAACTTGAAAATTTAAAATATTCAATCCTTTCGACAAATTACCTACATTTGTGTTTTAAAAGTAAAAGAGATATGTTTGTTTGTTCGTTCGTTATTTAGTGATCTTCCTTCTTAGTAAAAGGTTGGATACAGTTTTTGAAAAGAAAGCGTGTTTTTAAAACCTGAGTCCAATATTTCATTGCAATTGTTTTCTATTTTTAAATTAGAATGAAAAATAAGCATAATGATTTACCACAGGAAAAAAACGGTGATAAAGCTTTCTTCTCTGTGAGAAGGAGATAAATAATCACAGAAAAAATACCACTGTGTTTTATATTTACAAATATTTATAAGTGTGCCGCGAGAATCCAAGTAACACCCGTAGTGTGCGGCAAGTTGAAAAAGGTTGGGAAACGCTGGATTACCTGCTTGATGTGTGCCGTATTACACGAAGTACTCACATAGAACACTTGTGTTATGTTGGAATAAAATTTTGACAGTTTACATTTTTTACTACATGCCTCGCAATAACATTTATTAGATTTCACAGAATCGGGTTTTTCATTTTGACTTGCCCTAGATAAACATGAGAGAAAAGTTTTTGAGTGAACATATAAAAATAAAAATATACGGTATAAGATATAGAAGATTTTTTAAGAATATACAGAATATACAAACGGGCCAAATAATTACACATAAACTACTAGTATGTGATCTATCTAGAAATCCAGGTTCACACACCTCAGGTACCGACGAAATTAATGCTCAATTAGTACTCAAAAGTATATCATCATACCCTAACTTTCAATACACATTTCGTTGTACTAGTGCCAGAGCACGCTGAAACATTGATATTTCGATAGAGTGCATACTAGTTCCTGTATAATTCCTTGACTTTCTTAAGATAGGCCTCATCATTTTCGAGTTAGTGTTTTAAAAGTGATTTTTCGTGTTTTCCGTGATTTTTAACTCTAAAAGGAGGCATTTTTCGATCCCTGATTAAAACGTTTTTCTTTCATTTGATATAAGGAGTATTACTTTTCAGCATATATATAAAAATATTTATTTATTAACAATCGTTCAGAGGCACTTTTATACTGGATA
This sequence comes from Thermobia domestica, assembly GCF_964235325.1. Lineage (NCBI taxonomy): Eukaryota > Metazoa > Arthropoda > Insecta > Zygentoma > Lepismatidae > Thermobia > Thermobia domestica. The sequence continues at coordinate 2,469,129 of NC_137455.1, forward strand.
TCTAACAATAACAATGCAAATGATTTGGGAAGGTATCGGCTAGGGTGTGTTTAGTAGAGACTATCCAGGCATTTGCCTCCTAGAACTGAAGAAAATTCTGGAAAACCCGTCAGGATGGTCGGCAGAAGGAATCGAATTCACGACCTCCCTAACGCGAAGCCAACGCTCTACCACTTGAGCTACTTCGCTCGGTCACAACCACCAATACAAAATAAAGATACAAATTTGTCCTTTAAATGAAAATATTTTTAAGTAGAAAAATATAGCGGTACAAGTTTTAATGACATAAAATAAATTACCATGAAATACATCTTAAAAACCTTCCATAAATATATCTGTTAACTAAAAAGGAAAGTTTGAAGTATAATAAGCTCCAGGGCCGGTTCTAGACATTTCTGAAGTGTAAGTAAACAATATTTAGGCGCCCCCACCTAGAACATAATAAAATAGTAGAAAGTTGTAATGGACAAAATTCTTCAAATAATTGTTACTAGTACAATTGCAAATTTCTCTGATATTTGTAGTCTCTCTGTGAATACAACAATAAATGGCGAAATTATAACTAATTGACTGTGGATGAATACTTAACGAAGTTTCAATTTTAATAAGTAATAGCATTTTTATTAAATAAGCACAAAACACAGCTAAAATATATACCTAAAATGTAGTTTGACAATTACAATTGAAACAGAAAAAAACTAATGAGCTTCGAGTCTAACATTGAACTCAACAGCCGGAGAGTAATACTCCTGGAAGTAGGAAATAAATACACAGTTCTAATTGGTTGGCGTTATCCGTGTTTGGCCGCGTACCATATATATAGCAGCAATCAAACACTTGCTGCTGTCGGCCCTTGTTGCCGAGCGTGCTAGCGCTACGTGCTGGTAACGTAAATCGCTTGTGGCGTGGGTTCAAACCCGGAACAAGGGATTTTTTTTTTTTTTTTTACATTTTTATAACACTCTTTAAATTAAAATAAGATGAAAATAATACTCAAAAAAGTGATTTACTTACTTCTGTGCAGATAAGTAGTAGTAGTAGTAGTATTAACGGGTTAGAAGCCCCGCAGGACTCGGTTTGTTCCACCTTGAACCCATTGATATAAATTTTGTGACCAACTTAAAACAGCTGACTAGGGTAGCGCGCGAAAAAACGTACTTCCGGGAGTATTACCCTCCCGAGCGGGTCGTATTATTATTACATCAAAAACAAAGTACTATTGAAACGTAAAGACTCAGGATAGAAACGAATATGTTGGCGAATGACAAATGGACTAATAGAAATTAACAAAGTGAGCATTAAGTAGTGGGCACCGATTGTGAGCCACTGATATTAGGAACTTAAGTTAAACTTTCCTTCAGAAATGATCAAAAAATCCATTTGTACGGCCATCTTTACTTAGGATTCGCCCCCCTACCTGGACCAATGCACAACAAAAGTCTAGTCACTTGAACTTCGATAATGTGCATTTCATTTATTCTAACTTTTCTCAACCCTTAACTGTGGTCATTCAAGCGAAGCACTATGGGAAACACTATTTATGACAAGGCGGAACGCCCCTGAAGACATTTATTTCTACTATAATAATGCCACTCAATCCATGAGCAACATGTGCAGTTGATTTCCTTTTGTTCGATGGTCTATTCCCATTTCAAAGACATATTTGGTAATGATATTCTAGAGCAGCGTTTCCCAACCTTTTCTCAACTTGTGGCACACTACGGATGTAACTTGAATTCTCGTGGCACACTCATAGATATTATTATTATTTGCAAATAAAAAATACCATGGTATTTTTTTCTGTGATTACTGATCATCTTCTCACAGAGATGAAAGCTCGATCACTGGTTTTCCCCTATGCTAATTTATTATGCTTATTTTTTATTCTAATTTTAAAATAGAAAACAATTGCAATGAAATATAGGGCTCAGATTTTTAAAAATACGCTTTCTTTTCGGAAACTGTATCCAATTTTTCACTAAGAACGAAGGTCACTAAATAACGAACGAACAAACAAGTGTCTTGTACTTTTAATTTTGCTGTTTTAACCAGAACCGGTGCATATTATTGCAATCACACAGCTTGCGATGCGTCGAAGTCAAAACACAGCTGTTGAACAAAATGTTGTTCTGTCATTCACGTAGGAATGAGTGTTCTACGAACGTTCACTTGATGCGTACCGTACAAGTGCTTCTATTTCTCGGTGTTAGTATGACTCTCAATTGAAGCGTAATATAGCAGCTAACCGTGGAAATGCGTACTAGCCGAAATACTGTCTGCTACACAGTAATAGATGTAGAATCATATATTACAATCACAGTAATTTTTTCCATGGTAGAAATTCATAGTAATGTGAAATATAAAAATATACATTTTTTTCCTATGTCTTTCAATTTGGTTGCTATAGAATTAATAATTTTGTTTCGACTTCCTCGCGGCACACCAGCGGTCCATTTGCGGCACACCGGTTGGGAAACGCTGTTCTAGAGAAACGTCGTGGAAGACTATTGGGAGAGGAATGAAGAGAGAGAAGAAAATATTTGTATTTTGTGCATATGGTGAGATTGTGGAAAGAATGACGCTGTCTTTAGTCGTACTGTCGTAGTGCTTAATATAACACCTATTGAAAAGCTAAATTTCCCCACATTTTATCTCATATTCGTAAAATCTCCCTTACAAAAAATCTTAAGTAAATCTCCCTGTGCGACAGTAAATTGTCCTCAAGTTAGCATCACTTGTGAGTGTAGCATTGGCGCCGATTGATGTACGAGTCCATTTCAATTGTAAAGGGGTGTGTCACAGCTACTCACGCAAAGATTTGACTTCATTGTCTTTTTTATTTAGTTTGTCTGTATCTTAGTCTGTATTTATTTGAGGCTAATTGAAATTTTTTTCATCATAACATTTTCTCTAATAAATATTCACATTTAAAACACAAAATTCATTTTCCAGTTTAGCGCCCTTTTCACCTAGCACCTCCTGCAAATGCGTAGTTTGCAGGATTATAGATCCGGCCCTGAATACCTCCTCCAAGGGAAACTTTATCTGGGCTATCATATGCAATTATGTGAAAGCTCCATTCAAATTTCAATAATTTCATACATAAATGACTATTTCTAAGTCCACAATGTATTCACATATATACCTTAAAGACTCTTCAAAATTAGAAAATGACTTAAGAAACCGCCATCTAACAGCTGATAGAATGGAAGAAAGATACAGAAATGGTTCCTGTAATACTACTGTAATTAAAATATTTCTAAAAATTCTTACCTCATATTTTTCGGGTCTTAGTGGGTCACCAAATTTAATACTGACTTTCCCCATGGCTGCTCCCACTTGAGTGGGGCAAAAAACTATCTTCAGAGGTCGCACTTCTCCGCCAGAAATCATCAATGAACACTTATGTACAACAGAGTTCCCATGATGAATCTACAAAAAGGAGAAGACATCATTTATTATAAATGAATATAATTCTACCCCAATCTCCTTCCCCCGCTCTCAGCAAGAGAGTACACCTGAAGGAAACTGATTTAGAACGATCGTCTACAGGAAACATTGCTTACAAACCATTCAACTAGAAAATCTACAAAATGTCAGACAAATCTATCAACAAACAGCCAGTATCAAATTTAGCGATGACAACATAGTTTGCCTCAAGACATGGTATTTTGATACGTAAAATTAATTTTAAAGAAAGAAAAGAGTGAAAAAAACACAAAAACTAAAAGGATCACTACACAATGTGACTGAACACATGTTATAAAGTTTGGAAGAAGACTCTACATATGAAAGAAAGAAAAAACAGAATTTGGAATTCGGCGTCTTTTGGAACTTACAAGCTCTCATAAATGGCGGAAAATGACATGTAACATTTCACAACAGACAAAAGAAATGCTAGAGAGCAAGTGGTCCTTAAAAGTTATAGAGCAAGTAATACCTATCATTTCCTTCCTCCGTAATTGGTTTCGGGTCACGTGGATCAATGACGGGCAGGGTTTGAAAAAACCCGGGTATTTTTTAAAAAACCCAACCCACTTGGGCCCATGTGGGTTTTTCGGGTATTTTCGGGTTTTATTGGGTTTTTTCGGGTTTAATTGGGTTTTTTCGAAATATTTCTCTCTCTTTGGGGTAAAAATGTTAAAAGATGATTTACATTTCATGAGTGTCATTGTCACAACTTGCAACAACTTTCTATTCACTGCTGTTTTGAAAAAAATGCCGCCATTTTGAAATTTTATATTGGATCGCCGAAAAAATCTATACAGCAAATTTAGAAGGTCTTGTGCTTCTACCCTCAAAATATCAACTTAAAAAGTCCGAAAATTGCACCTTGTAGCATGGATACCCGCTATTTTGAAAAATGGACGCCATTTTGAAATTTTATGCCGCCAAAATATATACAGCTAATTTAGTCTCTCGTGCTTCTACTTTGAAAATTTCAACTTGAAAGACCTAAAATTGCGCTTTGTAGCGTGGATATCAGCAGCGGCGCAAATTTGTCTTCAACATTGGGGGGACGGGTAAGACGGTTTATATATATGTGATGTACAAAATATTTATCAAGGCGGAAAACAATGCTGAGGAGGATTACCCATGCTGGTCCCGGCGTCCTCCACAGGGGACATAAAATATGACGACATTATAATTGCTTTATAACTTTAAAATCCGACTTGCAACATTGAAAACTGTTTACAAGGGATGATCCATATATGATCATTCCCTGTAAACAGTTTTCAATGTTGCTAGTCTGATTTTAAAGTTGTAAAGCAATAATAATATCGTCATATTTTGTCCTCTGTGTGGGACTCCGGGACAACATGGGTAGGGGAGCAGAGTTGTCTTCAACATTGGGAGGTGGTCAGATTTGAGGCTTAATCTGGGAGGTATCAATTTCATCTCACTTTCCTTTGTGACAGTTGGACACAAATCATCACATTTCTTCCTAAAAGACACATTTCCAATCGGATTATTGAGGGGGACAGTTTCAAGATTGTAGGGGATATGTCCCCATCATTCCCCTGGGATTTTCGCCAGTGGATATCTTTTTTTTTTTTTTTTTTTTTTTTTTTTTTTTTTTTTTTTAAGCGCGTTATTTTGTAATTTTACGTTGGTATGCTGCCAAAATCTAAACAGAAAAATTAGTGTGTCTCTGGTTTGTATCCTGAAAATTTAAAAGACCGAAAGTTGAACACCGTGTGGTAAAGGCAGACAAACTAATAAATGTAGATCGAGTCATCCTAGGAGCCTCAGTGACGTTCGCCAAATATGAATACCAAATAGCTATATTAATTTAAGATAAAGACATAATTCATCAAAATGTCTTAAATATTTTCCAACGTAAAATAAATTGTCTTATTGTTGAAGTTCACTTTCGATGCTTTGTGCATTCGATTACGGGAATTACCCGAGCACTTGTTGCAAGACCATTCTTTTCCGAAAATTAATTTAAAACAATTAACAAAGATAGGCCTATAATTCATATTTTATAAACTAAATGTTTCAAAATGTCATAAATGAAATGAAATATTCTCCAGCGTAAAATAAATAGATTTATTGTTGAAGTATTCACTTTCGATGCTTTGTGGTTCAATTGCGGGAATTTCCCGAACACTTCTTTCACGACGGGTTTTCCCTGAAAATGCAGCTTGCTTTACTGTACATCCAAACTTCCATTAATACTGAAGTTTGAATGCAGCACTTGAAATAGTAAGCGTTACGTAGTTTTCGAAGCTCCGAGCATTAAGCTTCTTAATTTTGACAAGAATTTTTACGTTATTGCTAGTGTTGATTCTACAGAATGCTTATTTGAAGGCTAGCAACAAATGACTGAACTTAACTGTTGTTGGTAAAGCAAATTTTACTGAATACTTTTGTTACCATCAAAGGTAAGAAATAATACTAATAGGTTTTACTAATGTATTTACATATTTACTGTTAGTACCGGCACCTATGAACTTAAACCCGTCAACGTATGAGGGATAACGTCCCTCGGCGGCGCCGAGTCAGGAAACACACTATTAACGGAAAGTATTTTCTAAAATATACAATCGCTTACTTTACTTGAAATAGGCTATAAGCATAAGTCGCACATTAATTTGTTCTACAATTATTTCAAGCTAAGGTGGAGGTTTTTTATTTATTTATTCATTCATTTAGAGCTTTATAAAAGGTCTTATGTTGAATATTGCTGTCTATCTTAACATGAAAGCATATAATTCGCCCAAAGAAAGTTTAAAATCCGATAAAAATAACTTTCAATGTGATCACCTTAGTTGTACCAATAATACACTAAAAAAAAAGTCAAAAACCCAGGTGGGTTTTTTCAGGTGGGTCCAACCCGAAAAAACCCGGTGGGTTTTTTCGGGCTGGGCCCACTTGGGCAAACCCTGATGACGGGACAGTTATACAAAAAGGAACCATCTGAGACACGACACCAAGATAAGAAATGGACGAGATAATTATTTTTGTTTATGCAGAATGTTAGCTGGATTTCCAGAACCTTTCCAAGTTCGCTTTGATCGGAGCCGTTTGATGAAAGCCTCACTAGTTAAACTGGATAATGATCCTAAGAATAACAAACGAAAGCGAATATCTCTTGTGCTTCAAGCCTTTAATACTAAAATTGCTATTATGCCGTACATACAAGGATTACATAGTAGAAACACTGGGTCGTCCATATATCCTAAAACGAGCGTTGGAAGCTAACTATAAAACATACGAAATCTTCTACCACATATATTGTCGCACTCCATCTTGGATACGCTCATGTCGACACACACCTCAAAACGGTAACAAAGTAAATTTTGTTTGTTCAAGATAGCCTGTGACATCTATGTAGGGACTCTTGGTTGTAGCAGTCGAATACAATATGTATTACAGTCATCTAGTATCTAGAACTGTCATATGGTACTCTATATATATAATAAACACAATTAGGTTCTGAGTATACGTATAATAAGGATGACTATCTTATGGGCATTTCTGTCTTATTACCTTTGTATATCCCACGTGTTACTGTATACAAACACTTTTGTTTATAAATACCACCACATGGTTTTAGGACAGTGTACTACGCACCACGTGGATTTACTATAGGCAGCAGACAACGGACCTCTGGCTCCACCTACGAAGTACATGACGACATCGGAGCAGAAGCGCCACCACCACCCTGAAGACCTATAAATTCGGCAGCAACCAGCAGACCAGTACCAGTTCTCTGGTGTCCCTCCTACTGCTTGCTTCGGAGCATTAGGAGAACCTAACTTCAAAATTTCCAGTCTACTTCGGAACTCTTGGCTATTCCTTTCCTCCTGGCTTGGTCTGCTTCGGGCTCTGTTGGGAATCCTACCACAGTTGCTTAACCTGCAACGGGGCTCTGTAACTACTAACTCCCTCACTGCTTGCCACGTAGCATTGGGGATTCCTTCGCAATTCTGCTTAGCCTGCTATGGGGCTCTGTAGAGATCCTGTCCACGGCATTGCGGTCAAGGACTATTTAACTTCTAACCCAATTTAGAGGAAAACAACATTGTAGTATTTTGTGTAAATACTGTTATGTAGTGATTTTTTTATAATAAAAGCCGGTAGTGAGAATCGGTTCCAGACCTTGTTTTATTATCAGCTCTACCTACTAGAAAGTTTTACAATATAATGTAATTTCTTCATTGATCAGGTTTACCTGATTTGGCACTAGAAAAGCGAAGTATCATATTAACATGTATAAGGACAGATTCCCACATAAAACTTTATACAATTCCTGCAGTAACTATTTATAGTACCTAGATAAGGCAGCGAAGAAAAAAGTACAGTCATTTATTAACATACACATTTAACATCGACTATTTGTCGTAATATTATTTTCTTTATTTAATCATTTTTTACTTTTATCATTCAACAGCGAACATTGCTGAAACTACAAAACCCTCTACTATGACATGCCGTCCATCCTATCGCAGATTTATCTGAGTAACGGTGGAAGTCGCGCTAAACATGGAAGTATGCTACACGTATGTGTGGATATACACGAATACAAAGATAGATTATAATAAACGTAATATATTTCAACAATCCGTAAACTATGCAGAAAAAGTAGGGCAGTTATTTTAAGGCTATAGACGAGCATTGCGGAAGTGTGCCATTATATTAACAGCCTTCATCTATATTTAAAAGAACAATCTTATTTTACAGAAGTTACTTCTAAACATTATAATACGGCCAGCTGGCTCCTTCACGAATAAAATTATTTATACGCTTGCAATCTTAATCTCACAATAAATGTGGACGAAGAGAGAGAGTTTCTCAAATGAAGAGGATCCAAAATATTTTCAATAAAGAATCTACTGCAGAGTTTATAGAGCTTGTACTTTCAATTATTTGCCTAACACCAATTTATTAAACGTGCCGTTACCAGCTCTTTAATCAAATTCTAGATAAACTACTCGAAATAAGGTAGCAGCCCTGATCACTGAAAATTCTGCAATTGGAAAAACACTAAAGTTAGTAATTGCCAATAAATGGTACTTGCCTTAAAATCGTTGCTTTTCCTTATTTCTATGTCGAGATGAAGCGTTTCTGCAGATGAATTCCGTAATAAACATTTATCTGTTTTCACTTTCCCCACTTCAACGCTTCCCCAAACAAAGCGACCCTTCGTAGTTTCTAGTCTAATCTGTTTCTTCGCCACACCTGAAGCTGAAGAAGACGGACAACGAATGGTTTCGCTTGAGCCTTTCGCAACTTCATTTCCTTCATTCCATGTTGTTTGACCTTCCTGTCGATTCACTGGGATGCTTTTCCCCAACGGCAAAAGTGATGCTATGCCCTTCACATTCACATGAAAGGAGGGACCTCCCGGTTCAATAGTCATTTGTAGCACTCTGAAAAATAGAAGATAATATCCACATTTCTTACCTTAGACATCTTTAAAAATAATAATTAAAGTATTGACACATTTAATAGTATTACGTCTGGTAATATATTTAATTGTGGTGTTAACAGAAACGTTCTTCTACTACACGACCAATACTAATGATTTTCAGCGAGTGTACATTTCATTTTTAATTACAATTTCTTAAAGGTTAATATTTTCTCATCTCATGCAGTAAATCAACAATGAATTTCGTAACGTACACCAAAATTTCATTCTTAAGTACATATTTTCAAACAGAGAGATTGTTACGCTCACAATTAAAAAAGAGTAAAAAAGTAATTATTTTGTTTCTCTATGTATTTACAAAAAACTAAAGTATTTTAAGGAATCAGGAAGGACAATTTTGCAACCTGCTATTCTAAGTGGAAAACTACATTCTCCATCTGTATCATTGATAGGGCAAAATATAGGGTGGGCAAAAAGTCAGGTGACAGTCCTGTAACAGGAAAGTCTGTTGGGCTAAAGGTTCACATTGGCCATAGATGATGAGTGCCTACCTAAAAAAACACACGTGACCACCACGACCGCCATTTTAAATATCACTTTAATTTTTTATATGATAATCACCACCACATGCCTACCTTCCAATTTAAAAAATTATAGTGATAGTCAAAACGACAGACTTCAAGATGACGGTGGTGATGGGCACGCGTGTTTTTAGGTTCACCCATTCATCATCTATGGCCAATGTGGATCTCTAGCCTAACAGACTTTTCTGTTACAGGACTATCACCTGATTTTTGGTCCACCGTGTAGTATTAATATGTCAGATGTATAGAAAGTTTGCAGCAGGAATTTGTAAGTCATTGAGGAACACGAGAAGCCTTATTGAAACTGTTTGACAGTTCTGAATCAAGACACATTAAAAATAAGTTTTTGCTAAAATGTTGAACAGATCATTACTTCTTGATTCCATAAAATCCACTAGACCTAAATAATTTATTGTATTTATTTTAAATCTGCACTTACTTCTCAATAACAGTGGTTTCATTCGTAGGCAGGAAAGTGACATCCACGGTCTTTTCCTCTCCAGGCAATATAATGACAGACGAAGGTCTTAGTGTTATGGTGTCTGCGCCTGTTGCCTCCACAGGAAATAGGCTGAGCGTTACTTCCAGAGGCACAGATCCTCCGTTACGCAGAGGCAGTTGCTTAGTAACAGCAGAGCCAGGCTCCGTACAAAGATGGAGAGGATCAGCTTTCCTAGAAATCTGGAAGTTCGTCTTTCCAACAGAACCTTGTAGAAAACACTCTTTCAGAGTTATATCACGGCTAGGTATATCGAGTTGCACACTCAGCTTGGAGTTGAACTGGACGGTGTTGGAATTTGCTAATGAAACAGAAAAAAACATAAAATGTTCAGTATGAAGCCATTGATGTTCCAAGGAAATACATTGAAGTCTGAGTAAATAGAAGTACTATATTGTAATATCAATATACAGAGTGTCCATAAAAATACTATCATATTTTAAAGTGATATTACGTCGAGTTGGATAATCGTATTTAAATGAAATTGGTCACATTTGAAAGAAAAGCTCGAATATCTTTTTACTATACCCCATAGACATTGAATGTGGGCCCCACGAGTGGCGATGCAGAAATCAAGACGATATTCCTATGCACGCCACACACGCTCCAACATATCTGATGAAATGGACTGGATGGCAACACTGATACGAACTTGCACTTCCTGCAGATTTTGAAGCAATGGGGGACACAGACACAATCCTTTAAGTAACCCCCATAAAAAGAAGTCATAGACCGACAAGTCAGGTGACCTCGGCGGCCACTTGTAGAAGACATTGTCATCATTTCCGGCACGTCCAATCCATCTTCCTGGAAGCCACTCATTCAGATGTTCCCGAACATGTAAATGCCAGGAGGAGATGCTCCATCTTGTTAGAAAATAAAGTCATTGATTGCCTTCTTCTTGTGACCTCCAGCAGAAACAGCAACTGTCTGCTAAATATCCAACAATGAACCCATATCGACTAATCAAAAAGTAAACATGAGTGAATTTACTTTTTCTGTGTTTGATTCCGTCCACTATTGACATTGTTGTTCATTGTTGACATGCACAAAAATATTCGAGTTTTTCTTTCAAATGTGATCAATTTCATTTAAACATGATTATCTAAAGTCATTGATTGCCTTCTTCTTGTGACCTCCAGCAGAAACAGCAACTGTCTGCTAAATATCCAACAATGAACCCATATCGACTAATCACAAAATAAACATGAGTGAATTTACTTTTTCTGTGTTTTGATCCCGTCCATTATTAACATTGTTGTCCATTGTTGACATGCACAAAAATACTTGAGTTTTCCTTCAAATGTGGCCCATTTCATTTAAAAACAATTATCCAACGCGACGTAATACCTTTTAAAGTATGATAGTATTGTTATGGACATGCTGTATTATTCTTTTGTAGGAAGAAGAAAATAATTACTGGAAAATTAGAATACTTCAAGGAGAAGAAATCCGATTTCTTTACAATAATGTATCAAACAAAGAATCAGACTTATACACAATGAAAAATTAACAACATCTCCTCAATGTTTTAAATTAATGAGAGAAAAAGTAAAAATATGCTGTAAAATTCAACGAGTAATGAGGCTATACAGCGAAAGAAACAGTTAAATATTTTTTTAAAAAAATACACCTTAATTATTTATTTACCTCTCATTTCCTTTAAATCGGGTGAGTTAAAAATGACGTCGATTTGAAGGACTTGGTTGTTGCCTTTCTTCTCCAGTTCACATGCAAGAAGCGTTGGAGCTTCGAGATTCGCTGGCTGTACATGGGAACCCACTTTTATGTTTTCTCCAAACTGAAATGTCTGTACAGCTGTCGGAGCCTGTTCAAAAGAAATTACCCATCCTTGTGAATAATTATATTGCTTCAGGTTTTAATTTAATTTAAGTTGCTAATATTGCAAGTTTCCTACGGCCACAGTAAACTTTGAAAAGACAAATTTTGATGGACAGAACTGGTAATTAAATTTGTTCATCTGCCTTTCTACGAGGTATGACGTCCAATCGCTGCTGTATTAATTTAAACTTGTCACATACGGTTACAATAGTATGGCCTTTTAGACGAGGTAAGTAGATAGAATATGGCAGTTCTGGAACACTTTTTCGATGGAAAAGGCTAGATCTGAAGTACGAATTTCCTTCCGCACCTGATTGGTTAATTTTTAGTCACGTGAGCATCCAATCAATAAGAGTTCTGAAGTAGACTGAGGGTGAAGATATTGCAAAAGAAAAAAACTTACGGCGCTTATGTCTCTCTCGAATGTGTATTGATTGCATACGGAAGATCTTAGGTGAATAGGTGAGTTCTGGGATCTCCCACACTTGCTGAATGTCTTAACCCGTTCTCTCCCCCTCCCATGCTCGCTAGTTGACCGATTTTCAGTCACGTGATTTTAGGACCGGTTCTTCCTGTCTGTCTCAATGCCAAGGTCAAATCCAAATCACTCTCCTTGTTATATTGACTGCGTCCAGTTTTTCAAATCGACTCACTGTTTTGTTAGTTGAAATTGTTCTGTTATATGTTCATTTTTAATATCATATACGTAACTTGTAATAGTAGCAGTAAGAAAAACGCAGCAAATGGTGTCATCGGGAATTACTTCATCCAAGTCAACGATAATAATTATATCTGTTCGTTCGTTAATCGCCACGTGCTTTCCTTTAGTTGTATCCATAACATACTGTAACATGACTAGCTTGCTGTTGTGTTCAGCTTAATTAAATCTATCCTCTTTGTCATTAGGTGACCAATAGACTTTAATCTTAGGGGACTTATTTCCACCATCAGCTTTAAGAGCTGGATTAAGAATGTGATAATCATTAAGAAATTACAACTTTACAAAAATTATTAATATTAGAAATGTAGCTCATAATGATAATTAATGCTCGAACACAATTTTCATATTTTGAAGTGCAGCAGTTGAGGACAGGTAAAAGAAAGAATTGATAGTGTTTGTCTGGCGTTATCACTATAGGTTTCGACGTTTAACTTTATCCAATGTTGAGAGTCACTTCGATCTCCAGGAAAGATACATAGGATCATCTTTCACCATTTGCCTCACAGCTTCGATGTTTTTGAGAGTCACTGCAGTGTTTGGCCGTCCGGAACAAGGTTCATCTTCAAGTGACGTACGTCCCCTTTTAAATTCCCGAGACCAATTTCCAACACTGGCTCGCGAAGGAGCAGATTCCCCAAAAGTATTCACCAAAGTTTCAAGGCACTGCTCCGCGGTTAAGCCCTTCTTGTAATCGTAGAAAATCATAGTGCGAAAGTCACGTCTTGACAGCTCCATGGCTAACTAGTCAATGGGTCACGCGCACTTCCTTATCTCTCTTATCTCTGACCATGCTATTGCCATTGATGGCTGAAAGTCACAAAATATCACAGTGTCGAATGCAGTAAACAAAATGTTGCTGTGATGTTAGATTATTGCGCTGCTAAAAACTTTCGGCATGGATCTCGTAGAACGGTTGGCAAGAAATTCTTCTGCAGAGTAGAATTAGTAGAACATATTTGTATTTCCTTGAGTAACAAGTTGGAATGATGTATACGCCACATATGCTTTAAGAAAACTATTTTGATTGAAATTTAGATTGAGATATTCTCTAGGAAAGACTTTATTCCGTCCGGTTTCAGGTATATATTATTCTTAACCTTGCAATGGTCAAACTTACTAGCGTCTCTTTAATTGATCGCTGTTTTTCTCGTGCTGTTTGAAATGGATCAACAACAAAGCATACCACATTGTGAACTGCGTAGTGATATCGAATTCAAAGTAACTTCCCGTTACATGCTGTTGTGTAGACTGATACGTATGGAATTCAATAGGCAGGTGTGGGTTCTCGAGGATATTTGCCTTGAGTTTTAAGGCGTGGTTCTTTTCGTACTCCACAATAGGTATTCTAAGGTTCCATACTCTTAATAGTAAGCTTCCACTGCGAATCCGAACATTAATCCCAATGAAAATATCACTGTATCTTCTTTCTGAGGCAATTCGAATGCTGTGATCAAACGACCAGCCTTATAATATTCCGCAAAATTGGAGAACTTTAATTTAGCTATGATTATAGAGAGAATTCCAGTCAATACGATTAAAAACCGTGACATTTTTCTAATTTCTACCTGTGAAAACAGATACGGGACCAAGTTATCAACGAGTCTAATGTCAGTTCTTTCAGCATGTTCCACCTGCATCTCGTCCTACCACTTCATTTTTCATATTAAAGGTCTGGATTATACAGATCTATAAGGCCAATGTCAATATCGAACTCAATGCCCTTGTTTGGATCGTTTAGATTATTAAGTGTTCATCGACTGGACACAAACAACTCTATAACTTAAACAGACCTCAAAAGTTCACCGCCGCCATAGAAAGAAGGCCGCTACGTAGATCCTATTCTGTGAACCCAATCCAGGATTTATACCCATTTCTTCTGTATTAACCTTCCATTTTCTTCGTGTGAGATGCTTACCTCCGATAGAAATTCGGATACTATTTTAAACAAGAAGTCTCGTCTCATACAGCCTTAGTACAGAAAGAGATCTTTTAGAACTCCAACCACCAGCTAACCAAGCCTACCCAAAGATATTTTCCTTACCAGGTTTTCGTAAGTAGGCTATCTTGGATGTCGCCACTCAATTCCTTGGCTGACATGCGCTAAGAGTTCCGAATTATGACATTTTTTCTTAGCCTATTTTTGCTATGAAAAGTCAGTCCTCTATTGAACATACTAGTCTGTTCAGTGAATGATTATAAAACAGCTTTTTGATAAATAAATAAATTTTGACTTAGTTACATTTGCCTCTTAAAATGCTTACACTTATTGAAAATAGAAAGTTCTGTATGTATCAGAATACTACATTCGAAGTTACAAATCCAGAGAAGAGAAACTTTGAATCCTTATTCCTTTTCTGAACTCCTTTGAAAACAATAAAACTTATATTCTTGTGCCTGTCTATTTACCCAGTGATATAATTTAAAGAGCTGTACTGTTCCCTTTATATGTGATAACATAAGTTAAAAAAAACTTATGCAAAGAAATCACATATCTCACAAGACAATATTAAATGCACAGAAATTACAACATCTTCACAAGAAAAAGTATAATTACTGTCTAGGGAGAACTTGCAAAACTTAATTTGTTCAAAACAGGAACACAAAAAATTGTAAACTAAAAGACAAATACCGATAAGTAATTTGTCTTTCAGTGGTACAAGACAGTGTAGCATTTTACATGCATAGTAATATCTGTTTTATTGTTAAGCTAATAAAAATGTATTCGACATATTCCTACATACCTTTTGAATGGCAACACGAATGGGAACATTTGAATTTCCCAAGTTAACCATCGTTAGAGATAGGCTTCTTTTGCAGTTCTCGGGCAATATTCCGAAGTCTAATGTTGCGTTGGATTCAAGGATTATAATCTGAAAGAGATACAAATTCACATTATGTGCAATTACAAACATGTTCCTTTTTATATGTGCTTTACCTACCATACACATCTGTATTTCTCTTCTGGTCACTGGAAAAAGTCCTAAAATTTATTATTAAAAAATATGAAATTTAACTGAATACTACTGTGCACCAACATAAAATTATATTGTGTTAAAAATTAAAAGAAAAATATTTAGACAGTTTAATTTCTTTTTTTTTAAAAGTGAGTGTAGGCCCTATATTCTCAAATAAACTTGTGTAACTTTTCAAATTCACTTCATTCTTAATATTAACCAATAAAGGTAAGACAAGTGTCCTTTCTTTCCACATCACATTCCTTTCTGTTTTAGAACAGTTTCTTTAAATAAACGGTAGCGTCAATGTCCTATTTAAACAAAACTACAAAAGACACGTTTCAACGGGATAATTATGGCAAGTTTTACAAGAAAGAAAGAAAAAAAAAAACATCATAAAAGAGTCTACAATCAAATTAAAGAAGAATTCGCTCCAGATACTTCAACCACAGGAGAAGAGGTTCATCGCAGCAAAAGCAATAAACAAACAAGTGTTCAACCCATCATCTTAAGATCAAAAACCATTCACTTCGCAATTTCATTCATCGACCCTAACAGTTTTAACAAAATTCCTATCCAGACGTCAACTTCATTTAATTTTATCAGTTTTCAATTTCCAGCAAAAAGTAAAAAGACATAGATAAAAATATCCATTCGTCATCCTAAACGACAACATCGACAAGGACCAGAAATATTTAAGGCTAATGCTCATTCCTACCATTTTAGTTAATCTATGTTCTCTCTTTCACCTTCTACCTATTTTTTTTTTTTTTTAAATAAAACTTGTTAAATTTAATTTGTATTTAAACGTAACCTCCTATTTTATGCAGAATTGCATAAAATGTGAATTCTCATCCCTTATTACATTCCTTTCCTTCAGTCAATAGTTCTCAAAGTGGGGTCCGCGACGCCTTAAAAACTGAAATGTGTTGTAATAAAATGGAACTCTCAGCTGCTATGCAAGAGGTATTTTTAAAATTAAGAAACTGCAGTTGTGGACAGTACGAGTACAAAACAATAACTATTAATCATTTCCAGTGCTCAAGGATTTCATTAATTCTTCAGGTGAAAAAATCTCTGCTGAAATGTACAAAATACTTGAAGGACACTTGAGAGCATTAGTTGCAAGTTTTCGAGAATATTTCTTTGCCCCACAACCTGGTAATAGTTGAATTGAAAATCCTTTCACTAATGTAGAAATCCATGACATACAAGGTGTGAATCTCTCTAACACAGAACAAGAACAGCTATTGGAACTATCCTGCGATACTTGATGGAAAAACGTTTTCAAAGAAAATGAATTTTGTAGATTTGGTTGTGTGTGCGCTGCGGGCATTTGAGATCATTGTTTATCAAGTGGATTTAATTTAATTTAACTTAATTTAATTTAACACACACACACACACACACACAAAAAGAAAAGAATGAAAGAAACAAAGAAACAAAGAAAGAAAAGAAAAGATTTTCAGTCTTGAAAGTTACTGTATTTGAAATTTCGTTCATTAGGAAACAATCATGTATCTTTAGAATAATTACTTATTGTATTATTTTTCTTGATCTTTGTCAGTGGTTATTCTAATCAGTATATTTTTAATACCATGTGAAATTTCAGATAGCACTGCAAGGTGGTCCGCAGATCACTTTCCGAATGAACAGGGGTCCGCGTTATCGGAAAGTTTGAGAACCATTGCCTTAAGTAATTTAAAATAAATTAGTTTTACGTCAGTATTTAAATCTAAGGTAATAAAATTAATGTTCGCACAGGCTCAAGAGCCACTAGCACATAATAAAAATGCAATTAATTAGGTTTTAATGCCCAATTTTGTAACTATGCATATGATTAATTTTATCTAGCTTTGAAACTATGTGTAACATAACTAGAAATAAATTCAGACCAAAGCAAACACCTATATTTTAATGATCTGTGTTACAGTTTCAACAATAGATCATTGTCTTAATCAAAACGTTATCTGATATATGATGCAGTTTCGGCAATCATTGCCTTCATCAGACAGAGATAATGTGTATCATGAAGATAATTATATATTGCGGAAACTAACACAGATTTTTAATAGTAGGCATGTGCTTTGGTCAGACTTTAGTTTTAGTTATGAAGTTCGAGATATATATGTATATTTTTAAGTCAATCAGAAGTTAATTTCAAGACAAACAGAAGTGTCTTCAAAAAGGCAAAATAAACCTCACAAAGGCCACTATTAACTAAATTCCAATACAGACTACCACGCAAGATATATCCACAATTTGCTCCCAAAACAAAAGACGACGAAAACGAGAACCGTTTTGCATTCAATAGTGCAACCAAAAGATACATTAAGAAAACACTAGGGAGACTAGATATATCAATAAATGATATTCTTAGTTACTGAGAGTGTGATCATTACCTGTGGATCTTCCGCTGTACATTGTAGATTGACGAAGACCTTCTGCACTGATGATGTATCTGTACCCACTTTCGACACTTTTACTTGAAGCACAACGGAAATATCCCCTGAAGAATAAGCAGCTAAAAGAACCTGAAATTTAACGAGTGATTAGAATATATTTTGGAATACCAATTCATTGTACACAGAAAGAAAAGAATGCATCCAAGTTTCCTATTCGCTGACTGACAAATATTCATCCCATGCATTCTATTATCAAGAACTCCGAAGCAAATGAACTAATTTAATTACAGAACATTCTTCAGGTCAAATCAAAATTAGGAACGCCACTGACATCTGAGAAATAAAGCCAGAACGACGTATCTGCCTTGGTGAGAAGTAGTGTATAAAGTAGTTGTTGTAGGTGGGTGAGTGTTGTTAGATAGCGACTACATTAAACAGTTACTGGGAAGAGTATATATCGACCCTTTTTAATGCTCATTTCTCCTATATATACATACTGAAATATAGTAGGAAAATTTCACACTTGGGATGACCACTGCGGATCCTATTGCGGCCCGTTAGGAAAACCAGGAACCGATGGCTCTACAGTCGCCCAGGAAGAAGGCTCCAAGCAGTGGGGTAACTAATGGGCTCGTAATGAGGGGAGGGAGGGGGGAACGCGGCCCACTTAATTTTCGAAAATTAACTATACGATATTATGATGTTTAAATTCACTTTTTACGTTTCACGTTCTTTCATCTAAATGTTGTTCTGTTGTCTTTTAATATTTTCAGGTTAGTGCCTAAAAAATCATTTAATTTACCGCGAGACTAGAATAATGACCAGAAAGAATTTGACAATATTCAATGATTTTCAGCCGCGAGTGAATTAAATATTACTTTCTTACTTGGTAACGATACGAAAAATCAAGCTGGGAATAATAATAATAATAATAATAATAATAATAATAATGTGAAATTTTTATATAAGCAAGTAGTGACTGAGTAGATGGAACACCCAAAGTCAAAAAATGTTTTCTATCGCCGTATAAATTTTACATTCTACATGAACGTGGGAAAATGAGGGCTCTTTTGGCACTTTCGTGGTGAAGGAGGGGGATGAATTCGTAGTTACGCTACTTGCTCCAAGTAACACCCGCAGTAATGTATGGGAAGCGCTAATTGAAGTGCCAGGAAAATCCACCGATTTTACGTGCGATTGGTCAGCAATTCTGGCACCTTCAACAGTGAACATCATCTGTTCTCGAGCCATATTGTAAAACGAACTGCGGAAAACTTTACGAAAAGCATCTGCGGGGCCCAAATGACAGACGATCGTCAAAATGGACGAAGCATACATCCATCTTACTCTTGATGGTCACATTTGGGTGCTAACATACCGCGAAAGCGAGGTCAAAAGCTTCTGTAAGTGTTCGCCACCGCCAAGATTTATGGTTGTTACGGCATTCAGTTATACGAGGAAGATGCTCATACGCAAGGTTGATAAAAACGTGAAAGTCAATGCAAGATACTTCCAGGAATCCATTATGACACCTATCTTCCGGATTGACATCCCATAATTGTACGGTGTATACCAGGTGAGGATTCTATGCACAAGGCTTCAAGTCGTGTCGCTAGTACCTCTCTGTGTTATCAGAAAATGGAATGGAAATTACGAATTCTGTAATCCGTTGATATTTGTGTAGTTTGTTACCAGTCCAATTGATATCTGTGACTTTGACCTATTAAGAAAAAAAAAGTGTCTCAACGTTGAGGTCCGTGCACTCCCATTGGCCTCTGGAAAGCTTACATTCTTGTCTTTCTAACAACTAACATTACAAATCTCTTAATAAATGTTGTATAACATTCCAGGATAGTGTGACTCAGACTAACATATTTCCCTTCTATAATTAAGACTCTATCTTCAACACAGGTTTTCACCCATATTCTTTCATACCTTTCGAACGCACTACATTTAAATATCTTGAAGTAGGAAAGATATTTCCCTGGCATGTACCATTGCAGACCATTCCCGAGTACCGTGGCAGACACTGCATCTGGACGTAATCAAATAAATCCATAAAATCGGTTTCTACAACCTTCAATACGCTGTCAACATGAAAAATAATGAATTTATGCCAAGTATTAAAACAATTTTTAAAAAAATACTTGACAATATCTTAAACATATCTTTTTTTTTTTTCCTTCATTAATGCAGCATTCTAATTTGAAATGTACTCTACTTTTGGAATGAATCAACATAAAAACACCTACCTTAGCATCTACTAATTGCCATGGCTGTAGAATGAGTTTGGGGGGCAATTCCACTTGAACTGGTACCTCATCCTCCTTCTGCATTTGAGATTCATTCCATGTTATATTAATTAGAGAAAGTTCACAATTTAAAAATGTGTCTGTCATATTACGAATGGGCACAACAATATTAGTTCCCACTGCAACGCACTGTGGACTGCACTTAATATTTGATTCAACAGAAATCCATGACGCTGAAAGAGAAGCAAATATGCTCTATAATAATTATTATGATATTTATTACACAATAATAATGTATAATACTCAAAGAATTATTTTTTGGGTTATATATATCTGTACAGGTTGGACCATTTACCTCCAAATGCTCTTTTAACTTTCAAAGAAAGATGAAAATCGATGAAATTTTGTAACTTACAAAAATCGACAGTGACATTGTTTGGCATACTACGCAACACCACCTGATTAACAGTGTTGCCAAAGCAACTCAAAGTTATATATTTAAAAAAAAGGAACTATTAGGAATGACACGTAGTGGCTAACGAGATGGATAACGCAAGTGAGATGGATATGTTAAAGTAAATCAGAAGTACTTTTTGTCCTGATCCTATGATCATGAATGACTCATTTCTAAAAAAGTATCAACAAAATTACAAAAGGTTGAAAATCTTACTTTCTTCGAAAGGCTTTATTTCGAAAAAGTAGTTAGAAAGTATCAAATCTAACCATGTAAATGGTTTCTAATAAACGTAAAGAACATAGTTGTATTTACAGCAATTTAATAACTCATTTCGGAGAAATGAAAAAGATACGTAGAAATTGCTATACTGCTTAAACTGAGTAGTCATAAGAAATTATTTAAGCGAATGTTTCTATTCTTAACTTTACAGCAATAATTTTTTGTACTTGCATTTACAAGTCTACAAAATTACACAATTTTAAGCAGTGTTGCAAACTTTGCCAATTACAAGTACAAAATTACATAATTTTAAACAGTGTTGCAAACTTTGCCAATGTTCATCGTATCTCCGCAAAGAGTTGAAATATCAACTTGCTGTAAACAGACTTGTGATCTTTACGTCTTTCCAAAACTATGTATATGGTTAGGTGTGATACTTAACTAACCACTTGTCGAAATAAAATCTTTGGAAGACAGAAACATTTTCAATCCCTTGTAACTTTGTTGCCACTTATTAGGAAAACGTCATATCATCATCATAGTATTGGGCACTACAGTACTTGAGATGTGCAGTGACATCTCAGTCTTACTTGCGTCATTAATGTTTTAGAAGCCTCCAAAATGTTTATGTTTACGGATGTTCGTGATACTGCAACATCCTTAGCTTGTAACATTGAATAATAAAAGTGGTATTCCAAGTTTTCGTTCAACACGTAAATTTTAAATATGTAGTCCCGTTTTAAAAAGTACCGGTATAAGTAGGTTCCATTGGCAACACTGTCAATCGAGTGATATTGCGGAGTATGGCAAACAATATCCCCTCCCTCTGTTGATTTTTGTAAGTTACAAAATTTAATCGAATGTTACCTACTACTATTATGAACATTTTTGAGGAGACATGCAATGTTTTGTACATGGAACTGCCTGTAAAAGCCTGTCAGATTTTGACAGGCATTATACAGGCGCCTGTTTCGGCGAAAATACATGTAAATAAAATATTACACGCGAATTGTCTTCAGGTGATATGCTGTCGAAAAAGTATTAAACTTCAGTTCGAAATTTTTCACGGAAACACGCGTTGTACAGAGCCTGTACATTAAAACATGCAATGTACACGTAGTCACTCACATGCAAGTAAATGGAGGGAATATGTGCATGTAAAGTACCTTAAATGGATTGTTGATAACATTCGCAATAGTAAGAATGAAAAGTACAAGGAAGTATTGGCAGATCCAGGGGGGAGGGGACAACCGCCCTTCCCCCCAAAGGTCTTCCAGCACTTATCGTTGGAAGATACAAATATGGTCTTTTCCCGACCGATTCAATCGGTGTGACAAGTCAGCATAATCTAATCAAAATGTGTGGTACTTAATGCAGACACATTTGAAGTGTAAATACTTCTGTACCTAGTTCCTTGAGGCGGTCACCATAAGCCCGAAAGGAGCGAGAATGTGATCCATTCGTTGGACGAGCAGCTGTAAGAAGGAGTGTAAGACGGCTCCTTCTTTGAATTAAAAAGGTATATTTTAAAATTGTGTCCTAGAAAAAGGATATGGAAATGGAATTCGGGTCCCGAAACTTCAAGTATCTTTACCTTGAATAAAGAGAAATATAGAATCTTCAGCGCTCCTTACCGAAAAGCTCTCTGAATCTGAGACTTTTCGGTTGGTTGATTGATTGATATGTATTTACGTCGTTTGTCAAATGCGATGCTTTACAGAACGAGAACTAGAGTTTGAAGTTGGATCTGAACCACTGCCATGCGTTCGATGCTCACTCGCCGGGAATCAAACCACAGAACGTCATGCATCAAAGATACGTTCACTAGCTACTAGATCAACAAAGAGAGCCATTATGTTTGGGGTTCAACACGGAAACATCAGGAAGGGACCAGGGATTCATTGTGACTTTTAATGGCATTTCATCTTTTCTTGGGAAATAATACAAGCTGTTATATAAAAGACGAAGTTCTGAGTGAATAACTGATCGCACAGGCCGCCAAACCGCTCACGCTTGAAACTTGGAATTCGAACAGTAGATAAGTGTGACGTAGGGTAAGCGGAAGGATTTCTTGGAAATTCGAAGAAAGAACAGGGTTGCCATCTCTCCGAATCCCTTAAGGACGGAGACTTGAAATTTGATATTTAGACTTCTCATTTTAAATAATTTGACACGCGTTTCAACGTTTTTTGACACTTTAGTAAAATGGGGAAAAAAGAGGTGGAAAAAAAGGGGCGGGGATTGCAATTATTATAATAAGATATCAATGTCTAAGAATCTTTGAAGGTTAGAAACAAGAAATTTGGTGTATGGACTTCTCACTCAAAATAATTCAAAACGCATTTCAGCGTTTTTGATATGTTACCTAGGAGGAAAGAAATGGGATAGAAAGTATTATTATTATTACTGTTATTATTATAAGATTCCCATATCTCTGGATCCCTTACGGTTAGAGACATGAAAGTTTGTAGTTTGATTTTTCATTTAAAATAATTAAACATGTATTTGAGCGGTTTTTCCACTTAACATAGAAGGGAAGAAAAGAGGTGCGGGTAGTTCACTAAAATGCCTTTCGCGGTGTTTAAATTTCGTAACAGAGTTTTAGCTCAATCCAATTCTATATGAAGGAGACAAAAGGAAGAACGCGAAATATTGTGTCACAATAGCACATAGAAGCATTTGCTATATCGTGCGAGGCCGTATGTAGAGCACGTTGGGGGTCTGGTGGCGAAGTTCTACCTAGGCGAAGGCTAGTAATATAATTTTATTGTTGTTGTAAGCATAGCTATAATTATACTATGTTTCTATTCCTAGTCTGGTATAATGCTTTTTTTCTTTACATACTCAATTATACCACTGCAAAAGCGGTGTATTCGAACAAAATACCTTATACAGAGCATCAGCCGAAAGAATATTTTCAACACTAAAAAGGTTGAAGACATGGCTACGATTGCGCATGGGTGCAGATCGACTTACCGGCCTGACACTACTATATACACACCGAGATAAACGTAGATTACGATCGTGTCATTGACATTTGCCAGGAACAAGAAAGGATTTGAATTTCTGCTGTAACTTTCACAGAGATGGACTGCAAGGTGACTAAAGCCATTGTGTGGTTCCCGCCCGTCGTGATTTTTGCCGTAATTATTTTCAATTTGTGGGTATTCCCCAAAAGTCATGAGTCTGAGTCTAACGAACTCCTTGGACGAATCTGAATCGCAAACAAAATCAAGAAAGATGAACGAACTTGAAAAAGTTTTTGAAATTGCTTTCTTTAAATCTTTAACTGCAACAAAAGGGCACTACTACAATCGTAAAAAATGTGTACCGGTATATAGGCTATATTATATTTTTAATAAACAGTTATATATTATATGTATGATATTTGATTGTTTAACGTGTCATGGTTGTGCCAGGACGGCTAAAGGAGACATGGGCCTACTGATAATAGTGGAATCCGAACCACTTTTTTCGTTCAACTGTACCCCCACCGGGAATCGAACCCGGGATCACGCGCACCAAAGACAAGCGTGTTAGCCATTAGACCAAACGGGGGTCCATATTATATCTGAGATGAAAGAAAAACAAGTTTGTTTTTCTTTCATCTCAGATATTTTCGTACTTTATTTTCCACTGGTAATTTCGTTTAGAGATAAGAATTTTTCAAAATTAAATTTTAATTTGCATTTTTTTTTTCAAATATCTGTTACTGTCAAATAATATCGTTAGTCGGTATGTTTTAGGAAATATAGTTTGTGTGCAGTAATGAACGGAAACATCACTTTGGTTTATATTTCAGATCTTTCGTTCATTTTGTTGTAGGCTTTGCTAATCTTTCAGAGCCTTTTTTTTTTTTTTTTTACTATTTATCATTATAATGGTTTATATAGTGATTCTATATATTTTTAATTCATGTAAAATTTATACACAATTCGTGCTAGATCTGACAAAATTTCTGTTGAGTTTGTGTAAGAGAAAGTTTAATATTGATATCTTTGTTATTATATTATTTGCAGTATTTTATTGAATAAATTGTGCATTTTCCTTCCTAGTCATTAATTTGTTAAGGAGTATTGCAATATATTATATTTATATAGGATTTATATTCACAATTCATTTTTTATATGTTACTGCTGTAGTTTAACTTCAAACTGTCGCTGTGGGTTACTGTTAGTAGTACAGTACAAAGTTTAAATACAGTGAAGATTAGTATTATGTATTAGGAAGTGTATCCATTTCATTCCCCTGTACTTGATTTGTGTCCTTGAGTACGCAGGCCACGGGGGAAAGCCACGAAATTCATGTTCGGGTAATCTCTACCACGGGGAATAATCACGGAGCCACTAAACATTCTTGAAATTCAGTTTGAATATTATATTTTTTCTTTTCAATTTTCAATTTGCTGAATTATATATGATATAAACAGAAATGAAAGCAATATGTAAAGATTGCTCCTCTGTATTTTGGCCCATTGGGAACACTGTGCCGTAAACTATTAAACATTACCTTATAATTAATTATTGTATTGTTTTTAAGCTACCAAAGATATACATAGAAATATAATGTTGTCTTTTGTTATTTGTTGACATTTTGTATTATTCTTTATGCATGTGTACTTTTGTTATCTATTTTTGCGTAGACCGAGTCTGTCGGTTTTCAACTGTTGTCCCGCACTTGTTCTTTAAAATATAAATGATTAGAGCAAATTGTACACTCTTTCGTTAAAGTGAATGCCATCGTCAATACCTTTTTTTTTTTGTGTGTGTAAGACAGCGCATTGATACATTGCGGTGACTAGTAAATCACGATACCGCCATGTCTCCGAAACTAAAGTGCATATTTAATTTAAATCTACAGAAAGAATATACTTTCATTTTTTAAAAAAACTTACAAATTCGGGTACCAAAATGGAATCTGGCAATCAGGTTTACCCCCCCCCCCCGGTCCCGCATTCATATGCGTCCGATTCTTGCAAAGTAAAATTCTGGTCACCTTGAGGCTACGCTCATCTTTCAGGAAGCGAACCGCCTCCCTCCCCCAAACGATCTTTCTGGATCCGCTAGTGCAAGGAAGGTGCCTGTTTATCAACATATAATATACATGTGTAACATTCGCATTACATGTAAATACCGTGTATTATTGTATAGCATGGAAAACGCATGATGTAGAATATGTTATTTTACATTTATCATTTTCGTGTACATGCGAAGTGTGTAACTCTCCTACGTGCAATGTACAGGTGAACGGGAACATGCAATGATCATGACTGCCAATAAATGGATTAAACAGATACGTGTAGTGAGTGAATAGCTTAAACAGGTAAATGTTATGGACAAGGTTGATTAGAGTGAAACATTCAAGTTACAGCGTAGGGAACATGCAATATCCAGACATCAAGTCTCCACTTTGACATGCACATATGCAAGGTGCTGACACATATATACAGAGGCGTGCGCAGACCCTTAGATTAGGTGAATCAAATGGTAGTATTACTCCTTAAAGTATGCAGCCTACATTCTAATAATCGGATTTGAATTTTACACATTTTATTTCTATATTTTTATTTGAAGTACAGTATCATGGATGACCTACTTTTCGTCACTGGTAAGTACTCGATGGGATTTGGGTACATCAGGGACGTACGCAGGAATTTATTTCGGGAGGAGTCCAAAGTTTTTTCGGGGTGGGGATGGGGTCCAAACAATTCGCCAACACTTATATTTCACATGTCAATTACATTTTTATCAAATGAAAAGCAGCTGTCGTCAGATCCTCATGAGGTAACATGTATGTCAACTACACGGAATATACCGATTACGTACATGTCTTTCAACTCTCTACATGTTGTTTACACGCATTTTTTACATTGCAAAGTTGCAACACTATCAACATGAAAACTACCTGTTTCCGTGAAATGAACACGCAATGATCTTGAAAAAATCGATACCTGTTTCATGCGTTTAAAAGTGTTCCATTTTCAGGCGCGTGTACAGGTGCCTGTAAAAATATGCCTGTTTATGCATGTTTCACAGGCGCTTGTAAACCACCTGCATTTTCTGTCTGGGTATGTAGTTTAAAAGTTAGGGCATTTGGAGATAAATGATCGTATCTACAGATTTTTTGGAAGAAGGTGAACAAGTCTAAGAACTAAATTTTCAGGTAAAGACGTTTACAGATTTTGGACGATTTTGTTAGTGGTTTGTAGTGACAATACATTGCACTTCTTGAATATTTATATGTCAAAAAATGAAATGAAGTCTAAGTTTTACGTCCCATCGTTATGCCGGCTAGGCTAAAGGAGGCGATGACGATGAGAAATGAGTGAAATGCTGGAATGAAGAAAGTGGGAGGGAAGGGAGAACCCCAAGGAAACCTACGCACACGGAGTTTGTCCACCACAAAGCCTGCTTGGCGCGGAACCAAGGACCAAGGACCCCATGCACC
This sequence comes from Thermobia domestica, assembly GCF_964235325.1. Classification (NCBI taxonomy): domain Eukaryota; kingdom Metazoa; phylum Arthropoda; class Insecta; order Zygentoma; family Lepismatidae; genus Thermobia; species Thermobia domestica. The sequence goes on from NC_137455.1 coordinate 2,496,387, forward strand.
AGAGGTGAACGCTCTACCACTGAGCCACCGCGACCTCTATTTATATTTGAAATATTAAGGAACAACATTCTATAGTCATAGTCTACCAACAAAATGAGTAAAAATGTTGACCATGTTTTAGACTTGTTTCCTTTTCCCAAAAGCTACACATATAAGTTAAATCAATAGTACAGTACTTAATCTAAGTGTGTGGCGAAGTCTTAGCCCTTCAGTAAAATGTGTCGTCAGGGAGAGAAAAAAAAATCACTGCATTAACTGATCATATTTCTGGTTTAAAATTTTAAAACAGAATTTAATTTGAGGGGAAAAAATTCAAAATATTATCTTTAAAACTATATATATATATCTTCCATAGATTTTTCCTTCTATCTCATTGAATTCCTAAACAAATATTAAATACATCTATTCTGGATTCATTGATTGATTGACTTGTTTAACGTCCCGTTCAGTATCGAGGCTATATGAGACGTGGATCTACAGCTTAATTGACTGAACTACACGAGCTCCAGCTGGAAATCATACTTTTTCTGGAAAGCCGATTTTATTAGAGCTATTATCCTATTTCAACTACACAATTTTTACATAATACTACGGTATGTGACAGAATTGTAGTTTGACAATGAGAAGTCTTCCTTTTAATATCTATCAAGTAAGTTGAAAGGCTACAACATAGTCTTACTGAACTCTTACCTGTATTTAACTTTGCAACCAATACATCCTCGCTCTTTGTTCTTCTGGATTGAGTAAACACTGGCGCGGAAACATCAACAGGTTCGCTCTGGCAACTTCTTAATCGACCAGAAACAGTAGGAAGTAAGTCCACCGCCAGCAACTCCTGGAATTCACAACAATCACGAGCTAACGAAAGATCAGCAGTTGCGTTCAGAGATTCCTTCGACATGTCCATCAACCCAGCACTCTCGTTCTGCTTCAAAACTTCTGATCCGTCGTCCTTCTTCGAATATTCTTTTTCCAACGAGGGTAAAACGTACGCCACTAACTGCGACCAATCTAAATCTTCTCTCTCCTTTGAAATGAACCGCGCTGACTGCTCAGATATATTCTCACGTTTCTTTCGAAGTTGTTCTAAAACACTTAAATTTCCAGCAATCACTTCCTGCACAAGATAAGAGACTCCGGAATCTGACCGTTCTGAGCTAGCTATACCAGAATCATTTCTGTTACAATTCTGTTGAGAATAGTTTCCCATAATGGAAAAACTACTTGAAGCCATATCCGAAATCTCTGCACTAAAAGACAATTGATTAAGATCTACTGCACTCATATGTTTACTATCACTTTTTTCACTTTTAGCTTTAGGTGAATTCAATGGAGATATGTTTTCCCTATTTTCAGAAATGTCAAGATTACTGGGTACTTTCTCACATTCTCGTTCCGAAACATCACAACTTTTCTTACGAATATTGGAAGTGTCCTTTAGAATTTTGTTGCACTTGGATGACTGTGAATCAAAACTACCGGAAGTATCAACGGTGAAGGTACCTCTCCTTAAATCAGAAGAATTATTACTCTTTATTGAATGTTCGGACGATTTATCAACATTGTAGGTGCCTCTCCTTAAATCGGAAGAATTATTACTCTTGCTTGAATGGTCGGATGACTTATTACACTCCAACTCTAGCTTATTCACTTCCTGTAGAATTTTCCTTGGTTTCCGAGATTTTTTGGCATTGCTCTTCTCGCTATGCAACTTCATAATATTTTCCACCAATGTTCGAGGGGTGCACTCATTGGAGTTCAGCAGATCAGAAATTGTGGTCACACTCAAAATAGATTCTCTCTCATCAACTGTAGCTTCTAACACGCTTTCTTCAGGTTGGGCAACGCCTTCATGTGTTGGTGTAGTGTCCGCAGGGAGTGCTGGAATATTAAAAAGAAAAAGTCAAGTGGTGACATGTAGAAAAGAAAGAAAGAATTGCTGGAACTTATTTTTTTCAAGCTTATATATACCAAAATATATTTAAGTCTCGATTAAAAAGAAAAAAGGGAAAGAATAAGACATGGTTCATAAGACAACATGACCTTTAAAATTTTTCACCAGCACCACTGTGTGTAAAGCAGAAATTTCGACAATAATTGAGAAAAATATGACTGAACACGAGTCCTGTAAATGAATATCAAAGTTTCAACGACGCAAGTGAGTGCGAGCATGAACGAACAGAGCCCGAACTCTCAGTGAACGAGAGACCAATTATAGTAAAGAGTAATTATGAGCGAGAGACCAATTATGAGTATCATTACGGATAGTGAGCCTGAACCTGATCGGGGGCGGACTGGGTATATTAGGACCTAGGCCGCGGTTATCAAGGAGGACCCTCAGACTATAACATCAATTTCTAAAATAGCGTACAATGAACATCTGATATGAGTCATCGCGTTATGTAGTTGTAAATTCGTTGTTACTTGGTAGTCTATGCAAGCTATGATTTATCATTGGTCATTGGAAATTTGATGTCAGTCACAGCAAGTTTTAATCAAACAGCAAAGCACAAGATTTCCAGAAACAAACTCTCGAGAGAATATTTTATAATTATTATTGTATTGCCATATAGTAGCTGAAACACTAAACAAATAATAGTTAATAACTTTTTACGTGGAATGAACATGACAGTTTTACTGAAAATAGAAAACACTGCTGAAACATTAAACAACTAATAAGTTTAAAAAGTTAAGATTCTTTTCAGGTCAGATGATGAATTACAGAGTTCCTGAATAACTTTGTCCAAAATGTTTTCAGACAAAGTAGCTCTGAGATTTGTTTTTACCAATTTTAACTTTGAGAAGCACCTTTCACATGTCACTTGTGTGCATGGTAAAGACAACACATATATGTATACAATGTATAAATTATTAAAACAACTAGACTGACATAGAAATTGGTACAAAATTTTCCCTGCACATGACACAATTTTTACTCAGGGTGTTTGTATTATCATCATCACTCTTGCCGCGAATCCCGTCCAAAGATGTTCCATCTTGTATAGCAGGCTCAGATGCATAATAATAATAATAATAATAACAATAATCTTCTACGGATTCACGGGCATCATTCCCTTCAGGATCATCAAAAAGTAGGACGTTTTGTGACAGAGTGTCATACATGACAGAGAACTGCTGGAGCCCTTTGCATATTTCCTACTGTTTTTTGCAAGAAGTCTGAAAGCTCCTGCAGGCACACCAATCTTCTTGATTTCCGAAAAGTGTTTGGGATCCAGCATTTGAAGTTCAGACAATAAGTCTTTTGGCTGCTGAAATCTATCACTGACACATGTAGCAGCAGTATTCCGAATTTCGATAGTTTTTTTATTTTGAATAAATCATATTCACTTACGTTTAAGTTCTTTCCCAGTTCATCTACAGCAAGCTCTCTTGGCATTTTCTTCTTCTTTGAGCTTCTTCTGGTCGGAAGTCTTCTTTTATTTCTATCTCTACACCAGATTGCGCGAGCTGTTGATTTATATTTTCACAAAATATTTTTGCATTTTCGTAAACATTAAACATACATCTTTTGCCTCTATTTTCTTGTGAAGTTGCTGCTGCAAATTGTCTATAAGTCTCCAGGCCGTACGATAATCCAATCCGTGAGACTGCATGTATTTTGAAACAGACTCCGTTTCTGTAAACAAGTCCTGATACACAGATCACATCATTATAGTGTTAAATTCTGTCCATTTATTCAGCAAAGTCTCAGCTTAAAATTTTGACTTCGCTTCAAAGCGCCTGTCCTATACATCACTGAGAAACAATAAATATCTAAGAAATCTTGATGATGATGGACAATCGTCCTCGTCTTGGCTTCCTGTTTCGTAACGAAACTCGTTAGTGTCTATTATCGCATTCAGTACCTTGTTTTTGCTCCACCATCGTGATGCATCAACTTTTTGAAGCTTTTGTAGTCTGTCATGTCCCTCGTGGCTTGCATCAATCATTTTCTCCCAAGCATCCATTCTTTTGTAGGATTGAGACAGTAACACAGCACTGGTTTGAACCACACCAAATAAGTTTGCAGCTTTAGGGATCTGCTCAGTCGAATTTGTCATAACCAAATTAAAGAGTATGAGCAGTGAGTGTAAATTATTTCAGGATTATCCTTCTCCAGTAATGCTTTAACTCCCTTATAGCATTCACTCAAGTTAGCAACTCCATCAAAACAGCAGCCTACAATATCAAACATTAACACATTGTTGGCAGAAAGTACTCTTTCGATTTCATTATGAGTTCCTTGTCCTGTTGTGTCAATGTTTATAACAACTGCTAACAGCCTCTCAAATGCATGACCGTTTATAACGTAGCGAATTACTATAGCCAGCTAATTGAACACGGAAATATCTTGAGTAGAATCAACCATTATGCTTTCTTGACGTTTTCAGCTATTTTCTTCTGCAATAACTGTCCAATAATACAGATTAGCTTATTTATAAACGTTTTTGATAGAAAAGTCATTAATGATCCTCTTCCCTGCACTTTGATTTCCACGACTTGCTGCAATTCCTTACCTGTTTACTGAGCGATATAGCTTCCTTAACATGCTCTTTCAGTACAGCATCATATTCAGCCACTAATAAAGCCAATTCCAGGAAGTTTCCGTGGTTGATATTTCTGTCATCCAGTTTATAGCCAGATTCAGTGTTCCCTGTTCCCCTAAAAGCTAAGGACTGTCTTCCAATGAACAAAATAATATCAAATAACCATTTAATCACAGCTCGCTTCTTCTCTACTTGCTTTTGACGCGGATTTCTTGCATTAATATCACAGAGATGATATATTCTTCTTTGCTCCAGCGGCTATGGTTGCCTTCGCAGCCTGAACGTGGAACAAGGAATTTCCACGGCGTTTTACATATTTGTACACGTTTTCCACATTCACTCTATATCCTGTGACAAACTGACTACTTGGAGTGGCAGTCTGAATTTCCCCAAACGCCATGCAGGGTGAGCAGTACAGTAACTTGTTTGCAGCACAAAATGATATCCACTGTCGTTTAACCTATATACCATTTGGTAGTTCTTGGTAATACACTTTCTGAGCATCAAATGGCAGTTCGGTTTCACCGCTCCTCGGCTGAATCGGGTGAAGCTTCAAAACTGCGATCTTCATAACGGTATCTCTTCCCGATGTGGTTTACTGATTATTCCTATGCCATTCTGATTCCTCCCTGGACGACCAAACATCCTATGAAATCAAATGTTGATGAGTATGGTGTGAGTTGATTTTGGGTTTAACGTCCCGTTCAGAAGCAAGGCTATATGAAACGTGGACCTACTGGTTAACGTGGAATCCGAACCACATGTGCTCCCGCCGAGAATCGAACCCGGGTCTCCCACGCCAAAGGCGCGTACGCTAACCGCTTAGCCACGGAGGAGCTCCCGAGGTGGTATGAAGAAGGACAAATGGGTGTCTGTTCCTTGCACTTGTCGATCAGTTACTACCGGGATATATTCAAGGTCTGTCAGCTAGCAACTTTGTAGTTTATACAGGTTACCTCCATGCAATGTAAACAAATGACGACAATGATCAAAGTACGACTTTTGTTTGCCTAAACGTTGAAATATTCCCTCTTGTGTCAGCCTTCAACCATTGATCGAACACTCCAAGATCGATAGAAAAATTTCACTGCGACTACAGTGACGTCACTTGTATACGTTGTTTCAGGTAGCCTGTATAAAGTTTTACAAATGCTGCTGATGTACCTTGGATGTTTTTACCGCCACCACGTGACCAAAACACCTCTGTGACGTAACGTGATCCACCTCATACAGTAGACGCACATCTAATCTGAGCAGGCCCTACTCTAAAACGTCGTGCATTGTCTTCTGATTAGCAATCACGTTATTTAAGTCTATTGTAGTAATTACCTACACCATTATTTTCAATTTCGTACTTTATTGGCATTATCGCCTACTGGCCATGATTGTGATAGAACATTTTTATTCCAGAGCTGGATAGAATTATGGTATTTATGCCAACAAAAAATTCCACGTTAACACTGTAGCATAATCTCCAGTGGATAATTCCGAAAAGGAAGCATTTTTCTGTTGTAAATTAACTTGATAGTTAAGCTAGTCAAAAGTAAATACATTTTTAAAAAAGCGTTGTTTTTCCATTTTTGAGTTACCAAATATAGACTTACAAGATGTAACATCCATAAATGACCCATCAGCCTGTGGCTAAATATGGGCCTAGCTACAATCCAGGCCCCAGTCTTCAATGATGAAAGGGACCCAACTGCCCAACATAATGAAAAAATGGCCCAGGGCCCCAACTGGCCAATATATTGAAAGAAGGACCCAATGCCCCACGCACAAACTAAATCACAGTTTCCAATAATACAAGACCATTGTGAAAGATAGGTCTAGCCACAAATCCAGTAATAAAAGGGCCCTATTGAAAAAGTTAACTTACTGATGGAAGGATGGAAGAGGGGTGGGTGTTGGCAGTATAATAAGCATGGATCTATCGTATTATTTAGCCTTCTGTTTTAGATTTTATTTATTTATTTATTTATTGTTTTCACTAAGTTTTTTCTGAGATGGCCTAGGCCGCTAACCACTGCCTAACCCAGTTCGATTCCCGATCAAGTGACACCTCTAAACTTCATTGACTTTGTATCTGAAGGGGAAATGGTGAATGAGAATATACATACATTAATGAAAGGAGGGAACAACCAGTTTAAACTTATTTTTACACCCCACAATCCTCTGTGGGTGTGAATTCAACAATTTACAAAGAGTGGAAAGTGATTTGATTGGACCGGAACCCGAACCCGAACCCTACATTACAGGACGCCTCGTTGAAGTTATATTGTATGCAATAAATGGAGGAAAGAGCCGATTTTATGTAACAGTAATCCCTCTGTAGGTGCCAATTCATTATATGGAATGACGCGAGTTCATTGAACTGAAAATGAAATGAAATCTTTGAGTTTAACGTCCTACGATTATGCCCGTTAGGCTAAGCGAGACGATGATTAAAGCAAGTGAATGATAATGGAAAAATTGGTGGAATAAGAAAGTTGGAGGAAACGGGAGTACCCCCGAGAAAAACCAACGGACACGGTGTTCTCCACCACAAACTTACTTGGACGGGGATCGAACCAGGGACCCCACACACCGGAGACAAGTGCTCTTCAACTGAACCACTGTGCCTCCCATATTCATTGAACTGACAATTATAGAAGAATTGTAATTTACCTGAGAATCCATCCTGTCCTCCTGTAACAGTCTCCTCTATCAAAGGAACAGGTTTAACCTTTCTTACTGGTGTTTCTACGGCCAAACCAAAATCCGGCTGCAAAAGCACATAATTAAACAAAATTTCCATTAGTCATGAATTTCTTCTTTTTTCTAAATAAATAAATAAATAGAGTCGTAATATATTGACTTATAGTAGTAACAAAATAACATTCTTTTGAAATATGCATTACATGAAATCTACACAGAATTGTAATACTAATGCTATTTTCCAAGCACTCTATTGTATTCATTGAGTGGTTCATGTAACTGACCTTCTGGACATATTGATATATATATATATATATATATATATATATATATATATATATATAAAAGCTACTTATCACCATGCGTACAAAATATTTCTTGTGAAGTGTTCCTAATTTCTCTCTTCTTACCTTTAGATACTGTCATAAACTCATTTATTCATTATTTTGGCTGTATGCAGCTCAAGCAGTTTAATTCTCTTTTTAATTTAAAAGGACTAGCACATCCTAGCAGACGATGTTACTATGTGTGTGTGTTCTCTCACTCATCGGATGCATGTGGGCGTTGTGACCTTGATCAGCACTTCTTCAGCCAATCACAGCCCTGTCCGCTCTTACGTCACTTAACGCGTGAAACCCACGCGTACAGCGAGAGCCGAAAAGATTTAGCGGGAGGCAAATGACTTGGCGCCGAACAGAAGAGTGAGCAACAGCTACTACTACCCTGCTGCAACAAGACATTATGTAATCATATTTTGCACTTAGTCGAATCGAGTTATTTTTCACATTTTAAGACACATCCATTATTATTATTCTCTTAACCGATATTTCCTAGTGTAAAGCTATGTAAGTATCAATATAATTAAATTTCCCAAATCGATTGATGAGTATTTTCTGCGATTGTGCATGTCATTTCTTATGCCTCGTGGCTGTCTATTTGAGTACATGGTGCAAAATCTACTTTTTAATTATTATTTGTGTAATTTGTTAATTTTCGGAAATATGATGCTGAATCTTTTGTGTCTTTAAAGGTTGTACGTAGAATTTTTGCTTACGTGTAGTTGGCGTTGAAGGGAGTCGTTTCATATAATTACTTGTTTCATCGTCAACGCTCGGGCAAACGTTCTATTTACGACTATCAAATATAATGCTTGCTCTATCTGGATCACCATCCTATGGAGTAAACATTATAATACAAAAAGTATTTCACTCATGAAAATCAGAGAGCGAAACAAGTGCGACAGGAACAAGAATCAGACCAGAGTTCAATTTGAAATTTTGCTCGAATATACAGGGTGGATAATTTATCTTCTTCATCCACTATAACGGAGAAACCAAAAAACAGAGAAAAGCGAAATTTGCACGAAGCAACTGTAAGGAGGGGGACATCTTTCAATGTATAAAACAGAAACAACAAACAGTGTTGCCAACCCAATAGAAAGTTATATTTTTTCAAATAGCACTACGTCAGATTATTACATGTTTCAAATCAACATGTCAAACGAAAACTTCAAATATTACTTCTTTTATTATTCAATGTTGCAAACTAAGATGTTATAGTATCACAAACATCCGAAGTTTGGAAGACACGGCGCAACAGAGCTGCACAGGATAACGCACATCGAAAGTACTTTAGCGTTGGATGCCATGGTCATGGTATGACTTGTTTCGAATGAATAGGAACGAAGTTAGCAAGGCTTGAAAATTTTAATTTTTTTGAAAGAATGCCTGGATAAGTACCATATCTGGTTACCTGTATGGTTTGCAATGGATGTGTAAATTATTTTGCCGTTTACAGCATTTCTATATTTCAAACCGTTCCGGAAATATGATAAACATTGCTGAAGTTTGCAACACTTCATGTAATTGCGAGAACTTGTAATTACAGTTACTAAAAGCTATTGCTATAATGCCATAGAAGAGAAAGAAAACAACAATGATTTTAAATATTTTCCACAAACGCCATTTTCATCAGTGTTGCGAACTTTATCAATGTTTATTATATCTCCGGAACGGTTTGAGATATCGAAGTGCTGTAAACGGCAAAATAATTTACACATCCATTACAAATCATACAAATATCTAGATATGATACTTATCTCGGCATTTTTAGGAATTAAAGACTTTCAAAAATAATAAAATTTTAAACCCTGGTATAACTTCGTTCCTATTCATTCGAAACGAGTCATACCATGAATATGGCATCCAACGCTAAGGTACTTTCTATAATGTGCATTATCCTGTGTATCTCCGTTATGCTGTATGTGTGATAGAGGCTTCCAAACTTTGGATTTTTGTGATACTACAACATCCTTAGTTTCCAACATTGAATAATAAAATTGGTAAGTTCTCGTTTGACATGTTGAATTGAAATATGTAATAATCTGACGTGGCCATTTGAAAAAAATATAACTTTCTATTGGTTTGGCAACACTGTTTGTTGTGTGTTTCTGTATAATACATGCAAAGATGCTCCCTTCCTTAGAGTTACTTCGTGCAAAGTTTCGCTTTTCTCTCTCTTTTGTTTTTTCCGTTATAGCGGATGATCAAGATAAATTGTCCACCATATATTTGGTGATTTTTAAAGCCCTAAATTAATGGCAAAATGCCATAAGTGCCATTATTGCAATTTTCATGATACTTTCAAGAAAAGTGCAATTTCACAATTTAAAAGCAATTTGTTGACGTTTTCACAGGTTTTTCTCTTCCACTACTCTTTATTTACTCATGAATGACAGCATATCACAGATGTGAGTCGCTCTTATCTGGCCAAGCGATCTCGGTGTCTGATAACTGGTCTATTCCCGTTGGAATGTGACATGTGGAGGGACGGGGATGCTAGTGCGTATTCAGTTCTTGGAATTTTGAAGCAGTGTTCGGTTCTTGGAATGACAAACGAAGATGCTTACTTTCAAGAAGTAGTCAGGTGGGCAGTTATTGTGAATCTTAGGCGTGCGTGATACAGAACTGGTATTTATGTGCGTTTTAGTATTTCAAGATGCCGAAAGTTGGTCTTTCTAGGCAACAGAAGTTGGAAAAATTTCTAAGTTTTCAACAGACGGTTCTGTACGGTTTTGTAAGTTATGTGAAACTGTGGTTTCCGCTGAAAAGCGTTATTTTGTAACACATCATATGAGCACTGAAAAACACAATCCTGCAAGGACACGCAAATCAGCTGGTGAAAAAGGTTCAAAATCATTTTGGAACAGTCACGAATTCCGCTTCGCGTACTAACAGTTTTACGAATGATTTGTGTGAAGCTCTAATTCGCGGGCATTCCTTTATGGAAGTTAGAAAATGTTTCCTTTAGAAACTTTCTCGAGAAATACACGAAACAAAAAGTTTCAAGTGAATCATATTTGACTTACGTTGACAGCGCGTACAGCAGAACTATTGACGATATCCGCAAAAGTGTTGCTGGCAAAAATATATAGATTTCAATTTATGAAACTTGCGATATTCTAGGACGTTCCATTGCCAACGTTGTAATTGGAACTTTGGGAGGGGAAGAAGGCACACAAACATTGCCTCAGATTTGATTGCATTTGATTGCATCAGAAGTTCTGGAAAAAGTAAATGGCACGGCAATTGCACAGGTTTTTACAAAATCGCTGAGTATTCTGTGGCCAGGATGTGTAAAATATGATAAGGTACTTCTTTTTGTCACAGACGGAGCTGCATACATGAAAAGTGCAGCAAAAGCCCTTAAGGTTCCATTCCCACGTATGCTGCATGTCACATGTCTGGCACACGCACTACATAGAATTGCAGAGGAAGTTCGTTCTCATTTTCCTGACGTTGACCTTCTTGTGTCAAATGTGAAAAAGGTATTTCTGAAAGCTCCCTCGCGAACAAGTGCGTTTCGCGAATTAGTCCCTTAACTTCCGCTTCCACCACAGCCTATCTTAACGAGATGGGGTATATGGATTACAACTCTTCTCTATTATGCTAACAACTTTGAACCCATCTAAAGAATCATTGGTACTTTTGATGAGTCTTCAATTAAGGTTGCTCAAAGTTTGCTTAAGAAGAATTCCTTGAAAAAGGACTTAGTCTTCATTGTAACACATTTTGCAAAGTTACCAGATGCTATTGCCAAGCGTGAAAAACAACAACACCACCAGACTCTCGCTAGTTCTCTGAAAATCTTCAATGATACTCTCAACGATCTGAGTGTTGTACCTGGTGACAAGGGCGAGTACATTCGGCGTAAGTGTGATCGTGTTGTAAGTGCTAATCCCGATTTGGAAAAATTGAAGGACATCGCTAGTGTTATGGAAGGTGATGCTGATACAACTGTTGACAATGACATGGATCCTTCCCAAATTACAAGCTCCAGTGACATCTGTAGATGTAGAAAGATCATTTTCACATCTAAAGCGAATTCTTTCTAACAGGAGACAAAGTCTTTTCTCTGAAAATCTTAAAAAGGTATTAATAATTTCAGAGAACAAAAATATGATAAACCTTTCGTAAAAATAAACTGCTAGTGCAGTGTAAAATGACTTCACTTTAATATTTCTTGTGCTTTGAATGTTTGTGCCAATGTAACCGCGTGTGAATAAAATGTGATAGTGTTTTTAAGTTATTGTTTCATTGTTACTACTGAAGAATGGCGAATGAATTGTTAGATGTCGTCCCTTCACGGGCTGCGCAAGTTTCCAGAATTTTAAGTGGCAAGTACAAAGTGCAAAAGGAAACATTTTATTCGATTAGTAAACGAATTATAGCCTATTATAGCTTTTACATATTTTAGTATCTATTTTTTCCCCGAAGTTCGTGATTGCTTATTTATTTTATTTTGCCATTTTAACTGCCATTTCTGGGTGTTTATTTTGCAATTTTGCCAACCATTTTCGGGCTTCTATTTCGCCAATAATTCCGGGCTTTAGTGATTTTACACGTACTACTTAGGAAGTGTCGGCATGCCACAATTGAATATGTTGTTTGGGTTAGCCACTAGTGATCTATATACCTATATCCCCCTTATAAGTGATTCTTTACACACAATGTGACAGGAATTTTATTATAAAAATTCTTCATTCCAAAGAAATAATTAAGTTCGCCCCTTCAATTTTATTTCAAACAATTCCAAAAAGTACACAATAGATGTAAAATTACATTGCATTAAAAGCAAGTTGGAAATCAATTAAAAATTCTTAGAACACAATTGTGAACCACAAACTATCTTAATCATTAGAATTACGTCGAGTACCTCCTAGAGATCTAGAAATTTCATACTACTAGATAAGTTTACACCTAATTTTCTATCTGAGAATTTACTTTAGATGTAACGACGATATTTTTATTATTTAAGCAATTATTCTCCCAATAATTCAGTCCTAATAGTAAACGAGGTCTACTGTCAAGTAAATGAAGTGTATTTTTGAATTTCTACAGATCATTGAGTCGCATACACGTGTCTCACATTCAACTCTTACCCATACACATAGCAGTGATCGTACTGAGTTGTTTGACGGTCAACGCACAGCCAGTATCTGCAATACTGTTTCACTATCATAAGCGTGTGTTGTTTGAATGACGGTGGTTTCTAAAGTAAAAATCTTTTGGAAAGCGTATAGTTTTCTGCAAAGAAAGTGGATTCACCATAGGATCGACTGCTAAGAACATAATTAAGCGATACAACAAGGTTGTGAAATCATCACTAATCGGAGTTTGCATTTCCACGGTCAATCGTTCAAACACGTTCTGGTACAATACTGGTGGATCTGACCTTCATGATATCTAATTAAAAAGTGTTTGTTATGGGTTATATTACAATGACTTTCAATTTAATTATCATATGTAATTATTTTCTTGCAAATCCGTATGAATCATATGTAATTATTTCCGTGTACCTCAAATCAAGGTAAAGTACGCTAACGTAAAGGGAAAAAAAAAAAAAGGTGTAAAATTCGACTGGTCTCGAAAGCGAGGTAATGTGTCCTATTGCTACTATTAGATACAATTACGAATATCAATATCCAAAAGTGCCTGAAGTTTTTTTTTTTTTTTTTCCACAGATATACTCATTTCAGATAAGTAAACAGGAATAAATACAAGAAGTTTAGGAATGATCCAAAAAAAGGATCAAAAGATTGCGATTTTGGCTAAGAATTTTAGGAATGATCAAAAAAAAAAAAAAAAAAAAAAAATCAAAAGATTGCGATCTTAGCCAAAATTAATTTTTGGATCAGGGACCACAAAATTTTTGAACGGCTTCTAAATCGAGTTTTCGTATTTTCTACGGAATAAGCACATCATACTGAGTTAAGTGAAAGTTTGGGTTTGGCTACACTATATGTAGTTCTCCAAACTATAAGGCGTACTTGAAAAGTTTTGATCGAAATATATTGGATCGTTTCATGCATAAACCAAACGTTTCAAAAGCTGATAATTTAACCATAAAACGGTGTAGAATGTCACCGTCCAGTGTAGTGACTTCATATCTGCCTACGAAGTTACGTTGAATGGCTCTCAAGAAAGAAACAAAAGAAAAAACTAGACAACGTGACTGCCATACGGCTACAATTGTCCCACACAACTGAACTGCGCCCTTCGTAACAAATTAAATCTCTGAGGTATTCAAGTACCGCGGACATTATCTAAGGCAGGTTATCATTGGGAGAAAAAGGACACCTTCAAACATTTTTAAAGGCACCGTCTATCCAGTGACAAATGGAAGTTCGTCGTTACACTGGATGAAGCTTCGATTTATTTATCCGATCGTGGTAGAATTCGTGCCATAACTTATATTCCGGCTGACCACAAATATCAGCCAGAATTCAAGTGCAAGACAACTGTCTCGAAAAGATTTACGGTCGTCACGGGATACTGCTATAATGAAAGACTCAATAGTCATTGTGTCTAAAACCTACAAAATCTACTCAGCATGCTGTCAAGAACACCCAGTAACTCCTACTTCTATACAAAAGATCTGCCTCGTCTATACGGAAATGTCGAAGTCTGTCTGTACGAAGACAAGGCCTCATCACATGTATCTCATTCTACGTACAAATTTCTGCATGGATGGAAGACAATAACTGGTATTAAAGCTATTCCATTTGAGGGCATGTTCGGAATTCTGCGGGTTTGGTCTCCTTAAGAAAGCACTTTCCTTATGTCGTGTCATCAATTCTCCGGAACCTGTGGAAAGCCTGTAAAGATGAACAGCAAGAGATTTCCCATTCTGTGCTTCGTAGAAGCCTTCTATAATAGAAGTTGCGGTGCAGTGCTTTGTCAGTACACACAGGATCACACGGAGGTCAACATTTGGCGACTGACCTCGCTTCTAAGTAATTTAGACGAATTTGGACACACATGCACGACTCAGCGTTCTGTATTATCCTTTAGAAAATACTAAAAAATAATCATTCCATCCCTATATCAAACCAAATTTAGGAGAATTTAAAAAATTACTGGCAAAAATATACTACTCATTACTGACTTCCGTAATTTGGTAATGTAATCGGACACTCTCCATTCATCAATCATTAGATTTATGATAATGAAAATTGGAAAATAAAACTGATTATAGAGGATTAACAAACCTTTTCAGCAACACTACTATTCAGCGATCCCAAAGGCAATGTTTTAGAACGAAAATACGTGGATATGGACAATTTCTCTGGCTCATTCGTGGTTACTCTGAAAATCAAATAAACAATAATAAATTTATCTAACCAACTAGCTCTCAATTATGAATGAAATTACAGTCTAAAAATATATAGATTTAGTGTGAAACTGTTTACATTGCAGGGTTTTAACGAATAAAATATCTTGTAAAGGGAAAAATATTTATTTTCAGATTAAATTCTCGTATCCCGAAAATACTAGCGAGAGTCGTTTCAAGCAAAATAATTGTAGGCATGTAGGCACACTGAGGACATTATCACGTAAATTCCTTCACTTGCTTCAAAGTTTAATTCCTGAAAAATTCTTTCTCTCAAACTCCAGCTGAGAGTGCTTTGGTCATCTACGATACAAATAGGAGTGAAAGGAATGAACTCCCAGGAAAAGAGCAAAATGAAATAAAATCTTGTAACGTCCTGGGCGAGATAATACCATCTATAAATGTAACGTATATTGGGAACCACCATTTAAAATGTAATGTATAATTTATATTATACATATATTTTACGTTACATTCCAGCCCACAGTCTGTGTAAGTTTTAAAAAAAAAATGTCAAAATGATCCAATCACATTAAATCAGGCACGACAAATTATATCACTATTACCTTTATTCTCCAAAACTTCATTAGTTATACTTTTCTTTTTCGATTGTCATAGCAACGTTCTAAACAAGTAACTATCTGCTGTTATGATAACTATAAATGCAGATTACACCTATAAAACCAACATATACTTTAACTATTGAGATTAAATCTTATTTCTTTCTATTTAGAATCAACATATATATTCTTTTTTCTTCTTCTTCTACGCGACAGATTGTGTACTTTTATGCATCGTTGCCCAAAACCAAGATCTAAAAATAGAAGAAATTACAAAATAGATATACAATATCGTTGTAATCTTTCAGTTTAAGGTCCTACAATTATGACGTTAGGCTAACGGAGACGGGTGATTAAATAACGGAAGAATTGGTGCAACGAGAGTGTGGAAGGAAACGGGAGTACCCCAAGAAAACCCACGGGCACGATGTTGTCCACCACAATCTTATTGGCCGGGGATAGAACCACGGACTTCACGCCCTGACAAACAGCGAAGAAATGTACGGAAAAGTTATTTAAATTCCTGTACTTAAGAGCATAGAATGTTTCGAGCTATTAGCCAGATCCATATGAAAAAGTCAGAGGCTTACGGAATAAAATACAGCTGCCACGAGAACTATAAACATACAGAAGGCTGCCTATGATAGAAGTAGTCTACTTTCACTGGCTCTTCCGAATGATGCATTTATCCGTTGTTCTCTTTTGATACACTGCTGATTATACTGGGGCTCAAAATCCCTTACAGATTCAACGTTGCCAAGTACATATTTATGCCCAAGTTAATGCATTTTATGATTATGTAAATCAGTATATTTTGTACAGAATCTAATATGTATCCAACCTATATTGGGGTTATCCAAGCATACACAGTCCAAGACATCACTATTTTGAACCGCACAACTTCTCAAATTGAAAGAAATGTATTTGGAGCCTATTACATTTTAATAAAGAATCCTATTCTTAACACTGAAAAAGATGAAAAAGTTAAAAGTTTTCATTTTGAGTAATATGCATTTATCTACGATAAAAGAATAAAGTCAATGTACTTTGCGTATACTTGTGATTTATGTTTATCAGGCTCATTATTTCGACACATTAAAAATAATCTCTGGTGTTTTTAGGATCTAGATTTCTGGGCTTTCAACATCTATAGCCATTTAGCCCGTCACGTTTGAGGGATGATGTTCTTCGGCGAGTACACTATCCAGGGAAAGGGAACAAAGGAAGCGGTCTGGGACCTGTAAGTTAGGCATCATCCCGGCATTTGCCTGGTGTGAATGAGGAAAAACCTAGGAAAACCTCATTTAGGGTGGCTGGCCTGGAAAGGCTTTTAACACTTTTTCGATGGAGTGCCCCCACCGGAAATCGAACCCGGGACTGCTTTTATTTATTTATTTATTATCAAAGTCGTCGTAGTCTCCTAGAAGTATTCATATGGACAACTTTATCTACTTCTACGAGACATGTGATTTGATAGACACTAAAGTGTTTTTACAGGTATCGAAATATAAACAGCGTGATCAACATAACAAGAAAACGCAACATATGTTTACTTTATTATTTTATTGTACCTTAAAACGTAATCTGAAAAAGATTGGTATTACAAATTTTATTAAGAAAGAGTATATTACTAATACATAATGTTTAAAAATGTTATTCCTTCTATTATATAAATATTTTCAGCGTCCACTCAGCGTTGTGAGGCAAACTGGGGAGTCAAGAAACAAGGCGTAGGCTGGACATAGTTCAGCCGGTGGCTAGCAGATGGCGCTGGAGCAGGCTTAGGCTCACAAATGGGCCGTTACGCCAAATGGTTTGGGTTTTTTCTATTTTATATATATATATATATATATATATATATATATATACATATATATATATATATATATATATATATATATATATATAATAAACACTTCTGACCAGAGTATATACACTTGTTTATTAAAAACTAAATTCCAGTGTAACAGTTTCAACAACGTAACGTTGTCTTCATCAGACACTAACTCAAGACACTATATATATATAGTGTCACATATAAACATCAGACACATATAAACATCAGACACTATATATATATATATATTATATTCTGATTAAACTTATCGATTTACATAATCACGAAACTCACTAACCTGGACATAAATATGTATTTGAGAACATTGATTCTACAACGAATTTTTAAGAAGGCTTCATTTTGTTTTTTGACTGTGTATGTGTGGTTGGATGAAAGCTGATTTTAAGAACGAACTCTATATTTCTAGATAGTCAATAGAGAGAAATTATAGATCAGGTAATAGTGAACTATAGAATAATATTCTAGAGAAAAATAATTGTATTTTTTATCATCATTGTTAAGGCATTCTGTCATTATAATTACGTACTGGTATCTCATAGGTCTTATAATTATTTTATACAGGGCTCATAGTGGTCTGGTCTCTTGTAAATAGTTGAAAAGTGACCAAAAACACACGAAAAAGTGACCAAAATCTCATCACACCCCTTTTTTCCTTTGTCAATTTCTCCATCACCTCTCTCTTTGTTTGTTGTTTTGTTTCATCTTTTCTTCTTTACTTCTTCTTTTTGAGCATCTTCCTTTCTTAAGTTTTCTAAGTATGCTTTGTAGTTACGGTAAGCAGACTTAGCAGATGTAAAAAGCTTCTGAGTAAGTGGAACAAGTTCTGGCCTATTTCCGAATTCGTTCATCCCAGACATTATATTTAACTTAGCATTGAGAGTTCTCAAAGCCATGAAATATTCAAATTCATCACATACTCTTAAGAAGAACATACAAGAAGCATAACATAAGACGAACATGATGAACCACACAAACACACACACACAACGTTGAGCGGAGCGTTAACTATTACGAGAGAAAACTACAAGACTATTATAATAGAAGAAAGAATAGACACAGAAGGGTTCTCAACCCCACCTTCTGTGCTTAAGCATTCACCAACCATCCATTGTGCTTTAGAAAGAATAAAAGCTGAAGTGAGAATAAAGCTGACTGTTTCACATGTGGCAGAAGTACTGAAGCTTTCACAAGAGTAATGAGTAACAAATTTCTGTCTTTTTCCATTTATTTTTTATAATATTTTTCTTAGAAAACTGCCAATGCAAAACATAAATCACACGAAAAAGTCACTTTACCTCCCAAAAAAGTAACTTTTAGTGACCAACTTGAAAAAAAAGTAACTTTGTTTATATATATATATATATATATATATATATATATATATATATATATATATATATATATATATATATATATATATATATATATAAAAAGACTCGCTATGAGCCCTGCTTTATATCTACGGATAAGGGTTTGAACCACAGCATATGAAATGAAATGAAATCTTTGAGTTTTACGTCCCACGGTTATGCCGGTTAGGCTAAAGAAGACGGTGATGAATGAAATGTGGAATGAAGAAAGTGGGAGGAAACGGGAGAACCCCGAGAAAACCCACGCACACGGTGTTTGCCACAGCATGTGATATTCAACTTTCTGAATACATAATATAAGTTTGTTAAATCATCCTAATGAGGGGCATTGAGGATCGTGCTCGAAATATTGACGATTTTCTGAAGAATTTTGGCTACTTCAGGAATTCTGGATAATAATTTAAAATATGTTTCTTACGTTACATTAACAATTATTTCCACAATATATTAAAATTACATTAGACATTTGTTAAAGAGTTTACCATTACTTAAGCTAACGCATTATTAATTCAATGACCTTTCGTGTTTCTTGCCTATTAGTACGCTACCCACCTGGAATTAATACTTTCGTCATGAACTCCAGACAAATCTGCTGCTGAACCCTGTTTTGTTGGAATAGCACCATACAGATGTTTCCATTCTATTTCATCCTTCATCAGCCTTGCTTCCGTGTCTGAAATCACATAATTCAAATGGTTGAAGTAGTAATGAATACAAGATCACAACATTAAGGATAACAATAGTTATATTGATAAACGAAGGTGCGAATTCAATGTTATACAAAAAATGTAAAATACAACGGTTGTTTCCTTCGTTTATTCCGATCCAGTCTGCATTTTATCCTCCTAGTGTATCATTAACCCGGGAGCGGTCGACAGGTGAGCGGAGCGCTCACCCTGGCTTATGTTTTCGTTTCAAAGCCGCCTTATTGGGGTCACAGACTTGAGGCGCAGTCTAGCTGTCTCTTGATGTATCTTGTGTGTGAGAGTCAAGTGTAAACTTTTCATTCTCTTCTGTTGGAGTAGCACTGGCCTTATAAATGTGACTATGCGTAATTGGTGAGTGCCACGCTCACCTGTAGACCGACGGCGTGAGTGATTTTTCTGAGATCATGAACAACAACAAGGAGCAGATTCAGCTACGGCTTGTGAAAAACAGGAAAAAAAAATGTACGATATGCTGCCTGTGAAGTGCCAATGTCTGGGAAACACACTGTCAGCAACTGCTAGAAGTGTAATGGGTGACATCAAGACAGTGATAAGAGATGGAGTAGAAGAGTGTCTTAGTGAAATACCTACTGTATGTATCAAGACATATAAGTGGAGTATTTACACTAAGGTATTTATATCTTTAATTTCATTAGAAATTTCCAATTCAAAATATGAATAGTATGAATATATGATGAGCTTATACTGTACTGAAAACTCTAATTATGTAAATATTTTTAGAAAATGTAATCCTTATGTGATAATGATAAAAATGTAATTTTATGCGACAATGATAATCAACTAATTGTATTGTTTATGGAATAACAGAAATTGATTTTATATAAAAAAAACTTTGATAATAAAAATAGATATAACTTACAATAAGAAATAGTTTTATATAAACATATTATAATTTTATTTGCAATTTTATTTTAATAATAATAATAATAATAATAATAATAATAATAATAATAATAATAATAATAAATCACAAAATGTGAACATATAGAAATGTGTTCAAAATAAATCCCATATAAAGTCATAAACAGCTATAAAAATGATTATATTGTAAGTGAGCGCCGCGCTCACCTGTCGATCACTCGCGTCACAAATCAACACTCGACCGTTCTCGGGTTAATAACAGTTATTCAGGTTATCACTCCTCCTTTTCCATGGTCTCATGGCTACAGCACTAGCTTCCTGTATACCTAACCACAGCCTTGGATACAATGAAATTAAAAAGTGGAAGTGAACCGAGAACTGAAATCTGGGATCTGACTTTCCTGCTCCCTGTCCAACATCTTTCACTCTTCAGCTCAGCCAACAAACCCCACTACTCTTGATTATTAATGAGCACTAATAATGACGATTGAATTACAGAGGAAACAACTGATTTTTTCCTCACACCATGTTCTTAAGTATGTGGATTCTGAAGTACAGCCCATGTAGTCTGAATGACTGACCAACGACTCAAGAATGAAAAATATGTAGTTGGCTTGGAAATAGAACCAGTAAATGTGCTGGTTATTGCACCGAAATCACAAGCTGGAAATTCGAAATCGGTTCCCAGCCCAAGCGCTAATTTTATACTCTTGAATTTGATTTGATTTGATTGAAGTCTAGCGTCCCTTTCAGCAGCGAGGCTATATGAGACGTGGACCTACAGCTTAACGTGAAATCCAAACCACATGAGCTCCTGCCGGGAATCTGGGTCTCCCATACGTAAAAACAAAGTTTTTTTTTAAAAAAAAGTACATATCATTTCTTCTGAAATGTAATCAGATGATAAACATTATTCAAAAGATAGATGGAAATCTTTCTAAAGTGGGTCATTGCTGCTAAAGTAAGACAAGAGAGGAATGTTTTAATATAAATAAGAACATTTCTTCAATAAACTAAATTAGACAGATACCCAGTACTCACCGCCATCTTCAAAACATTCATGGAACTCTTCTTCAATATATTTTCTGATTTCGTTCTGTTCACATGTTATGGAATTTCTGTTATCCCTAAAAATGCAAAGAAAGTACATTGTAAAGATGCAGGACAATACCTTATTTTCAAATTGGTTGATATGAAATAAAGATAAGCAGAACAAATACCTTGAAGAAAAAAAGAACTGAACTCCTACTTCCTTTCTGCAGAGTGCGATCAATACTTCGGGTAGCCAGACAGCTGCTAATTTTACGAGCTAGCTACTATTCTCAGTTTAAGCACATATTTCTGCCTTAAGATAAAACTAGGAATGGATGAATACTAATCGATCTGAAATTTGTAAACTTTTTAAACACACATACACAGTTACACTCGAGAAATAAATAACATACATGAAGCGCAAACCATGTGGTGAATGATAAATAATGTTATAGATGAATGACAAATAAATGAACTCTATGGCACGCGAAAGACCATGATTCAGTTCTCTGCCACTTCGGTGGTAAGTCCTTTCCTTAAGTTTATTTCAAATTTGTGTTTGTATGTAGAAAAATACGTCTATTAGTTTGTACTTCGAAAAGGTCTTAACAACACAATTGTCAAGACTTTTTTTTTCGGAAAATAAGAAATTAATTTAACGCCCGACGCTCATGTCTCTTAGGCTAAAGGAGACAGAATATTAATGGAAGTGAATCATTATGAAGGATCTGGTAGAATGAGAATGTAGGAGGAAACGGGAGAATTTCGAGAAAACCTGTATTGCTCCCTTTTGTTCATGCAACGGTTTGATTGAATTTGTAATGCCACACTATCGATAGTGATCATTATGACAGGCGATAGGTGACATTTACTTAAGCCCTTGAGTCGCCACTAGAAACATTGTTCTAGAAAAATATACTTCAAAGCATCCAGATTCGTTGAACGAGTTGACCTTACCCCAGAGAGTCGACGTAACCTAAGATTTTCCAGACCTTTGCATATGAAGGTAATAGATTTAAAATTGTAGTATAAAACAACTATTTCTGCACCATAAAATTTCAATATACAAAAAGGAGAAAGTAAATAAGATTAGATTATATAAATTATTCTGTTGTTGATAAAAAAAAGTGACATAATTTGTTAAACTGTTAAGTACTAGTTTTCAAATAATAAATTGTGGAATTGAAAACATCTGGAGGATTTCTTCAAATATATAACGATTTGAAGTGAAAAGTAAAACTATAATTATACCTAAAGTTTATTTAGAATATTATTTAAGCAAGATGGAAATTGAAGGCATGAAGTGCTAATAGTTGAACCCACTCCGGGTTCTCACTAATGAAATCAGATGTCTTTTAATATGTACTAAATTCTGGTTGTTACTTTATCTAAATTTTAAGTAAATGATGACCCATTATCTGTCTCAAAATCAGCAGATGGTATTGCAAGTCTCACCAATTTCTCTATGTAAGATGTTGCTGACAAGATTAATGATGATGGTGAAGATGTTTTAAGTCGACTAGAAGATATACACATGTTTCATATGTAGTGCCATCTTGGGAATCTTGTGCTGGAGCTGTTTTCTTTTAATTGCTTGAGTATGTTGAGGTATGTTTATTTATGAGTAGAATAACGCAACGAAGTGAATTGAAAAGATGAAATATTTTATTTATGTTACCGAAGATTGTTATAAAATAATGAATATTGTGTGATAAATGATAATTCTATAGATATAAAATAATGAGATAATGAAAAATAATAATAAAAGTCTACGAAAGAGAATATAATGCATAAGCATAATGTTTATTAAACAACATACTAATCAGCCTTATTCCCTAATAATTACAGGATGAGCGTTACAAACTACGTCAACAAATACAATATATATTACATTACAATCGAAATGTTAAATAAAATAAACAGTGCATTTAGAATTGTGTTTCAAACCTAGCGACTTACTTATCTATTCACTAATAAATTTAATACCACCACTAGTAAAAGTAAGAATTTCTGAAGAACATCTTACTTATTATATTACTTCTGTTAATTATCTTGAACTATACATTACCGGAACTTCTGTTTATGAACAAGTCAAAGATAGAAAAGAGAAAAATATTGTGCACAGATAATGTGATATTTGTTTATGTGAATATTTATGTTTTGTATATATGTATGTCCTTATTTACCAATTTTATTTCAGGTCCAATCTATAATAATATATGTTGTATTCTGATTAATGTTTTGATAATATAATTAATATATGTTTTTTTCTGAATGTAACTATGGCAGTTGTTCGATTCCTTGGGGTACAGGCTCCCTAAATTAAGAACTTGGATGCATTACTGCGATAAATTTGTGTTCGTTGCGCATTAACATCAGAAGACAAGGCATTACAAACCCACGGAGACTATGCTGTCCGGCACAAATTCACATCAGCCAGGATCGAATCAGGGGCTTCTTGTATCAGAGGTGTTTTATCGCTCAGCTAACGCGCACCCAAGGTTTAGTCAGTGCTCACAAGCTTGTATAGACGGCCATCTGGTCGATGTAGATCCCCAAGTTCGTTTTGGAAACATTATATATATATATATATATAACCGAGAAAAGTCCCTTTATCAATTTATTACTTTCAGCTGAATAATATTAATCACATAAAAAATATTTCTAGATTATTTTTTAAAAAGCCATAGGATGCGGTATTCATTATTGAAACAACGAATAATATAACAGAAACGAACATTTTACCGATTAACTTACATGATAAAACTTAAAAAAGCAGAACACAAAAATAAAATATATTAAAAAGTGATATTCAGTATATATATATATATATACGAGGAAGGATCAAATGAAAACCTTAAAAGTTTATTATAAATTTCAAATGTTGTGCTATTGCTTTGAAAGTTGGCAATATTGTTTCGAACAGTATTCTCTTTCTTCAGTAGGTGGTAGAAGAGTCTAGTCAAACAAGCGCCAGCACAGGAGCAGTTTCAAGATGGCCGCCCCACTGTCCACATGCACCACATTAGAACAGCGTTCAGTGATCCGGTTTTTGAGTAGTGAAGGTGTGAAACTAATTGAAATTCATCGCAGGATGGCAGCAAAGTATGGTGATTCGTGTTTGTCCCTGTACCAAGTATACGAGTGGTGTAGGAAGTTTAAAAGTGGCGTAACATCTGTGGAGGATGCTCCTCAACCGGGACAGGCTCACCGCATAGTGATCGACGACAACAGTGTGATAGTGGAACAGCTTATAAAGGACAACAGGCGTATTACCCTGAAAGAAATCGCAACAATAATGAAGATTAACTTTGGTTCAGCTCAACACATTGTGCATGTTCTGCATTTCAATAAGGTATCAGCAAGATGGCTCCCACTTCAGTTGACTGCTGAATTGAAAGATCGTCGCGTCGACGCCTGAAGAACTTTTGCGAGGGTAATGCATTTCTGAATAGTATTGATAAGGGCGATGAGACCTGGGTTCACTATCATCAACCAGAAAACAAGAAAGCGAGCAAGGAATGGCGGCATAGCTCTTCGCCGAAACCAAAAAGATTCCGCACTCAACCATCAGCAGGAAAGGTCATGCTCACTCTCTTCTGGGATTCTAATGGAATAATTTTGGAACAGTACATGGAGTAACCAGTGCCTCGTATTCAAACATGCTGAAAGATCAACTTCGCCCTGCAGTTAGGCGTAAACGGCGAGGACTTTTGTCCACAGGAGTACTCCTACAGCATGACAACGCCCGACCGCATACTACCCGTTTGACCGTTGACACTACCTACGACATCAAATTTGAGTGACTCATTCATTCACCTTATTCACCAGACCTTGTCCCCAGTGACTTTCATTTGTTTTGATCACTCAAAGAAGCGATGAGCGGCAAACATTTCAATAGTGATGAAGAGGTGAAAAATGCGGTGCACAAGGGGCTACAATCTCGATCAAAAGAATTCTTCCACCAAGGTATCCATGCACTTCTGAAACGGTGGAATACTTGCATTGAACGTCAAGAGGACTACGTTGAAAAATAAGAGGTAAGATTTCCTTTTCATTGTTACATTCTAACATTTATTGCACTTTTAAGGTTTTCATTTGATCCTCCCTCGTATATATATATATATATATATATATCCCATGATACACTTACCCAAATGGATTCCAACAATCTTCTGCACTATTCTTGCTCTTTAATGTATTATGTGAGGAAGGGATTCCTTTATTAACCTGAAAACATACGAAAGAAATCTACATATTTTCGCTGATCTCTTAATAAACATAATTAGTGCCTACTATAGAACATTAGAATACCATAGTTTCTTACATTATATTCTTCATAATGTGAATACATTGTAAATATACTCAGCTCTCTACAGTAGCTACAGTACATAGAAAGTTCTTTACACGCCTAAAAACAAAAAATGTAATGTCTTTTCCTTCTATCAAATAATTTGAGTATACTTTCTTATACATTGCTTTAAATAAGTAACCCCCCTCCAAAAAAAAAAAAAATGCAATAATATATTACAATTTAACGCCCCACGATTATACCCGTTTAGGCTAAGGGAGACGGATGATAAAGGCACGTGAATAATGGAAGAATTGGTGGAATGAGGAAGTGGAAGGAAACGGGAATACCCTTAGGAAAACCCAGGGACACAATGTTGTCCACCACAAATTTACTTGTCCGGGAATCGAACCGGTGACCCCACGCACCAGAAGTAAGCGCTCTACCACTGAGACACCGTGACCCCACTTTAAAAAAAAAGAAAAAAAGTAAGTCGGTGGTAGATTGCGTGTTTTGGAGTGCACATGAACGTTAACCAGGGTTTGAATAAACCCGGGCTTTTTTGAGAAAGCCCAACCCACCTGGGTCCATATGGGTTTTTTCGGGTATTTTCGGGTTTAATTGGATTTTTTCGGGTTTAATTCAGTTTTTTCTGGTTTAATCGGGTTTTTTCGAAATATTTCAATGTCTTTGGGGTAAAAGTGTTAAAATGTGATTTATATTTCAAGATTGTCATTGTCACAACTTACAACAATTTTCTACTCACTGCTGTTTTGAAAAAATGGCCGCCATTTTGATATTTTACGTTCGTATGCCGCCAAAATCTATATAAGAAATTTAGTGTGTCTCGTGCTTGTACTCTGAAAATTTTAACTTAAAAGGCCAAGTTGTACCCTGTAGTGTGAGTGGTAGAAGCAGACAAACGAGTTCAGTTGATTTTGTGTTTAACATCCCTTTCAGCAGCGAGGCTATATGAGACGGGACCTACTGATTTACTTGGAATCCAAACCACGAGCTCCCTCCGGGAAGAAGATCCGGGTCTCCCACGCCGAAGACGCGTACACTAACCGCTTAGCCATGAAGGAGCTCGGCAGACAAATGAACAAATGTAGATCAAGTCATTCAGAAGCCTGACTGACGTTCGTCAAATATGAATAACAAAAGGGGTCTATTAATTTAAAACAAAGATACAATTCATGCTGTATGAAATAAATAAATGCTTTAAAATGTCTTATATGAAATTAACATCTTCCAGCGTAAATAAACCTCCTATATTTTCTCCATGAGAATACGGGACACCTCAAGATCCCCTCCTCAACTTTCCAACACAATACAATGAACTGTAGTCTGGTTATGAACAAAAGGTCGCGGTGGCTCAGTGATAGAGCGTTCACTTCCAGTGCATGGGGTCCCTACTTCGATCCCAGCTCGCGCCAAGTGAGCTTTGTGGTGGACAAACACCTTGTGCGTGGGTTTTCTCGGGATTCTTACGTTTACTCCCACTTTCTTCATTCCGTCATTTCATTCATTTCTCATCATCACCGCCACCTTGAGCATGGCAGGCATAACTGTGAGACTAAAACTAAAGATTTCATTTTATTTAATTTTTTTTCAAGAATATAATACGTGAAAGTTCACTAAGCAGCAGCTGCTTTTCTCTTCGTACCCTGCAATTAATTGTACGGACTGAAGATGCCTAAAAACTTAAGATGTGCTATAAAAATGCTTTACAGGAAAACAATATGTAAATTATTTAAATCAGTGGTACAATCTACCTTCAATATTCTTCGCGCGTTTAGCAATATTTATTTACATGACCGTATTTGCCAAAATTACGTTCGTCAGTTTAATCTGATGAAAAGCTGATTTTTCTCCTTGTATCGTGTGTAATTGTCAGGACCAGATTTACATTTTTCTAAGACCTGGACCAAAGCACAATTCTGTGCCCTAGCCTCTGAAAAAGATTATAATTCTTGTTAACTTATCTAGTGTGTTGCTGGAGAAAAGGTCAGTCATCTTCCCTGTGTCTGCAAATGTAGAAACACTCAAAGCCTTTATAGATATATACAGGGTAGCCCAAAAGTAAGTATACAGTTTTGTAATGATTGGCTCATGGCATTGTATATCATTTATTTATTATCCACACAGGGATTAACTTAGTTTCTTCATTGTTTGTTCTTAATTTCTTTTCACTTATACTTGAAGGTTCGAACAGCCAGTAACAAAAAAAAACCATTGTCTTAAGAAATTAAAATGTCATATCTATCAGGGCTGCCAACTTTTCAAACCTGTTCACCCGCTTGAGTCTTCAAAATTCAATTTCGTTACATTAGAACATTGTTTCGGTTAAACACATCCATTTTTTTTCTTTAAAGAAATTTGTGTTTAGCAATATTTGTTAGAGAAACAAAATAAGATTGATTTGAAACCAGGGTGTATATATATATATATATGTGTGTGTGTGTGTGTGTGTGTGTGTGTGTGTTCCGGAGAGTATCCGAGTTTCCATAAAGTGCAATGGAAAAAGTAGCATTGCAAATTTCGTTCGCTATCAAGTCGAACAGGGTGGTGTAATACCTTCCTCGAAACTGTTACATGCAACAGCGTACTGTTCATTCATTAATTACAGGATTTCCAGCCAATGCCAGATTTTTTTTCTTTTATTTGCTTTTGTTTTTCACTTTTCGAATAAGCTGATATTGATAGCAGAAATGGAACGGAGTTAAAATACGGGACATTTTCCTATCCCGACTAAATTTACGGGGACGCGGGACACTCGGGCCCAAACACGGGAATGTCTCGTTTTTTACGGGACGTATGGCAGGCTTAAGGGTAAAATAAATAGTTTTATTGTTGAAGTATTCATTTCCGATCCTTCTGCGTTTAATTTTCCGAGCACTTCTTTCACGGCGTGTACATCAAAACTTCCACTAGTACGGAAATTTGAACTCAGCACTTGAAATAGTAAGCGTTACATAGTCTTCGGAACCCCTAGCATTACGCTTCTTAAATTTGACAAGAATTTTTACGCTATTGCTGGTGTTGATTCTACAGAATAATTATTCGAAAAGTAGCAACAAATGACTGAACTAAACTGTTATTGTTGGAAAACCAAATTTTAGTTGAAGAAACTTGTGTTTTAGTCAAAGATAAGAAATAATACTAATAGTTTTATTAATGTATTTACATATGTACTATTAGTACCGGCACCTATGACGTTAAACCCGTCAAACGTATGAGTGATAACGTCCCTCGGTGTTGCCGAGTCGACGAGCACACTATTCACGGAACGGAAAATATTTTCTAAAGTACATTTTTTTTATACCTCAAATAGGCTATCAGCATAATCCATAAATTAATTTGTTCTATCTCAAGCTAAGGTATTTTTTTTTTTTTTTTTTTATTCATTCAGTGCATTCAGAACTTTATAAAGGTCGTATGTTGAATGTTGTTGTTTACCTTAACGTGAAAGCCTCTAATTCGCCCAAGGAAAGTCTAAAATCTGATGAAAATCACTTACAATGTGATCACCTTAGTTGTACCAATGATATACTAACAAATAGGTCAAAAACACAGGTGGGTTTTAAAGTGGGTTTTTTTAGGTAGGTCCAACCCGAAAAAACCCACCGGGTTTTTTCGGGCTGGGCCCACTTGGGCAAACCCTGACGTTAACAAACCTTGTTCGCAAAGTGTGGAATTGTCATTGATTAATAACATAAACATGAGTCTTCTCGGCCTACTTCCACTTTTTTCCAATGTATTATCATCATTAATTTTCATTGACTGTCTACTTTAGCCATGACTTTAAAATTAAAATATCTTTTCAATATTAAAAAAAAAAAAAAAAAAAAAAAAAAAAAAAAAAAAAAAAAATTAGGGCTGCAAGGAAAGAAATGTAAGTATGTCAGGATTATAGTAGCATGTAAATTGAAACATTCGGGATACCCAATGTTCCAATATTCGGGTGTCTTCATCATAAAGGAAATGTATTTGAAGCTTCTAATAAGGTTAGAAAAATAAACTGAATACGAAAAAAGACAATTTAGACAAAAACGGGGACATTATTATAAATTTTAACAAAAATCACATAGATAATTAATAAATTATCAAAGCTGACTATTCACTAAGTCACTAACTTTTTTTTAGCATATCAATATGTAAAAAAAAAATCATTGACAGTTGGCTACTCTTCTTAAGAAAAGTTACTTGAATAAAATGACGGTAATGTTTACATAAGCTGTATTTCTCAACACATATGACTAGTCGTTATTCAGTGTAAATATCTTCGGTACTATACGGCAGGCAAGCGATAGAGCAGGTAGTGGTTGGGTTTAGAAATAATAATAATAATAATAATAATAATAATAATAATAATAATAATAATAATAATAATAATAATAACAGTAACAGCCGGCCTCTATTTTTTATTTTTTAAATAGCATACGCTTACTTTCTTATTGTAAATACTTACCGGTATTATGAGTGAAACTTCCTGTATTTGGAATAGAATAGAACATTAGTGTGCCGAACAATAATTATATAACTATATATTGTTATATATTACATAACTATATTATTATATTTTAAACGTGTTTTTTATTTGTAAACAAAATTACCTGCTCCATATTTGTAAAGAAGACTACGTGTTTTCTTACACTATTACAACGAGCACGCAGACGACAGGCATCATCAGAACACGTGACAGAAGAGGAATACTAGAGCAGCCGTTGTCTATGAAAAGGGCATACGACACACTCCAGGACTTCCATTGGCATCAGTTTTGGCTATTTAAATCATCTCTCTTAGCTTGCCTAGAGCTCTGAGATTTAACATAACCCAAAATTTTTTACTTGTCTGCGGGACCTTAAACTCTCTCTTTGCTTGTCTGGAGTACTGGGAGATTCTAACCGCAACCAAACAGCTTCCCTGAAGCTTTGTGGTTTTTCCGCCTGCTTAACTTGTCTGGAACTCTGCTGAATTATAGCCCCTTTCTCTCCTTTCACGATTCACCACTATTTGTTTCTCAGATTGGCTGCATAACTACAATTTCATTCCACGAACAAAATCGCAATTTCAACATTTTCCTTTCTTTCCGCATCGAGCCAACCTCCTGAACTCTACGGAATCATTATCCCTCCCTTTGCTTGCCTAGAGCACAAAAAACCTAACTGCAACCACATAGCTTGCCTGGAGCTCTGGAATATGCTTCTCTTGGCTGCCTGAGCCTAGAGACACCCACTTATCAAACAAAAATCTATATATAAAAAACATTGTATTGGTTTTTGGATCTCTATTATAGTAAATTGTGTTATATTTGTATATAACAGAACTTTTATAATAAAAGGTTGGTAAAAGAAAAAAAAGGCCAAATTCCCTTCTGCTAATTTGTTTACATACAGCCTTAACAAATAATTTTTCAATATCTGATATCTCGGCATTCTGTATACACATAAAGAACTAAATATATCAATTTGGCCTATCTCTGATTATCTAAAACCAATGAACACATTTTCTTCTTCTATAGCATTTGATATTTTTATTTAATTTCTTCTCCTTCTTTCAAAGCTTGAAGTTTCAACACCTTTCAATGATACTCATGCTTCATTTACTTTTTAAATATAATTTTATCTTTTTATCATCATCTTTCTGAAGTTGTCCTGATCCTTTGTGGTGTTCTTGATATCTTTTGCGGGCAGCTAAAGAAATTCCTTTTATTTTCTGTGAAATATAGCAAGCATCCCTGACTTTCGGTATATATTGAAGCATTCCCCTATACTTTGATAGCTCCTCTTGCTAGAAGGATAAAAAAAGCACCCAAGAAACACATTCTACGTGAACAACTTTCTTGTGACATAAATTACCTATTTTCTGTATTTATATTTCTTGTTTCATTTCATTCACTAAACTCAAGCTTAATCGTATTCTTCATCCTAATTGCTTTGATGACGCTGAAAGATTTATTAGACACTAGAATTATAACCTACAGTATGGAAAGAGCACTTCACAATATGTAAAGCCGTTTATAAACTGCAAAAAAATTATTTAACTCTGCAAGTAATGTCCTGGTAGATGGATGATCAATGGTACATGTCCTATGGTAGATGAATGATCAATGGTACATGTCTTATGGTAGATGAATGATCAATGGTACATGTCTTATGGTAGATGAATGATCAATGGTACATGTCCTATGGTAGATGAATGATCAATGGTACATGTCTTATGGTAGATGAATGATCAATGGTACATATCCTATGGTAGATGAATGATCAATGGTACATGTCCTATGGTAGATGAATGATCAATGGTACATGTCTTATGGTAGATGAATGATCAATGGTACATATCCTATGGTAGATGAATAATCAATGGTACATGTCCTATGGTAGATGAATGATCAATGGTACATGTCTTATGGTAGATGAATGATCAATGGTACATGTCCTATGGTAGATGAATGATCAATGGTACATGTCTTATGGTAGATGAATGATCAATGGTACATGTCTTATGGTAGATGAATGATCAATGGTACATGTCCTATGGTAGATGAATGATCAATGGTACATGTCTTATGGTAGATGAATGATCAATGGTACATGTCTTATGGTAGATGAATGATCAATGGTACATATCCTATGGTAGATGAATGATCAATGGTACATGTCCTATGGTAGATGAATGATCAATGGTACATGTCTTATGGTAGATGAATGATCAATGGTACATATCCTATGGTAGATGAATGATCAATGGTACATGTCCTATGGTATATGAATGATATATGGAAGTTAACTGGCAAACGAGAGGAAACGAGAGAACTCAGAGAGACTGCTACCATTTATATCAATTAATTTATAACACTTGCTAAAATGATAGTAAAGCGAACAAAGATAGCGTTGCTTTAATTAAGCTTGTTCTCGCTTTGAAAATTGACTATTTGTTAAGTTGGAGGCTTTTCTGCATAGCTAAAAATGCCCACGAACACGTTCCACTGCGATTTGTAATAATAATAATAATAATAATAATAATAATAATAATAATAATAATAATAATAACAAACTCGCTCTCTTTATAAGAACGTAAGTAATTGCTAAATATCCACCATGCAAAACTGATATCACTAACAAATTTGCTCAACAATGTAATGACAAAATGAACCGATTACCTCTTCAAGATCAATGTGTTCATCTTCTTTCCCCGTTAATTTCTTTTCATCACTGTGGTGTTCTAATATGGAAACATCCTCACCTAAAAAAAATATACATACCAAGCTAAATTTACATGCCTCATTTTTTTTAAAAATACTTACAAGAATCACTGGATAAAGTACAGTCAAAAATTACAAAGAATACGATCAAAACGTATATCAATATTAACTTAAAGTACTGATAATAAATGAAAACCTTCCACAGGTACAATTAGTGATAATGAAGATGTTTTTCCTGGATCCAACTATAGAAACAGTCACCGGTAAAACAAGACAACTAAAACTAATCATTTACTGTAATACGTACCAACAAATTAGGTGCAAAATATGTCTAATACTATTCACAGTATGTATTAGATATTACTAGTTACATTCATAAAACTAGAAAAATAAACACAGTGCTGAACAAGACTGCACTTATTTAATATAAAAACACATTTGCACGTGACGTTTCGATCTTCTAGCCAAGATCCTCATCAGACGTACACTCTGATTAGATTCTTGGCTAGAAGATCGAAACGTCACGTGTAAATGTGTTTTTATATTAAATAAGTGCAGTCTTGTTCAGCACTGTGTTTATTTTTCTGATTTTATTTGCAAGACGTATGACTATGATTGTGTGTCATAAAATAATACTAAACGGTTTTTCGTGAAGCATTTGGTGTAGAAACGAAATGGTTCCAGTAGGAGTTTCCATGTTCCGATTGCATGTTAAGCTGAAGGTCTATATTTCATACAATCTGTACAGAAATGGAAGTTAAAATACCAAATCAACCAATGAACCATTTAGTATACAATAATCACATACTACGTACGGCATTAGGAATTCCATTTCCTTTTTTCCTCTCCATAGGATTTTAACTAAACGTACTGAAGAAATGAGTATTCCTTATCCACCTAGAATTGCTTCCAGGCAAAGTAAAAGGCGCTCTTGAAAAACAAGCACGAAAATTCATTTCCAAAACTATTTACTATTGGATCACTTGGTTAATTTGGACTTTAGCGTTGCGTTCAGCACCGAGACGATATAAGACGTGGACCTAAAGATTAACATGCGATCCGTACGTGAGTTCTCACTGGAAACTGAGGCCGGTTTTCCCGCGCTAAAGGTTTGTTCCATAACCATATAGCCACTAGAGATAATTTTTATTGGAATTTAAAGTTATTTTTCAGCACAAAGACTGCGTAAGGCGTGGATCTACAGCTTAATTTGGGATCCAAGCACTAGCACTGCTAACAAAAATCGAACCTGGATCTCACAAGAAAAAGGCGAGAATGATAAATATTTAAGCACGAGTTAAATTTTGTATTTCTGTAATACATCAGGTAGTCTAAAAGGTAGTGTCTTGTCCACGAGATGGCGTTAGTGGCCCAAATTTCAGTAAGGCCTAATGTCATCTGACAGGTGACAGCTGAAGCTAGTAGATGTTGGAACTCTTGTAATCTGTCAGGCATTGTACTGTGAAATGGGTGAACTTTCCGCAAAACTCTCTGCATTTCACGATTTTATTTTGTCACAAATGCTGCACAAGCCCGTGAAGGTATCTGTGTTATTTACGGGCAAGATATGTTCTTAAAAGCAACAGGCGAAAGATGATTCAGTTGCTTTCGTTGTGGAAATTTCGATGTCCAAGATGGACACTGTAGTGGGCGAACAAACACAAAGTGAATGATATTCTGGCAAAAGTACAGCGAGACTAGCAATATAAGCAGTTATAATATCGGTAAGGACCTCAGCATCCATCAACAAACAATGTTAAACCATTTGAAGAAATCTGGTTGCAAAAAGAAGCTCGATGTTTCATGCCACATGATCGACTCAAAAATATTCACTCCATCAAATTCCTATCTGCGAATCTGTACTGAAACCTTACAAACTCGAGTCATTTCTGAAGAGGTTAATCACGAGTCATGAAAGTGGATAACATACAACCATTAACACACACACACACAGAGTGAAAAAGTGAATGACTGGAGTGAGATTCGAATCCGGGATCTCTGGTATACTGTGCCGATGCGTTAACTACTACGCCACCGAGTCCGCTTCTCAGAACAGCCACACACTCTCGTCCAAGCACAGCAGCTAGGCTGTGGTTTGAGTGGAGAGCACCGACTTCAAGAGTGAGAGAGTGTGTGGTTGTTCTGGGAAGCGGACTTGGTGGCGTAGTGGTTAACACATCGAAACAGAATGCCAGAGATTCCGGATTCGAGTCCCAGTCCATTCATTCACTTTTTCACTCTTTATGTGTTATTGAATTCGCACTAAGAAAGGGTGAGGTGTGCAAAAACAAGTTTAAATTGGTTGTTTCTTCCTTTCAGTAACATACAACGATGTTCGAAAAAGATAGTTGTCGGAGCAAGTAAAAGCTCTACAGTCTGTGCCAAGGCCCACAGTGACGCCCAAGAAGGTTATGCAGGGTGTCTACTAAAATTCCAAAATGAAATTTCATGACTTTTTTGTGACCTTTTCTTTACCAAATCGTAAAATTTCATAACACTCTCAAAAGCGAATTTGGGTGCGAATTAGGCCGAATTTTCATTCATTCGATAGAAGCGTGGTTTGCTTGCGATTTGATAGCGTCTAAAGTCGATCATAGACATTTCTGGTGGTGAATTTTGACGCTTTATAAACAAAATTTTCCTATCTGTATTTACACTTTTACAGATTTTAAAAAATCGTGACTCAAAAGCTAAATTTCGTGACTTTTTCTTGACTTTCATGACCATTTTCTGATTTCGTGACATTCGTAACTTTCGTGACCGATAGACACCCTCTTATGATATGAATTTGGTGGAATTCGGTGGAAGGGCATCGTGCATCACCAGCTGATGCCGCCAGGCAGAACGGTCGATTATGACCTGTGCTGCCGACAATTAGCGCGAATGCATCTAAACATTCAAAACAAATGGCTGGAACTGTCAACAAAATGGGTGTCGTATATCAAGCTGACAATGCCAGATTGTATACACCTTTAACGATCCGTCAAAAATTCAGAGAACTTGGAAAATGAAATGAAATGAAATCTTTACGTTTTGCGTCCTACGGTTATGCCGGCTAGGCTAAAGGAGACTGTGATGATGAGAAATGAATGAAATGGTGGAATAAAGAAAATGGGAGGAAACGGGAGAACCCCGAGGAAACCCACGTGCACGGTTTTTGTCCACCACAAAGTTCACTTGGCGGGAGCTGGAATCGAACCCGGGACCCTATGCACCAGAGATGAACGATCTACCACCTAGCCACGGCGGCCCCTCTCAGAGAACTTGGTTCGAAGGTTTTAATGCATGGCCCGGATCTGGCACTCAAGACTATCATTTGTTTCGGTCTCTGTACAACTTCCTGAATGGTTAAGAATTTACGAATTAGATTTCTGGGCTTTCGGCATCTATGGCCATGTTAGTCCGTCACGTATGAGGGATAACACCCCTCGGCGATCACACTGTCCGAGGAAAGGGAAGGAAGAAAGCGGCCTGGGACCTATATGTTAGGTACCACCCGGCATCTGCCTGGTGAGAGGAAAACCCAGGAAAATCTCACTCAGCACGACTGGCGTAAAAAAGCTTTTACATTTTTTCGACTGAGTGCCCCCACCGAGAATCGAACCCGGGACCGCTCTTCCTGAACGGTGTTAAGGTACTTTCAAAAGAGGCCTATGAAAAGCACGTGTTACAACTTTTTTTGAGCAGAAACCACGGAAGCTCTACACTAACGGGATAATGGTGTTGCAAGAAAAATGGCAGAAGGGCATCGAACAAAATGGCGCATACGTTGTTTCATAATGTATTTTCAAATCACAAATATATTCCCAATTTTCAATTCCAAAGGCTCTATACTTTTAGACAACCCAACAGATAAATAAATAAATAAATACATTCTTATAACAATCTTACTGAATAACAAGTTTTTATATACTTACCTTCTGTTTTCTGATCGGCAACGCATTTACTAAGAGAGTTTCCATCTTCCGTAAGCAGAGTCTTACCTTCCATATCAAACCGCAATGACTGTATTTCGCTTATGTTGTCAGAGAGATTCTTCTGTTCTTCTCGAACTTTTAACAATTCTTGGATAGCTGCCTCTCTTTTGGCAAACACTTCAGCCAATTCTGAAAGAATAAAACTAAATTAAGATCAAGAACTAAGCAAAACTAAAACATTTCTCATTTTCAGTTTCCAATCATTCATCCATTAAAAAACAAGTTTCAATTGTATGAATTTAGAAAGATTTACTACTAAACTACGTTTTGCTTGCTTGCTATATCAATGAAAATATTCAAATTTAAAAATTCTTTCCATGACAGATTTTAATTTTTCAACTTTCACTTTCATTCCAGTCATTATAAATATTCAATATGCAATCCAAAGGTGCTTCAATGAAACAGTGTGACTTCCCTTTGTTCTTTACGAGTGTAAAATTCGTATTCTATGAAATATTTAAAAATTACTAGTTGAAATCCCCGTTCTTTGTGCCAGGGGCACCTATAAATTAATGAATTGCCAGATAAATTTTCTGTAGGACCCAAGAAAGTTAAGCATAGCCTATAGTTGTCAACACTGTCGTTAACTCCATTAAAAAAAAAAGCCATGTAACAATTCAAAAGCCCCTTTCGAACTTGAAAAAAAAAAAAAAAAAAACAATTGAATTGAGAAAATTTTTAAAAAGAGATTTTTTCCCGGGCTCTTCAAAGGCTCCAGCCCCGCCTTACAAGTTTCGCAAAAAATAATGGCAGAATCGTCTGAAATGCATTACTGAACATAGCCCTTGTGACGGGCTGAGTTAGGGAAAGGGGTTTAAAAGTTTCGCACAGAATAACGGCTGCACCACAGTAGAGGGGGAGACAAAGGTTCTACTTTACATCGAAAGAATGTTTGTGGAGAATATTTGAGGTGTATTTTAACCCGTCCCCCACTAATGATGTATTTGAAAATGAAATGAAATGAAAAATTTCAGTTTAACATCTCCATGATTATGCCTGTTTAAGCTAAGGGAGACGCTGATAATGGAAGAATTGGTGCAATGTGAAAGTGAGAGGAAACGGAAGTACCCAAGAAAACCGCCGGAAACGATGTTGTCCACCACAAACTTACTTGGCCGAGGACCGAACAGGGACCCCACGTACCATATGTAAGCCTCTACCACTGAGCCACCGTGCTCCTTCTGATACGTATTTGAATCGAAGCGAAATGAAAAAAAAAAAAAAAAAAAAAAAAGCTCAATCTGGCTCAAGTGCTAACCATGTTTAAATGATGCAATCGTCACTCTTTGCGAAATATTTAAACCCCTTTAGGATAAACAATTCAAACTGAAATAATGAAAAGCCAGTTTCACCTAATTATTAACTATACTAAAAAAGAAGTTTTCATAACTCCATGTCTCCATCTGGTACCATTCATATTCTCCATAACTATACTCAAAAGGAGTATTAAATATACCAAACCAAATAAATGAATCACTCAAACAAAGCCCTACAATATTATAAAGATATCAAGGATATGTTATTTAAAAGAGGTTGGAGCGACTGAAATGCCCATCATATGAGTCACTTTCAAAGGTAAAAAAAATGAAAACTACAACACCAAGTTTAGTCAGCAGTCTCTGGCTAAAGTTACCCTGCCAAGAAGTTACTGAAATACCAGAAAACGTAGTAATCGATGGGAGAGATTAGGATAATATTGTGAGTAGGGTTTTACACTTCAAAGCATAGATAGTATACATCATCGTTTGAGGAGTTACATTGAAGTGCATATCGTTGCTGAGCCTTTAAAAAGATCTATGTACAGATTTTGCTCAAAGTATGATTTTACAGATATAGGTGAAGTTTAGTATTGAGCATATACCTACAACCGTTATGTGATATTGTTCATTTAAGGGGTTGTTACGCCATAAAACAAACCCCGCTACGTGATGCTGCAGTCAAACTGCTCCTATCATTTTCTGTTGTTCGCAAAGACACCTAGCTGATTTTATGTTTGAAGGTAGCAATAATGCGCGTCCAGTAGTTGCACATATCCGAGTTTCTTCCTGCAGCCTCACAAACAATGCTGCAGTTTTTTCTCTCTGCTTTAAAATTTTAAATTTTACACATAGCATTTTTTTTTTTTTTTTTTGTTATAATGACGATATGTAGGAGTGTATTGAAGTGAACATTAGAACACCATGTCTGTTGGTCATTCATGGATGCTTACGGACAGATTTGAACATTTCACAGCGTTCAACATTGTAATGGTTCGCAGTGGTGGTTTCACACCGATGCAGGAAGATATTATGAATTACCCCCACCATTGATCACCATACAGAATCTTTTACGGTTGGAAATGATTATTTCCATACTAGCGTTTGGTTACCTGATTCACTGGGTGAAAATAAAAAAAAAATAATAATAAAATAAAATAAATAAATAAATAAATAAATAAAAGCTTTAATAATGCATAATTTCTTATCACAACTGACTGGTAGTTATAAAAATTAAAAAAAAAAAAAAGCGAGTAGGCTTGCGCGGTTTAGTGCGTCTTCGGGAATACGCTTGGATGCAATGGTGACGTTCTTCTGGGTTCATAAATCCACGGCGATTTTCTTCCTCGTAGGTTAAAAACTGAGTTTTGTATAAGTAGATAAATGGTTGATGGGGCAAAACGCCAGTGATGTAGTCAGTCAAGGAGTGGGTCGTCGGAGCCAGACGCCCAAATTCCTTCCAACTATTTGAACCTATGGACGCCCATGCATAATACATTCAAATCGATATCAATTTAATAGAAACATCTTGAAAAAAGTGCAACGTAAAGGATTAACAGGCGTTGGACCACCTTTGACCTCAGAACAGATCTAATGCGATGTAAAATGGAGTCTTGAAGATCGTAAACGGTAACAAGTAAAATATCACACCGCCTCGCTTGCAGTGCATCACTACGCTCCTTGAGAGAAGATGTAGGCGAAAATCTGCACCGGGTTCGTGTACCCTAAACGGAATACAAATATTAAATTATTTTAAGATCAGGTGATTGGACAGTTGTCCAATTTCATCCTGATGTTCTTCAAACTACGCATCAATAGCTTGAACTGTGTGAATGGGCCCATTATCGTCTTAAAATATGGCGTTATTGCAACAATAATATCTAGATCATATGATACACATGGTCCCCTAGAATGGCGACATAATCACGGGCAGTGACGTCACCGGTAAGTGTCATCACAGAATTCTCTGAAAACCTCGATATTATAACCCCACAGTATAACAGTCATTTCACCTTTGGGCAGAGACACTACGGATCTTACATTTCTTTTGGGCATCCGCTACAAATAAACACTGCCCGTGCTTTGAAATAAGGTGAAGGATGACTCATCACACCATATTACACTTTCCAGTTATCAGCAGTCCATGTTGCGTGTTCGCGGCGCCATTGACTTTTTGGATTGATTTAGTTTAGCGTCCCTTTCAGCAGCGAGGCTATATGAGACGTGGACCTACAGTTTAACGTGGAATCCGAACCACATGAGCTCCCGCCGGGACACTGATGTTTTGGTAAGCCACTACTGTCCTTTATCAACAGTTTCGCCCATGCAACCCGACTTCGTATTTCCATATCCATGTAACTCGCAGCGGACTATGATTATAAAGACAGGTTTTGGGTGGTGCTTCTTGAGTTCTTCCGTCTCTTATACCCAAATCGCATGACGTTTCAGAGATATGATCCACTTTAATGCTCTAAGGGACCTGTCACTGAGAGGTTTCTTTGAACTCCGTTGTGACTGTGATGTGTTAGTAGCTCGCCATCCCTTTGACACTGTTCTTCGTCACACACCCAACATAATTGCCATCTTTGTCACGCTTGGACTACATAACCGACCGCAACAATACCTTTCGAAATCACAGAGGTCGCCTATTTTACAGTATCATCGTCTGCTTAGTTAACTGTACACTGCCGTTTTATTGCTTCTCTCGTAGTACAGAGTTTGGTCTAGCACACCGCAACCAACTCATCGCAGACTATTCGTTGCTGCGATTACCGACTATCCATTGGTAACCAGACATCTGGCATGTTTCCACTAAATTGATACTTTTACCTATTTACAAGAATATTTGTTTTATTTATTATTGTTTCTTTCTTTTATTTATTATTATTATCAACGATTCTTCCACGGATCAGCTGTCTGTGTACAG
Source organism: Thermobia domestica (assembly GCF_964235325.1). Taxonomy (NCBI): domain Eukaryota; kingdom Metazoa; phylum Arthropoda; class Insecta; order Zygentoma; family Lepismatidae; genus Thermobia; species Thermobia domestica. Next base: position 2,537,368 of record NC_137455.1, read on the forward strand.
TTAAGCACACACAAATATCACATTGAGGAAATGAGTGTAATTATTTACTTTAATAGTAATAGAAAGGGCTGTTCTCTTGTATTTTCTACCGGGAATAACTGCATCCGGTCTAGAAAACTAGGACTAAGAAAAAGGAACCCGATGTGCTGACCACACACCACCCCAAAGTCGTGATTGCCACAAGTTCTCTTCTACGTCTTAGCACCCTAAGGGCTATTGCGTTCAGACAGAGAGAAATAACTTAAATCACTTACACTCACATGCTTTAATAACTGTTAACATATGTTTATAAATTACGTGAATGATCATTTCGTTTTCTGTTTATTATTATTATTATTATTATTATTAATTCTTCCTATTATACATTTCTCAACACGTTGACTACCACTTGTATGGAATTCCATATACACGGCTCTCCCGTGCAGCGCCGCGTGTACGATTTTTCATACAAAACAATATAATCCAAGTCTCTTGTGTTCGTTCTATAGGTATATATGTAATTAGATACATATGGCATAGAAGTCAAAATTTAATGTCCACGCCATGTATATGGAAAACCATACACAAAGACATTTATGGGGCTAAAACAAAGAATTATTGTTGCCCCTGGTGCACAGGTGATAACGGTGAACAGTTTTAAATTTAAACAAATAGAGTTTTAATTAAGCGCGAATTTAACTTACAGTGTACAGTGGGGAAGGCTCAGGAGTTCTCTAGGATTGTTACAATATCGAATACCGTGAAATGCACTACAAACTTGTCCGCAAGCTCCCAGCAATGTTCAACAGATATTGTGTTCTAGTGTTCATTTCAGTGCAGACCTATATACGCACTTCAATAGTCGCCCCCAAACGAAGGTGCAGACTATCCATGATTTGCAGTATGAAATTCTCTCTCACCCAGTGTATTCTTCTGACATGTCTCCCAGCGATTACAACATTTTTTGGTATCTCAATCACTTCTTAGTAGGATAGCTTTATCTAGAGACCACTGATTAATCTGGTATTGTATTTTTCACTTTTCAACCTTTGTAATTGACAATCATTGGTTGGACATTTCAGTCGCATCTACCTAATATTAACAACGTTTCTTCGACAATTTCGCAACATTGTATTATTTCTTTGTGTTATTGATTAGCTTCCTTACGCTGATTTAAACACTTTTTTCTTTGCACCAACGTGTCACCTATACCTTAACGTTGGATGAAAATACACTAGCTCTCACCGGGAATCAAATCCAAAACCAATGCATTTGAACCATTTGGCCAGAACAAGGCACATTTAAAAAGATGTTTCGATTTTGTTAGGAAAACGAAACAAACGCACTGAACTTTCTCACTCGAATTTCTTAAACAGATTCGTGTTAGTCTGCAGCTATTACTGAAACATTTATTTGAGAAATGCGAAAAAAAAAAAATGTTTTGGAAAACTTTGTTAAAAGAAACTAAGCCCAAAAGTAAAGTACCCATTGGTCATATTTCCGTTAGAAATAACTTATGCCATAAATTAGAATTATTAAGGAAATAATTGTATGAGTATGTACTGAAATATTTACTATGAGCAAAAGCGTCTGAGTAATTCTGAGAAAATCGTTAAAAAAGTCACCCCCAAGAATAAACTATCCCTTGTGGATCTTTTCAGGACAAACGAGCTATTCTATGTTGTTAGTGTTTCCATAGAACATTTATTTATGAAATACGAACAAAATCGTCTGAGTCGTTCTTAAGAAAATCGCAGGACAAAACTTACTTCCAAAAATAATATACCACCTCTAGATTTTCAGAATGATGCAATTATACCATATCGTTCGGTTATTTATGTAACATTTATTTATGAAATATGAACAACAATCATCTCCTGAGTTGTTTTAGCGAAGATCATCGGAAAAAACTTACCCCCAAAGGTAAACTACTCTATCTGTAATTTTAAGCATAACGATTTTGCTATATTGTAATTTGCAAATAATTTATGAAATCTGGACCAAGTAACTCGAGTGATTTTTAAACAAATCGTCGGGAAAAATTTCACAGTCAAAGTAAACTACCTCTTTTGGATTTTTCTTTTCGGAACAAGCGAGTTATACCATATTGTAAGGTTACTACTGAAATTAGAACAAATTCGTCTAAGTCATTACTGAGAAAATTGTCATAAAAATTCACCCCTGGAGAAAACCACTCCTTTTGGAAGTCTTCGGGACAAACGAGTTATGCAGTATGTTAGGTTATTAATGAAACATTTCTTTACGAAATATGAACAAAATTGCCTGAGGTGTTAATGAGAAAATCGTCGGGAAAAAGCTCAACCTGAAAGTAAACTATTCATTCTGAATGTTTATATGACAACGAGTTATGCGATATTGTTAGGTTATTAATGATACGTTTACTCACGAAATGTGATTGATAAAATTGTGCGAAAAGAATGCATCCCATACAGTAAATTACATCTTATGTGTTTTTTCAGAGTAATGGCTTATGGTACGATTGAAGGATGTTAATAAAATATATATTTATAAATAATGAACATAATCGTTATAGCTGTTTTTGAGAAAATTTAGTTATTTTAAATTTTCATCCTTCAGTAAATTACCCTTACTTTTAGGTGTCGGAGGAAAATTCGAAACGATAGAATATTATAAAAACCTCATGTAGAATTCGGTCCAGATATGTTGAACAGTATGGCCTCTATTTGAGTGCATCTAAAAGTGTGACGAACCGACAGACAAACATATGGACAGACATCGAAAAATCATTTTTTTGATATGTAGTTCCCATGAAACTTGAATTCATTGAAATCTCGAATTCGATCTTTATCACTATCACCACACTTTCTTCTTTTGTCGTTCAAATGTGAAAACGAATAGGCCTACACCGACACGTGATAATTTGTAATCCCCAAAATTTAATGAGTTACGTTTAATGTGTTGTCATGATAGAAAAAAAGCTTATGCCTGTTTATTATATCATTTTAATATCAATTTTTTACGCTACTGTATAATTTAGAAGAATGGTATGATTATAGTTCATACACATTTAATCTTTTGGAAGCATTCGTGTTCCTCGCATCTAGACCTATATAGTTTAGTTTTGTTCAAGAAAGCATTCTTTATTCCTTACACGGAAAAACGATTGCATTTCTTGTACTTATGTTGTTTCGGTTCTTATTAACATGAAAATTATACACTTCCTATAGTGTTTTGTAAAATAATAATAACAAAAAAGATAGGATGGGATGAGATAGGATTCGATCTGGCGTCAAAACAGTATAATAACTACGGTACTAGTCCACCACTCTACCCACCTAACCACGGAAACTACTTTTGGTTGCTTTCTACTTCTTAACAAATAAATGCTCATAACCATGGTGTGTGTCACTTCCAACCTCAAGGCAAGAGTTTTCCTGTTTGTTTCTATATTTTCATACATTATGGTTACAGAAGCTAATTTATATTTGGCAGACAATCTAGACACTCGGTTTAAACCAATAAATGCAATATTTTACTCCTTTCCAGTTCCTTGATCCAACTTTCCTACGAAATTCTGAAATTCACTCCGTAATCGTGCTCTGCTACTGCAACAATCCTTCGAAAGCATGATTGTCAGTATACACAAAACTGAGTATAATTTTGTTTTTTGCTTATATTTTTATTATTTTATTATATTTTTTGCAAATATCTCCTTACATGGCTTGCTTTCTGTTATCTCCAGTTACTAATAACTGAATTCTATCCATAAACGTAAGGAAAATGGAATAAATGCGAAAAATCGTGAGTTACAGTATACGCACTTTTTTTTTTTTTTTTTTTTTAAGCAGTAAGTACATATGTTGTGAGGAATGACAAGGAGATTCATGCTCATGTGTGAATACTGTGCTGCATAGAAAGCGCAGGATCAGTTAGTACTTCCTAAATTTTTGAATAGAGTTAACAACGTAGCTCCAAATTTTTCGTACAGAATATTGTACGCTACGGATAGAGCTGGATTTAGGTTTGGTGAGGCCTTATGTGTTTAGATGAACGTAGGCATCCTATATACACAAATGAAGAAACTAATGATATTTTAAAAATTAGGCTATCAGAAGGAGGGTGTATACATCATAGCACTTACACAACACGAAGCCCTGTTGCATATGTAGATTTTATCTTATTCACTGTTTCTCTTATATTTTGGAAACGTAAATCCAGTTTTTTCCTTTATTTTTTTTGAGCGGGGGGGGGGAGTCCCCCAAGAGAATGGGGCCCTAAGCTATAGCTTGTTTAGCTTATACGTAAATCCGGCATTGGCTACGGAAGATATAATGCAGACACAACAAGAAAGAGGTTGAAAACGATGAGTGTCTGTCGAAATCTGAATAGTAAGAGCGGAAATTTAGGACATTCTAAAAGAAAATTGTAGAAAGGAAAGAAAAGAAAGTTAGAACGAAGACAGAAGCCGATTGTGATGCATGAAAACTTTTGAAATAGCGTGCCAAATGACCCACCACTGAATATTTATGATTATGATCAACATTATAATCATGAACTCCATTAGCCAAAGAAGATAAGCAAGATGTCACTTCACTTTCTCTTCTTACCTTCGTTCACAGTTGCATCCTTTGAATCGGAGCTAATCAACTCAAGCAGACCTTTTCCATCGTGACTTGCTTTGAAGCTCGGTCGGAAAAAATGGCTGTTATCCAGCTGTTGCTCATATGAAAGTCCTTAATACACAAATAACAAAAGTATTAATTTCTACTATTCACTTTCACTGTCCAGAACAACCACACTGAATTATAACGTGAGATACAAAAAATTAAATCTACCCTTGTACCATGACATACAAAGGTAGGTTTACGTTTCTTATTAGAATATACCATATAGGTTCAATCAGTAAATATAAACTGTGATGTTCATTGGACTTCAAAAAGTAAAACAGAAACTACTTCAACACACACATTTTGAAATATACAGTCATTTTTTTAATCACTTTTCATTCAAACCCTCCTCTCCTTTTTCCCATGGAAAGTTGTAAAAACAGCCTCTTTCAACAAGTTGTCTATCAAAATTTAGAAATGCAATTTTGAGCCTTTTTTTACTAACATTTTCTTGTCCTAAACATCGTATTCCATTTCTTGCGTACAAGGAGAAACTGAAAAGTTTTAGGTCTAAACCAGAAAATAAATACCTGTGGATAGTTAAGCCAATGGCCTATGGAACCCGGAGGTTCAATGTCGCGTTCACAAAAGCTCTCCACTGACTTCTATCCTTAGCTAACTGCATATTGTCCTTAATATTGTCCTCCCAGTTAGGATCTTGAAAGCATTTCTACTTTCTTCCATTCTGGCTACATGATCTGCCCATCCGAGCTTCCTACACTTGATGACCCTAACAATGTTGGTAAACGGTATACATAAATTATTTAGCTCCTCGTTATGAAGTTTCCGCCATACCCCATTTCCGTTCTCTTGGGTCCGAATATTTGTCTCAGGATCTTATTCTCAAATACATTCAGTCTGCGTTCTTTCCTCAGAGTAAGCGACCATCTCTTGCAAACATACAGAACATCAGGCATGATTATAGTTTTATATTTTCTAAGCTTCAAATTCCTCGACAGAATTCGCAACAAAAGAGATTTTGAACCGGTTAATAACACAAATTCCCTGCTTTCAGTCGACATTAAATTTCTTCGTGAATATAGTTTTCATCTGTTAATATTGAACTTAGATTTTTGAAAGTATCCACTTTATCAAAAATATTACTTGATGTTTTAATGCATCCATAATTTGCCGTATATATATAATGCTACTAATCTATGGTGCAAGACATTTTCATTTTAGGAACAGGGTCACTGATGTCAGGGAGATGTTGAAAATTGAGAAGTTAAGAGTGTCGTTGACAATATGCCGGCCAGCTAGAACTTTTCGAAGTTAAGAACAGAGTGGGTGAGAAATAAATTGGAAGCCTGTCATGAATTGATGTTATGACAACTATTACGTATAAGCAGGAGCGTTGTCTTAATGACTACTGTCTTTTGGCCACCGATCTTTGTCTCTGTGAGACGTTGTCCTCCATTTGAACTCGAAACCGGGACTAATTGGCCATAAACGCGATACATCTGCCGACTCACTCACGAAGGACTCCTGATAAAAATACGTTGTACTAATCTTTACATAGGCCTACTTGTTAATATAATTGTCAAGAGTCATTTCAGAACGACAAAAAGATAAACAGTTCCACAAGTGAAACCATTACATATGGACAGTCCATACAGAATTACACATGGACAATTTCAGAGCTAAGAAGAACTAATTTAATCCAAGTTAGTTCATTACGCTTTTATTAGTCCAAGTTAAAGAAATACAGCGACTTAATTTGCATATCAGCCAGAAAAGTGAATAAAGATACGAATTATTTGAGTCCACTTTGGCTCTGATCCATTTATACATAAATAGATACCAAAGTTATTTCTGATTCCAATAAATGCCTCTCGTGGGATTTGTATGACCCCCCCCCCCAAAAAAAAGTAAGGCATTTCGACATATTTTATCAATAATAAACATTATTAAAACGAAACAATATTTAGAATTTTTCTTTGATTGCAATTGCATAACAATAATAACAAACTATAAAAAATCACAAAAGAAACATTAAAAAAAAATGTTGATTTTGTAGAATAATCTCTTTGAGTGATGAATGGGGGAATTTAGGTCTGAATATAATACGAACAATACACGGGAGTGAAACGTGATAACTCACAAATGTGTGTGTATCAAGATTTTACGAATATTACACTTTTACGAACATTTTTTTTGTTTGTTTGTTTGTTTAAACAGCCAATCCTGATGCAACACTCATACACATTAACCAATCGAACGAGAAAATTATTCAGATCAACTTCAAACAGTTGTAAATTCTTTATGACATGATTTGCCAAATGCACCTTTGCTCGCTTTTCGTTTTTCTTCCTTTTGCTTTAAGTCTATAATAGACATTGAGAATACACTCCAACTTCAATAAACTTTATATGCCATTTTGATACTATATTGAAACTACTTTCTGCAGAAAATTCTAACGTTCGTAATAGGTTAGGAGTTACACATAGGAGATGATCTTTACTTAACAGATTGCATTTGAAGATCGTCATCTATAGAATATACCGTAAAACAAATAGTATACTACTAGGTACTTAATTGTAGAGGGACAATTAACTAACTAACTCTATGGCCTATGGAACCCGGAGGTTCAATGCCGCGTTCACAAAAGCTCTCCACTGACTTCTATCCTTAGCTAACTGCATACAGTTCCTACTTTGTATTCCAATCTCTGCGAGATCCATCTTAATATTGTCCTCCCATCTGCGCCTAGTCTTCCTAATGGTCGTTTTCCGATTGGTCTTCCAGTCAAGACTTTGAAAGTGTTTATACTTTCTTCCATTCTAGCTACATGACCCGCCCACCTAAGCCTCCTACACTTGACGACCCTAACAATGTTGGATAAACCGTATAAATTATGTACTTCCTCGTTATGAAGTTTTCGCCATTCCCCATTCCCGTTCCTCTTGGGTCCGAATATTCGTCTCAGGATCTTGTTCTCACATACTTTCAGTCTATGTACTTCCCTCAGAGTAAGTGACCATGCTTCGCAGCCATACAGAACAGGCATAATTATCGTTTTGTATATTTTAAGCTTCAAATTCCTCGACAGAATTCGCGACAACAACAGATTTTGAACCGAATAGTAACACGAATTCCCTGCTTTTAGTCGACATTTAATTTCTTCGTGAATATGATTTTCCTCTGTTAATATTGATCCTAGATATTTGAAACTATCCACTTTATCAAAAGTATTATTTAATATTTTAACGCTTCCATAATTTGCTGTATTCCGGTCCCGACGCACTTCCATATATTTAGTTTTCTCTGCATTTACTTCTAAACCCATGTCCCTGCAAGCGTTTAATAAGATCTCTGCATTTCTTTCTATTGTTCTCCTATCATCCCCTATTAAATTTACATCATCAGCATATGCCATAACCTGGTGAATACCGTTCAACTCTAGGCCCTGGTTGCTATCTTTGATTTTCCTTATAGCGTATTCCAGAACAAAGTTAAATAATAATGGCGACAACGCATCTTCTTGTTTCAGGCCATTTTCGACGTGAAAGCTCGTGGACAAAAATTTTCCTACCCGGACTTTACTTTGGGATTCATTTAAACATATCTTAATTAATCTAATTAGCTTTCTCGGTATTCCAAGTTCTGTAAGAACGTTGTATAATGTTTCTCTCCTAACCGAGTCGTACGCCTTTCTAAAATCAATAAATAGTTGATGTACCGGGGTATTGTATTCCCACTTTTTTTCGAGTATTTGGCGAATGGTAAATATTTGGTCGATAGTTGATCGATTTCGTCTAAATCCGCACTGATAATCTCCAATAATTTCATCTGCGTATGGGGTCAGTCTTGCTAACAGAATATTTGAAAGGATTTTATAGGATGTTGACAGAAGTGAAATGCCTCGATAATTATTACAGTCAGTTTTGTCGCCTTTCTTGTGAATTGGAACAATGATTGATTCTTTCCACTTTTGTGGCAATTCTTCCTTGTTCCAGATAAGGAGAATGAGTTTGTGTATCTTGTTCCACAATTTTTCGCCTCCAGCTAAAATTAACTCAACCGGAATTTCATCTACACCCGGAGATTTGTGTTTCTTTAATTTCATTATAGCGGTTTCTACTTCTATTCGGTTGGGTTCTGAAATATACGGTTCTGCGGTGTTTATCTCCTTTTCTCCACGCACACTAGTTTTTGGTTGCGTGTTAAGCAAATCGTCAAAGAAATCTTTCCATCTATTTAAGATGCTATCCGTGTCAGTGAGAACTGTACCGTCAGATTTCTTTAATATATAAGCACGAGGTTGATAGCCTTTCTTAAATTCGTTGATTCCCTTATACATGTCCCGGATGTTCTTATTTTTACTACTATCTTCAAGTTCCTTAATTTTAGCTTTCAGAAAATCGCGTTCCTTTGTTCTAAAAGTTTTGGAAGTTTCCCGCCTGATATCTGGGAAATTTTGTGTAGAGAGGCACAACTACTGCTAAAAATTCCTCTTCAGCTTTAAGGATGGTACGGCGAACAGCTCTTCTGGTTCAGGAATAAATCTCGTATCCATAAGTTCTTTAGAAGCAGTCTGGCTTGTAGATTCTGCAGCGGCTCTAGTTTTAATCTAGTTTCAAAGTCACCTCAGAGCTTTAGATTTACATTTGGAATATCTATTTAACAAAAGTCATCTGAATGGTATTCTCTATAGATAAAAGAATTCGTGACCTTAAGAGCTAAATAAGTCACTTTTTGTTACTATTCTCTGATTTCATGACTTCCGTGACCGACAAATTCCGTTCAAGGTGTTTGAATAGTCGTTTAAAAGAGAAAATGAAGAAATTTAATGATTTCTGTGTTCGCATCATTGGTTATTATAAAAATCACCATTAGGTAACCGCAGATTGAGAGGATTAGCATACTTCTTTCCATATGCACATAAAACTCACTATGTGAGGGAAAACTATTTTGATAGCTTCTTTGACATCGAAGTGTTTATTTTTACAAATAATTTGTCAGTTTAAAGATACTTGCTAATAACCAATACTATAAAGGCTTAATGAACCGTATATGTACGTTCGCATGCCTTGTATGACACCCGAATTTACGGCTTCAAAAGCTACGCCATATTTCGCTCTGAAGATAGAGAGATATCTAGTGACAATAGGGAATCAGACTACATGTTTTACTTTCCCGATTTTCCTCTGGAAATTATTTTCTACTTTCCTCAGTCACGAAGGAACCGTAAAATGTATGCTTTAAGGACGCGAAGGTCTCCAGAAGGTGGCGACGCGTTATGTGAAAGGCATCAAGTGTTGAGATTGGAAGAGGAGTCAAACAAGGATGTAGTATGTCACCCCAATTATTCAACATTTACAGTAAATGTGTAACGAAGGAAGTATGAATGTGAATTTGGAGATTTCAAGATCGGGGATTAGATCAGTAACAAGATCAGATATGCAGATGATATTATTATAGCTAGAACCGAAGGACTACCTACAGAAAGATGACTCAAAAAATAGTTGACACTGGGAAACTATACGAAATGGAAATTAACATTTAAAAAAATCAAAAGTTATGAGAATACCCCGTGCAACCGCTCCCTAAACCTAAATGAACAAAAGATCCTCATTAGTTCCAGGACCTACCAAAATGCAGAATACTTAATAATAATAATAATAATAATAATAATAATAATAATAATAATAATAATAATAATAATAATAAGCAGGGTTGGCGAAAACCATGTTTTTTATTGAAAAAAACAAAAAAAAAACAGTTTTTTTGGTTTAAACCCGGATTTTTTGGTTTAAAAAAATTTGCTCTATGTTCTTATATCACACATGGACAGAAATAGGCTTGTTTCGCCTTGGTGTTCAGTATGCAAGAACCGGGTTATGCTGGAAGGGGTAACATAAGCTTAAAGCGTAATCCAAACCGCTTCTCGGCTCACATCCAAGAGAAATTGTCCTCCATTTGAACTCGAAACCAGGACTAATTGGCCACAAATGCGATACGTCTGCCGACTCACTCACGAAGGACTTCTGATATAAATACGTTGATTGATCTTTACATATTTGTTAATATAATCGTCAAAGAGTCATTAGGACAAAAAGATAAACAATTGCACAAGTGGAACCATTATACAGAATTATATATGGACAATTTCAAAGTACTACAGAGTACAGAAGAACTAATTCAGTCCAAGTCAGTTCACTACGACTTTTATTAGTCCAAGTTAAAGAAATAACATGACTTACTTTGCATATCAGTAAGAAAAGCGAATGAAGATACGAACTGTTTGAGTCCACTTTGGCTCTAACCCATTTATACATAAATAGTTATCAAAGATTCTTGCGTGAATAATTGCCTCTCGTGGGGTTTGTATGACCCCCCTCCCAAAAAAAGTACGGCATTTTGATGTATTTTATCAATAGTAAACACTATTAAAACGAAACAATGTTTAGAATTCTCCTTTGGTTGCATAACAGTAATAACAAACTATAAAAATATTACAAAGAAACATCCATAAAGTTACATTAAAAAGTTGCTTTTGTAATATAATCTCTTTGAGTAAAGAATGGGGAATTTAGGTCTGATAATAGTACGAATAATATATGGGAGTGAAACGTGATAACCCACAAATGTGTGTTCATCAAGATTTTACGAATAGTTACACTTTTACGAACATTTTTCGTTTTTTGGTTTAAACCAGCCAACCCTGATAATAATCGAAACAGAATCAGCGTAAGCAAAGAGAACTAAAAACTTAAGTTACCTTCCAACTCATTTAAATCCAAAATCTGCAAAGACATATCCATTGAGGCAGCTTGTTTCGTTGGGGTAGCAGAACTCTCATGCAAATGTTCGTTTATTAATTTCAGCTCATTAATGCATTTTGAAAGGCGATCAACTTCTATACGTTTTGGTGGCTCCCACTCAGCTGCAGGCTTCAACTCCTTCAGCCTATCACAAAGACTGCGAAAACAATTTTCAAATTAAGGCATCAATCATATCCAAGGGCGACAGCATAATAACTAAAATTTCTCTCTCGTTCTCGATAATTATTAAAATATTAAAGAGTAATGACGAATAAAACAAATGGAATACATATTATCCAAATAAAACAAGCTCTAACTTACGTGTGTGTGTGTACGTGTGTTCCTAAAGAAATAATATCCGGTTTATTCCATTTCAAATCACTAAGACAAGGGGGGGGTTGCTTAACCATCAGGATTTTTTTTCATCAAAGATTACCTTGCCAATGACGTGCTGAGAAAGATTATTAGATTTTTATCTGCCGCCATCTTTGATTTAAACTAATTTTTTTTCACTGCCCCGCGGTTACTATGACAGAGAAAGTTGTGTTTTTTACTACCTCAAAGCAGAGCTACTGGTCTTTCGTAAAACATATACATAGGCAGGACAATATTTAGGTAAAAGAAGTTTTCAAGATCTCCAATGCAGCCATCAAAAATAAAAAATTTGCCAATTTCGAAAGGCTGTAAAATCAAGAGCGCCTGAAATTACAGCATGCTGTTTTCTGCACAACAACCATGCCTAGAAGGGTTTTCTGAAATTACGAAATATACCTGCAGTTCAAAGTCCTTCATGCCAATTTTTGGCCCTGAAAATGAACTGACTGCTGATTAGCCTACTTTAGGCTTGTGTAAAGGCCAGGAATGGCCATTTCGAGAAATTCTGTGTTGCCAATACTCGTAAGTCCCTCACATTAAAATATTATTTAAATTCGCTTTACAATTATTCCTGTATTTTATTATTGTTTTTGTAAAAGAAATTATGATATTACTTCGTAGTATAGTATTCAACAGATAATTTTCAATTTCCTTCAGCCCTAACTATTTCAGGTAAATGTGGCTACATTATGAATATAAACGTACAATTATTCATCTCACAAAACATCCCAGTAACAATGAATGTTCCTTTATCACCTCTGCAGAGAAATTACTATTTACCTGCTGGGTCTTTCAGCTGTGGAGGATGCCTGAGGCAAAGGAGTACTCAACACCGTCTCTTCCACAAACCGTCTGTCTGCATTGAGTTCAAGGATATGACTATCATCAGCCGACATCGTTGTAAATTATAGCGATTCAACCACAGAACCTGAAATGATTTAGATAAAATCAATCTGACCATACTATACACCACGGAGAAGTTATCTAAGAGCACATCAATGAGTAAATAATATATCTCTTCATTTTAAATTAATTTGTTGACATTCAATCTCTAATAATTACTAATATAACGTTAAACGTAATTGATTTCACCTTCTACGCAACTTATACTAGTATAATCATCATCATATGTATTATGCCATTATTGGCAGTCACTTGCTGTAACTGACAAGCTTCCATGTTCCATGGTCTTCAGCTAAACTCTACGTACGATATTTCTGTTTTGATATTGTCCATACGGACACCATCATATTTAATTTTTGTTGTTCACTAATAATTGTTTCCAAAATTTTAACAACCAATACGTTTTTATTTCACGCAGTTTCTCTAGCCGTTAAGTGTACCGGCTGGGAGTTTTGCGTAAACACATATGTCTGTTAATACTCTTTAAAAATGTAAAGATATATTTGGTATTATTTTCTCCCCCAAATCCTTGCAGTGGCTCTGGTTCACTTAGCAGTGACTACAGTTCGTTATTTGTAATTGTAACGAGTATTAATAGAGCGGACGTATGGCATAAAAACTAGTGCATAAAACACGAACAAACATGTACTAGGTGGGCACCGAAAGCACGACTGCCATGCAATCTCGTCAGGGCAGGAGAGTAGAAGTGGAGGCCAAGCGGTAGCGAGGGGGTACGTCTGTAGGGAGCAGGCGTGTTAGTGACGGTAGGTATATGTATAAACGAGGTCGTGTACCACGGCTCACTATAAATCACAGTACCGATTCGGAGCCGTCGATGGATTTGGGGGATACTAAATGCCATCCAATTTTTTTCAAAAGCTTTTAAAATTTAAGCCTTGCAGACCCTATGATATTCTAAAACCTCATGGAGATACCTAATTACTTTAGGGTGAAATTGCTATTGGACTGCTTATTAACCTTCCACGACCGGTTTCGGGGCTATTGTTTAGCGATGGGGTGCCAGCTTTTTCAGCTATACTTTTCTTTTTATTTTGCAATTTTCTACGGACATTCGGTCGTTTTATGGTTCAGTACGTTAAATTAAGTTAGGTTGCGTTACGTTTGGGCCCCCCATCTTTAAACAATTACAGGCTTCGGCAATTTTACCATCTAACATGAATTGTAGGGTCCCTCTGTTTATTTAACTCTTTCACTGGTTATGACGTAGTACTACGTCACAGCATCCACCTGAGAGTACACATTTCCAGAAAACTGTGCCAGTAAAAGGATTAACATCATCTTCATAGCCGTTGCACATATAGAGTTCAAATTTTCGTTGGACATATGTCTGCAATGTTGTTCAAAACTTCGCCAAGACACGTTTTAGAAATATGTAGGTCGAAATTAGTAGTTGTACGAACCACATGGTACTACCACATCCCATAAGGTTACATTTATTTGGACTGAAACTGTTCTAGGAGTTGGTAGGTCTCAGTAATTAATTTTTCGAAATTGTATCGTCTAGTACGCGTACCACACACTCTTATGGTGTAGTTTTTATATAATTGTTTCTCTGTAAAAGGGTGTCTACTAAAGTTCCAAAATGAAATTTCGTGACCTTTTCTTTACCCAATCATAAATTTCGTAACATTCTCAAAATCAAATTGGAGTGCGAATTAGGCCGAATTTTCATGCATGGGATTTGGTAGAGTCTAGAGCCGATCAGACATTTTTGGCACTTATCGGAACTTAACTCGTCATTTTATGAGCTCCTTCGTGGCTAAGCGGTTAGCGTACGCGCCTTTGGCATGGGAGGCCCGGGTTCGATTCTCGGCGGGAGCTCATGTTAATCATTAGATTTCCTCTCATATAGCCTCGCTGCTGAAAAGGGGGGTTCAATTCTAAAGTTGGGCGTCCGTTTCCAGCAAAATTTTTAAAATTTACAGGAAAGATATGGATAATTTGATCGTTTGTGTGCTTGATAATATGTAAGAGTCTCGAAAAATCTGTTTATTTGTTATATATAAGCGGTTATAAACATGGGACTATACGGCGAGCGGAGAGAACTACTTGGCGCAAGGTAACCGAACAGTTGCATTGTGGGAACGAAACGAGCATTTATGTTATCAACATGGCGAATGTACAAGGGCAATGAACTAACAGTTTTAACATTTGTGAAGCAATACGTTGATAACGAGCAAAATCTTTTAAAAGTTTGTGAAGCGCACGGATTAATGAACCTAATAACAAATTGCAGAAAGTGTGGAAATGAGATAACAGCGAAAAAACGTGGCGAAAGCGGACGCCCAACTTCGGAATAAATGCCGAAAAGGGCGTTAAACTCAAAATCAACTCAACTCGAATTATAATGTGAGATCTTGCGTTATAATTAGCATCGTGTAGTTTTACTATACGGATCTATAGTAGTAGTAGTAATAGGAACAAGTTAGAAGTCCCGCAGGAGTTGGGTGGGTTCAGTTCTCGACATAAAACGGGCAAATTGAAGACTTGCCCAAACTTTTCTGTACATTTTACAAGCTGTGGATCCGTATAGTAAAACTGCACCAGCTCGTATGATGTAATCATAACGATTACAATTCCAAAAACTAAATGAATAGCAAGCAGGTATAAGAACAATGCACATCAAATTGACTTGTATCAGTATAATGTACAAAACTTTTAATTGATTATTTCAACCTTTCAACAAAGAGACTAACAAATCCAGCAATGAATGAATACATAAAAAAGTTCGTGTGAATACAGATTTGAGTGGGAGGTATAGAAACGTTACATATGATCAACTGTCACCATAATCGCTCAGCAAAAAAACATTCATTCGATAAGATATTTCAACGTACAAATTCATTAAATTTACTTAAACCTACCTCTGGTACTTTTGTTACTTCTACATAATCTCAGTACGACAGAAAACAGCTAAATGCAAACCAATTTACGAATTATTGAACCATATGATTTTAATACTAGCAATTGAATGTGCCGCAAAGAATCATAGCCTTACCAAACACAGTGCATGCACTTCCCAAACTGTTTGGTCTCAAGAAGCTAACATAGATAAAGAGTAATATATTTACATTCCAATTGATTGATATAATATTAGTTTAAAGGAACTTTTATTCTTCCAAATTCTTTAGATTAAGTGATAAATATTTGTTATATCAAGAAACTCAATCAAAGGTACCGGCATGTAGTGTGTGTGGACTGCATAATCTCAGGTTTAGGTCAGTGTTGCCAAGAAGTTGACACGAAAAGTCGCTAAATGGAAGGTGAAATGACTCCAATTTGGGGTGAAAAGTTGTTAAAAATTATTCGTAGCATTTCGTCTTTCTCTCTCTTATATATATATTTATATATGTAAGTCCATGCAAAGCGGTTAGCGTACCTGCCTTTGGCATGGAAAACCCAGCTTCTATTCCCGGCGGGAGCTCACGTGGTTCAAATTTCACTTGGGAGGTCCACGTGTCATATAGCCTCGCTGCTGAACGGAACGTTAAACTCAAAATGAACTCCATGCCTTATAGAATCCAGAGGTTCAATTCCGCGTTCACGAAAGCTCTCTAGGAAAAAAAAAACTCATGAAATTTAAACCTTAGGAGAAGAAAAAACTTACACAAATTCACCGTTTATTCGAGCTTTTAGAAGTATACTGTAATATTTCTGCCTTTCAATGGAACCTCTGCTAGCTAAATGACATGGAAGGTTAAAACTGTTTTTCGCTAGATGAGGAACGTGTATTCTATTATAAAACAAACCGGGATTCTGGAGATGGGCTACAAGTTATATGGGTTGTATATTAGTCAAACTCATTGACTTGGACTAATTCAATTAAGTAAAAGGAAAACAAACAAAAACTGTTTTCAACTAACAGTGCGTGATTTGTTCACATAACAAAAATCGCTAAATTTGTAAATGAGTCGACAAATCGTCATTTAAAAATCACCAAAAAAAAGTCGCTAATCAGAAATGTTATTTTCTGTCGCTGGTCGCTATTCTGAAAGTCGAATCCTCTAGATTAAGCGACTTTTCCCTCAAATTGGCAGCACTGGTTCAGGTTCAAGGTATTTTTCTGGGAGTTCTTAAGTTGACATAACCACAGCAACAGGACATAACGTCACTTAATGTCGTCACTATCCTGGATCACTTAATGCGCAGTGTATCCATAAGCAAGGCAGCTCTGTTGACAGTATTACTGCTGAGATAATATGCCAAGGTGGATTATAATTTAAGACATACCTGGAATTTGTTCGTATACTGGTGGACAATAAAAAACACATTATGTTGTTACAGCGGTTGTGTGAGTTGCGTTTTACATTCAACAAACGAACAAGATTATACACAAACAATGCACTGAATAATGCGTAAATAATTGCGGCTTGTCCCATCAAAGGCCGGGATTTTTTTTTTTAATCTCATTTCGTGCTGCGCACTGATACGTGTATCAAGATTGAAATTTCAGGTTTCCTCTGTTATGTTCTATTTTATAAGTGTACTGACATTCATGATATATCAATTTATTTTAGCACCAAATGAACTCTTGTAGGTTTAGTAAGTGTTTTGGAGTGGCAGAAACGGGATTAAGAATACGTGGACATTTTTAAAATTACAATTTACAGGTAAAACATGTTAATTCAGAACAAAAGACAAATGTTTAGAGAATTCATTTATGAAGGCGCAGAATATGTAAGCCATCTGTGAACATAGATACAGCAATAAGATGTTGCTTTAATTCTATGAAACTCTCCATAAGGGCGTTATTCCAGGGCTGCAAACTAATGTACAAGGGACTTGAAATATGACTATTTCGCTGCCTGAACCTATCCTAACCTAACCCGAACTACTGCTACTCTACTACTACTAGTATACTATTATTACTACTACTACTCAACTACTACCATTACTGCCTTACTATACTACTTTATCTTTTATGTGTTGTTTTGTTTATGTAATATAGTGGACATATTCGATGCTTCATTTATAATTTCATGTTCGTATCGTATACGGAGTAAGAAAATGTTGTCTTAAAATGGGTCCCCTCGAACGGCGGGGAGCTTCCTTGGGGAAGCATTTGCCCTCTCCCTCCTCAAGTTACGGCCCTGTCACTTATCACATACTAGGCTGGTAGCCAGCCCAAAAATCTAGGGGAAGCCCGGTAGAAGTTTGGGAGGGAGTCCCGATCCAAACGTATTATAGTTAATCATCATATTATAGCTCAGCGTAGAAATTTTCGACTAGAAATTTAGAGCTGGCGACCAGTGTTCAGTAGGAATGGTTTCTGCCTGAACTCACAGAGCAGCGCATTTTCTGTTTCGTAAGAAAATAATTGTCACTGAGTGAGAGGAAACACGGAATGTGAAGTCTTTCTTTGTCAAACCAAAGGCCATGGGGGAGGGGGGGTCTCATCATTTGTACGTGAGAGATACTGGCGACCATTATTTTTGGATTAGCGAGTGCGTCTGACTGAAATTTTGCACCCTGCTATAGTTCATTTGCAAGCGTACTGTGAAAATTTTAGAGGACCAGTACCGTAAAAATTTAGAGGGGCCCGCCTCCCCTAGACCCCATTAATAAGGGCCTGTCAGATATTAATATGATGTAGACCTATCATTCATTTTTATGTCAATTATATATTGTGGATCTCCAAATTTTTTGTGGCAACAAATCTTTCGCGGAGCACATCATCAAATATCGCGTGTGGAAATGCTATGTTTTCATACAAATATACAAATATCTCTTTAAGTATATTACTTCATTAACAGATAATCATTTTTAAACATATTTTCTTTACCGGTCAGTTACTCTAGTATAAAATTAATAAGTTGACACCAAATCAGTTGCAAACACTTCTCAACTTACTATCACATTTAGTGACGTCATATTGTGTGGTGCTCTGGTTTTGTCAAGTTAAGATCTCCCTATTTTTCTTTCTTCAGTTCGGAAGTTCATAGCTACCTTGATTGTTGCCAACTTTACCCGTCGAAACTACAGTGAAACTTGCTTAAACCGGAACTTGAATAAGACGGAAATCTGTCTATAGCGGACATTTTTCAAAGTCCCGGCAGCTCTTATGGGAATTCCATTACAAATAGTTTCTGTAAAACGGAATCTTCCGTAACGCGGAAACGGAAATCAAAAATAGTCCCAGGGAACTCTGAAGCTTGCATAAAACGGAATCTCTCTTTCGCAGTGGAAGGCTGCAAAAGGTTACCTTTCATCTCTCCTGTGCGTGTCTTATTTGGAGGTGAAGAGATCAATATGGAATGCCACTTAATAGAACAAGTGAATCCTCCTCCATTAGTTCTTGCCTTTAAATAATGCATCACAAAATACCGCTAGAGATTTGACCTCGTTTTCCTATGACGATATTTTGCCGTTCGAAAGCACTGAATCAGATGATTGACAGGTTATTGTTGATGTACCATTTTTTCTATCTGCATTTGCTTTCAATCCTCCACTTGTGAACTTCACCTGGTCTTAAAATAATGCTGGAGTTCACAAGTCTTTGTAAAAAAAAAAAAAAAAAAAGAAATGAAATGAAATCTTAAAGTTTTACGTCCCACGCTTATGCCGCTTAGGCTAAAGGAGACGGTGATGATGAGAGATGGGTGAAATGGTGAATGAGGAAACGGGAGAACCCCGAAAAAAACCACGAGCATGTTGTTTGTCCACCACAAATTCCAAACGGCGCGAGCTGGGATCGAACCAGAGGCCCCAAGCACCGGAGGTGAACGCTCTACCACTGAGCCATCGTGTGTGTGTGTGTGTGTGTGTGTGTGTGCAGATTATGAAAGACTGCATTTTGGAGTTCAAGACCAAATATATAGGTAAACTATAAAACCATTTCCATCTGTATTATTTTTGTAGCTATTTTTCAGATTTGTATAAAACGGAAATCTGTCCAAAACGGAAACAAAATTTGGACCCGTCGCTTTCCGCTTTATACAAGTTTCGCTGTATTTAATATTTTCAGAATATTCCTAAATGTACTTTAATTACTTTACATTGGAATAGGGATTTCCACTAAAATAGGAATTTAATATCTGAATTCAAAATATATTTCTTGTTTACTTTACTTATTTTAAGTATACTTTAATTACTTTACATTGGAATAGGGATTTCCAATAAAATAAGAATTAAATATCTGAATTCAAAAAATAATGTAAAACAAGTCCCTTAAAATATTTCTTTTTTTAAACACTTTTCAACATTCGGAGATATCAAAGAAAGAAATTCGGTCCCAATTCTCTCGAAAAAGCCCAATTTATTGGTCCAAGTCATAGGTGTCTTGCAATCAACGTCTGGCTAACAAGGGCGCCCATCAGGAGGGGCAAGGTGGAGCGTCCCCCGTTTAGAGGAAATTGTGCTTCGAAGATCGAAAATCCAATGGATATTTTAGAATAGTTATCGCAAAATTTGAGACTACATTTGAAATGTCGCTTATACTTGCCCCCCTTTGGAAACCACAACATGGGCGCCTTTGCTGGCTAGTAAATGTATATTAAAATGTATGTAAATGCTGGTGGTGTGTGAAACTGCATAATATTACATGATGTTGCAGACAATGGATATTTATAAGATAGGGACGAGGAATTTCTCAAAACTGAATCTTCGCAATACCGACTACTATTGAGCTTAAATAAATGGAGAAAATAAGAAGAGTGCAAAAACAAGTGTGTTTGGTTGCTTGCATGCGTGTACATCAAGAATATCTCATAATGAGAGGAAGTGAACTGAATGGAAAGTGACGAGGTAAGTCCTGCCTGCTGCTCTAGTGGCTAGCGCATATGGCTTTGATGCACGTGATCCCGGGTTCAATTTCCGATGGGAGAGCACAAAAATCGTTTCCCTCCACTTTCTTCTTTCTACCATTTCATTCATTGTCATCATCATGTTTTGTTTAGCTTATAGGGCATAATCATGTAACACTGAAATATTTCATTTCATTAAATTTTCTCGGAAATAGTAATAGGTCAGAAATATACACAGCGAGATGTTCTAGAACTTTTTCGGAGCGGCTGTACTTTCTACACACTAAATACAAACCAGAAATCATCTTTCAGAAATTGAAGGCGTTAATAACTTACCATATATACATACGTTTATTATTATTATTATTATTATTATTATTATTATTATTATTATTATTATTATTATTATTATTATTTCTCAATATGATATAATCGCAGTAACAGAAACATGGTTATCCGATATTCATAGAGACTACGATTATTTCCCAGATACCTATACATGTTTTAGAGGCGACAGACTATATAGTGAAGAGTCATGTCAAAGAGGTGATGGATCTTTGATAGCAATAAAGAAAAACTTCATGGTCAATCGCAGGCCTGATCTTGAACTTATTAGTGAATGTGTGTGGATTGAACTAAAATGTAATACTGGAAAGAATCTCTTAATATCGTGTGTTTATTTTCAACCAACATTTTTCCCTGTGAATTTTGAAAATTATTTGAACCATATTTCTAGTAGGTTGAATCCTTTGGAAAATGATATACTGATTCTTGGAGTTTTCAATATATCCAAAGTTGATTGGTTAAATAAGGAACAGCTTCCAGGAATACATTATTACTCCAAACTAAAGTTTCAGCAATTTTTTTTTTTTTTTTTTTTTTTTTTTGAAAATACTAACCTGAGTGTTGAACCTTCAATTTCTGCTCTTGATCTTGTTATCACAAATGCTATTTCTATGTCAAGAAAAACTAATCAGTGCATGGTCTATCCTGATACTTTTCATTATCGGATTGAAATCATTGTGTTTTTAGCTAAAGGTTGTAAAATAAATAAGTTTTCTGAACGTTTTCAATTTGTTAGAAACTATTCTACAATTGTATCATTAGTACAAGTTACTACTTATCTCTTGTAATCCTCTTGTACTTGGCAACCCTGCCGAAACATCATGTTCGCGGGTCGCGCAAGGGATTCTGGGTACTTGAAGCTGAACAAGACGACGGAATGGTAATAGTAACCTTTGTGTGTTAACAAAAACTATGTCAAATCTTTAGTTACATTGGCCATCGTCATATTTAAAAGTGTGGTTGCTCTATTTCATACTTTAGTGAACTGCTTCACACGTTTTTATATGTGTTACTATTCTGCATGGCATGAATTTCTGAATGAAGTTGGGTAATACTCATTAGCCCTAGCTGCCACGTGAGCCGTCGTTGTGTGGGTGCATGTTTCCTTTTTCTTTTGGTGCGACTGCATCCTGTTATATCATCGTATTCTGATATTTAGTGTGAACCATTCTCAAAGTGGCTTGGTCATCATGTTTTTAGTGGCCTGTATTTTTAACTTGCAGCTTGAATTAATGTACTCAATGTCCAGCTAAATTCTTAGCAGCGGGGCCCCCAACTCATTCGCAATGTCCGTGAAGCGAAGCGAAAGTAAGCATTCTCTTCATCTGTACCATCCAGTGATATCAGTGTCTTTATGTAATATGGAAGCGTCAAGAGTTTATAGTAACTTTACCTGTAATGATATAACACTCTGGGAGTGGAATCCAAAACATTATCGTCATAGTGAGTTATTTGAGTGGCAAGCCTGGCTACAGGGCTATCGTTTGTTCATACTAATTTTGCTCGTACTGTTCAGTCATCTCATCGCACGTAACCTCGTAATCTATGTGAACAATCACTTTTGGGTGACTATTCAAGAGGTTAAGAGCTTATCATTGCGCCAAGTGGTTGGAATGGAATTTTGTGTTTATGCTCACATGTAAAGTGTTAATCAATGAGAATTGACATATGTATGTTTTCATTAATCTACTATCTGCGATCTCCATTAAGTGTTCAGTTCCTGCTTTGTTGTCATAATATTATAATCCTACTACCTACCAGTTAGTCTTCAGTTGATAATCACAAATAAGCATATTATCATCTTTCTTCGAGTTGTCCAGTGACCGTCATGGATTGGGTGCACACCAGCTCCCACCTGCCCCGACCGGGTTGTATAAGAATGAAGATATCTTCTTGTGTCTATTCTTTTAGGCCATATAATTTGGAGGAATCTCTCCACAGCAGTGATCATTTAGTTTGTCCAAGTTTTGTGCACAGTGTGTGCTTTGAGCAGTGGTCAGTGTGTATATTATTCATTTCCCACAGGAATGTGTTCCATTATGGTGAAAGTGCATTTGTGAAAGGTATAATAATTTTTGTTTGTTTAATACATGCCAAAGGGGTAAGTACCCTGTGTGATGATAGGCCGCCTTCGTAGCCGGCCAACCATAATTCTGCTTCGTACAGAATTATCATTTTTACTATTGCTGATTCAGGCACGTAGCCAGGATTTCGTGAAAGGGGGGGTCCGTGATATGAAATACTGTGGTCATCATACGAGGGGCTCGATCATTGTAAACTATTTTACTGGAACTATATTCGTTCGTTTAGCCACGATTTCGTAACGCGGGGGGGGGGGGGTGACATCAAATTCTGAAGGCTCAGGAGCTCGATTAATCTAAATTAATTTACTATCAACATATATTGGTTTGTTAGGACAATAAAATGAGGATATGTTGGTAAGTATTTCAATAACAAAATATGAAGAAATCTCGACTAAAATAATAAAAAAAATTGAAAAAGATTATACAGTATTTACGTCATTCCTCTGTTTATTCAAATATAACAATTTTCCTTTCATTATGGCCTCAACTATTATAAAAAGTACATATTCGCTATTTTAAAAAGTACATACTCAATAATGTCTTATTGACGAAAAATTATGATAAGAAATGTCCACGCTGTTACAGAACGGCACTATGCTTTACGAAGCTTGAAATCTTCCTGACTAGAAATTCTGAAAAATCGCTAACTTTTCTAGAAATTTCAAATTCCCTGACTCTTCCAAAATATCTCGCTCATTTCGCCACCATTTATTGAAAGTCATACAAATCTCCTCATAAAAAGAGTAACCAAAAGCTTCCTGTAGTTTATTTTTAACTCTGATTCTTCTTTTTCTCATTTCATTTTCTTTTCATCCTTCCTTACTTTTTTCATTTCTGGTCTCGAAGGGGGGGGTCCGGACCCCCCGGACCCCCCCTTGGCTACGTGCCTGGCTGATTTATAGAATAGTGTTTACATAGCGCCCTTATGTGGATTTGCTAGAGCACATCTAAAAAATGGTTTTCTACGAATGTTTATTAGCACTTATCAACGCTTAAGTATGTTTTAGGAATACCTCTAGCTACCTGATCGTCTAATTAACTGCTAATCATTGAGTTTATCACTGTCTGAATCACGAACACGGTTCTCTTATTTCAGAGACCCTTGGCCATCTAGCACAAGTTGATCGGGATTGTTGTCCTTTTAGTCTGCTATGTTAAGGTCACCCTTGAATTAACTCTTGTCAGTTCATATTGATCACTGTATGGTCCTTCTCTTTAATCTCTGTCTGAGTGTGTATAAGCCACCCCTGCGTGTCACTGCAGGGTGACTACATGGGTTTTGTTAATCCTGTCATTACGTCTACATAAACATGACGTTCATTTGTGCCTAGTACCTTGACCGAGGCTTGGTTTCAGCAACTCGTCGTCCGGTCTATTTATAATGTTTCACAACTACATTTGTTTAATTTGTCCACCCTTTGCCTACTTTTAATGTCCTTATTCAATTAAAACAAGTTATTCGTTTTATGTTTATATGCGAAGTAATGGAACTCTATCTAGCATGATGTTTCTTTGGGGTTCAGTATTGTTTTGGTAATTATTCATAAATATGCCATGTTACATTTTAAGTATTACATGATTGGTGTAAACCCGACTAGTCGTGGTAAGTAAGTCTATTTTGCTCGAGCCATGGATCCTATTACTTGTTAAGATCATAATAAATTATTCATTATTGCATACTACTTTATATATATATATATATATATATATATGTATTCAATACTTTTGATGTGTGTGTTTAATCTCGTATTATTATTTTCAATTCATGTGCAGTTATATTGTGGGTGTAAGTTTACTCGGTTAGGTATCTGAATAAGTTACGAAGTATAACTCCTCGGAGAGGTCTTAGAGATCAGTCGCAATCGTAATTTTGGTATAATTTTGTTGTCATATTTAGCAGATGTAGATCGACTACGTTTAACTTGTAAAAAAAAAAAAAAAAAAATATTTTCAGTCAAATAAATGTTGCAGACCCTTAACCATAAATGTTATATTTGTGAGATCAAACACTACTGTCTCTTCTTTTCAGCTTCTGCATTCGCATGAGACACGTATAGGTAAGGAAATCACAGCATAAGGAAAGGGCTGTTTTCTGTGCACTCGTAGAGTGTGCAGGGGGCAGTCTCGCACATGTTGGATTCGTTTGCCGTTGTACTAAAGTTTTTTTTTGTTTTGTTTTGCTATTATTGCATTACTTTAGCACAGTTAGTCCGGTGTTATTATCTTGCTTTATTTTGTCCTGTGTTAGAAGTTGATCACAGGTGGCGACCCCCATCATTATCATCTCAGTGCTCCGGCACTGAGCAATCAAACTTAGTTGTAGCCTGCCAGGGATTGGGCCCTCTGGGGCGCTACAACGGTTTGTTTGTTTTTGGCGACCTGATCGCCAGGATATCAGCTGGTACCTTTTGATTTTTCTTGTGTCTTAGTGATTTCTATTTTATTTCTCTATATAGGATCTTGTCGATATCGTATTGCAATTTTGTTTATCAGTATCTTGTACATTTGGTATATTTCTTAGCTTCCGAAGATGGATACCGTCATCTCTGAGTCTTTCATAAAAAAAAAGCCTTACTGTTTTAAATCAACTTTCATTATAGGTGAGGTGCTGCGCTCTCTGTTGACAATGTCGGATTGGGTTGGGGACCCGCATCATATGTCAGTGAAGTAAAAGTCAATTGAGTGCTTAACGCCAAATAAACTATTTTTTCAGTGTATTCTTTTAATTTTAGTGCATGTGTTGAACTGTTAGTGCCAGAATGAACAAGTCTAAGAGGAAAGTTCGTCAGTGTGGCCATTCAGGCACTTTATTAGAGTGTACTTCTTGTAGCACTTGGTACTGTAAACAGTGTTCAGGTTTAAGTGAGGAAGCTTTTGCTGAGAAAGGCAAGCCCAATGTTTCGTGGGATTGTAATTCATGTTGGGTACAATTCCCCGGAGTAGCAGATAATACTATTGAATTAGATGATGTAAACACTGGATCTTTAGTAGAGAAGAGTCAAAGCGGAAGTAGTAGTGAAGTTGGTGTTGCTTCTAATTTTTCTGAGCTACTAGCACAGCTCACTACCCAAATAAACTCTATAAAAGTGGTCGTGACAGAAGAGACATCTCAAGTCAAAGCGACAGTGATTTCTGAAATTTCTGAAGTCGTAGAAAAGGAAATGTCTGAGTTGAAGGACACCGTGGATCGTCATATTAAAGAGCAAGATGCTCGTATAGCAGCCTTGAGTAACCAATTGGAAAATAATACGGCGGAATTGAATCATCAATTGGAAGTGGTGAAGGAGAACTTAGCTTCCCAAGAAGAAACCTTGCTTAATTGCCTAAGGGACAATAGTATGTGTAAACGTCAATTGGAAGCGTTGTCCACCCAAATGAAAGAAATCCATCAGACCAGCAACTCCTGTCTAGGACTACGGGACGAACTTGAAGCCTTGAAGGAGAAGGTTGACAGCCTTTTTGATCAAGATTACGACGAAGAAGTGGAAGAGCAAAGTAACCAGCTCAATTCTGATGTTGTTAATGTGGAGCGTAGACGCTTCACAGACTTTGAAAGATTTTTAGGTCTTGTTAATCCTAGTACTTGTGAGGGCAGTAGTCAGTCTGAAATTCCAGTGGTTGTCTCTAGTCCGTTGATTGGAACTACTTCCGTAACCACTACCTCTTGCCTTCGCCCTGCCAAAGTCAATCTGTCCCAGGTACAGCATTTCTTTAACAACGCTAGTTGTTTCCACCGCTTCTTTTCATGGTATGCCGCATAGTCATTGTACTCATTCCCAACCTAGTCATGATAAAGGTTTGGATGGTCGGAAAGCTGATGGTTTTCCTAGTTATGAGCGAAATAATTTATTCAACCCTTTTCTTTCTCAGTATGCTAAAGATAGGAATGAATTGCCTTGTGTTTCGTCAGTCAGTGTTGGTCAAGGTGACTCTGCCTACCCAAGAAATTCCACCTTGGAGCCAGAGGTCCCCTCTTTTCTGTCCAATGGGTGTCCATTGTCTAGTATTAATGGTAATAATAATGGTCATGGTTTAAAATCTTTACGTTTGTCAGACTTAAGTCACTTCCCCGAGTTTACAGGTAATGTGTTGGAGATTTCCCCACTTGATTTCTTGCAACAATTAGAACAGAACTTCAAGTTGTTGAATCTTGATCCCGAATACCAAGTGTTAGTTGCTATGAGAGCCCTGAAAGATTCTGCTGCTTGTTGGATTTCGCAGGTCTCAGATCAAATTCATTCATACCATGACTTTAAACGTCTTTTCTTGTCGCAATATTTAAATCCAAAGGTTTGTAGGGCTCAGTGGAGATATTCGCTATCCACCAAGTATAACCCCAGCATTCATGGGAAAGCTTCGGAGTTTGTTTGGAAACTTTCTAAAGGTCTAAGAATGCTTAAGAATAATATGTCACAAATAGAGTTAGTGGATTATCTAATTGATACATTACCTCCAGAATATCAATTTACTTTAAGTCAAGTAGAAATCACCTCCGTCTCTGAACTCGCTGAGCGCCTAATGAGGCTGGAAGTACCTGACAAAACTAAGCTACTAAACAGTCCTCTAGTGTCTTTAGAATCATTTAGTTTTAAGCGTAAAGCAGGTAATGATAATGACACTCCTAGTAAGAGTAAGAAACGAAATGTGCATTTCGATGTTAACCTTGCTACTACTATGATCAATGAAAACAATAATGAACAAGGTAGTTCTAGTGCTAGCTCTAATTCTGAAAATAAAGTACCTACTAAAGAGAAATGGACTCAAGTGGGATACGCCAACGTAAAGGATTACTTAGGTAATAATCCTCCGGGCAGTAACAATAATAACGGTAGTAACAATAATGTCAATTTTAGGCGTAATAACCGTAGAAGGTTTGGTTTTGGTGATCGTAATAGTAGCAATAGTAGTAACAATTTCAGTAATAGACAAGGTAATAATGGGTTTCAAGCTAGACAAAATAATCGCAATGTCAGAAGGGTCAATGTCAGAAATCGTAGTATTAATAATGGCTTTACCAGAAACACTAATAATCAATCAGGAAATTCTTGTGAACAGGCTGAACCTATTGTATCTTGTTGTAATTGTAATCATTGTCCTACGTATAAGAACAATCATGAAAGTATGGGTGTAAATTCACAAACTGTCTCCGAGCCTTATGCTCAATGTAATTCAACTTTAAATTAACAGGGCAGACTCCTGATCGGTCGCCTGGAGCCCGCCAAGATTGTAGTCAGCGACCAGAAGCTATGTTATCTAACAGAACTAATGGTACCTGGTTTACTCAGTCTCCTCTTCAAGTTTTCTTTATCTTAAATGAAAATTCTCATGATAGTGCTACCGAAAACAGTACTTTCGTAAAGTCACCTTATCTGTCAGGCCAAATAGCCGGTTTATCTCTATCTTGCATAATCGATAGTGGGTGTGAGGCTAACCTTTTGAGTTATGTCAAATGGAAAAGAATAGTAGAAGTGCTGCCTACCGCCAAGCTAGTGCCAGCTAAACATGTAACTTTGCAAGCCTTCGTGGGTGATAATAAACATCGCGTTAAAGGTCAAAAGACTTTATATCTGGAATTCTCCGGTCATGTTCTCGAAGTCCCTTTCTTCATTGTGGAAGGTATGAAGTCAGACGTTCTTTTAGGAACTCCCTTCTTGAGTAAATACAGCTGTGTTGTGGACTTTGCTAACCGTATCCTTACCTTCAAAGACTTAGACGGCAAGCCAGCCAAACTGAATTTGAACTCCTTATGGATAAGTTCAGTGGAACCAGAACCTTTAATACAAGAAGTGAACCAAGAAGATGATTATTTGGTGCCAGTGAGCGAAATCCGAGATACCATCTTGTCCAGAACGGATTTAACCGAGGACGTTAAATCTAGATTGGTGGAGCTACTACTTCGTCATAGGGAGTTATTTTCCGAGCGACCTAGACCAGTAAAAATAAAGCCTCTGAAGATCGATCTCACTGATAATGAGCCAGTGGTGTGCAAGCCGTACCCGATAGCCTACTCAATGCGAGAACCATTCCGAAAACTCTTGCAGAAATGGCTGGAATGGGGAGTGATTGAAGAAAGATTGTCACCTTATTTAAACCCCGTGCACTGCGTCTACAAGGCAGACAAGCAATCTATTAGACCCACATTGGATTTAAGGCACCTGAATAGGAAGGTAATATCTGCTAATGTGCGTGTGGAGCCCATACAAGACATTTTGGCTCGCCTCAAAGGTTCTATGGTATTTTCTTCATTTGATTGTAAAGATGGATATTACTGTCTACCCCTGGAGGAAGAATCCTATAACAAGACCGCTTTCTTATTTGAAGGAAGACAATATTGTTTTCGTTATCTAGTGATGGGACTGAAATCCGCTACAAGTTTGTTTCAGTTCGTTATGAACAGTATCTTCGACCTGTCCACAAAACATTTTGTTTCCTGTTATTTAGACGACCTTCTTTGTTTTTCTCCCTCTATAGAACAACACTTCGAGCATCTGGAATTTATTCTATATACGTTAAACAAGCTGAACTTCTCTCTAAATTTTCGCAAATGTAGATTTTTGTTTCCCGAATTATTATTCCTAGGACACATTATATCTGGTCGAGAAGTTAAAGTCAACGCCAAGCTGAATGAAACTATTAGAAATTTTCCTGTACCAAGAACTCTTAAGCAGTTACGTCAATTTCTGGGCATAGCCAACTGGCGTCGCAAATTCATTAACAACTACGCCGAATTAACCGAAGATTTAGTGTATCTTCTACGCAAGGAAGTGAAATTTCATTTCGGTCCGAAGCAACTGGAAGCTTTTGAGTCACTAAAGCGAGAGTTAATCTCTCCTCCTGCTTTAGCGTTGCCTGATATGGGTAAAACTTTTCACATCTTTTCAGATTCCTCTGCCATAGCCATTGGCGGATATATTGGTCAGTTCGAAGGTGATGAATTTAAGGTTATTTCTTATGCCAGTAGACGTATTAAACCCACTGAAATGTCATTGTCTATTTTCCAGACGGAATTATTAGCAGTAGTATTTCTCTGTGAGAGGTTTGCAGATTACATTCTTGGTAGAGAAACTGTTGTCCATACAGACAACAAGGCCATAACCCATCTTAGAACTATACGCAATTTAGACACCAGAACCACTAGATTATTATTAAAACTTCAGGATTATAACTTGCAGTTCAAACATTTGTCCTCTGGTGAGAACTATATTGCTGACGTCATTTCACGTAATCCTCCTGATGAGGATGAGTCTGTCAATACCATATATATGGTGAATGTTGTGTTCAGAAATTTAACCCAATCTTCTTTCTTACAGCTAATGTCTAAAGAACAGCAGAATGATGCTTTTGTTAGTAAATGTTTAACTAAGTTGGAAGAAGGTAATTTAAATTATTGTAAACATTTAAATTTAGTATATGTTAAGCAATCTAATGTTTGGAAATTAATTATTCCTAAAAGTTTAGTGCATGTAGTAGTAGACGAAGTTCATAAGGAAGCACATTTTGGGTCCAGGAAATGTTACTTGCATTGTAGAAAACTTTTCTATTGGCCAAATATGAAGCGTGATATTGCTAAATTTATAAATGACTGTGAGATTTGTGCAACGACTAAACCATGTTCACAGGCCAAAGTACATCAAATTTGTCATGTGGAGGCAGACCGCCCACATTGTAAATTAAGTGTGGATCTTATAGGGCGTTTACCAAAAAGTAACTTTTATTCTTACATATTATCTGTCTTAGATGTATATAGTAAATTCCTTGTGTTGTATCCAGTAAGGAATGCTAATGCCAGAGATTATTTCTATTTTTACTAAAAGGTATTTCTACCACTATCCTATTCCCCAGGAACTTATTACGGACAGGGGAGCACAGTTCGTTTGTTGCCTGTGGCGTCGTTTCTGTCGCCGAAATGGCATTCAACATTTGTTATTGAGCCCGTACAATCCAAAGTCTAATCCTGTAGAAAGATATCACTCAGAAGTTTCTCGTTTGTTAAGGGTATTTATTAACAAAGATCATACTCAATGGAGTCAAAAATTGTCAGAGGTTCAGTCACTACTAAACAATTCTGTATCGCTTACTACCGGTTACGGTCCTTCAGAGCTGTTTCTTAATTTCTCAGCCCTAGATAATTTTAAGAAAGAATTAGATTGGCCTTTAGAGTTTGGTGAAGTAGACCACAAGTTCAGGCATCAGTCAGTACTGTTAAATACAAGGAAGAATCTTAGAAAAAATAATTTTAAAGTAAAGACTAAAGGTGTCGAAATTAAAATTGGTGATCTTGTTTTTGTAAAGAATCAGAAGCATAGCTCTATGATGGATAAAACTATCAGCAAATTTTTCTTGAAATATTTGGGTCCATTTTTGGTTATAGGTGTAGAGAATAATGCAGTAAGTTTGGTAAATTTAAACAATGAATGGATTGGCACTCATAATTTGGATAATGTTAAATTGTTTAATTGTTCCTTGGAAAAGCGCCAAGAATTGTTGGTGAATACGTACTTATAAAAAAAACTGTTGAGTCCAAGTTTTTTTTCTTCAACCAGGGCGAGGTTGTAACGCCCCTATACAAACTATTCTACAATTGTATCATTAGTACAAGTTACTACTTATCTCTTGTAATCCTCTTGTACTTGGCAACCCTGCCGAAACATCATGTTCGCGGGTCGCGCAAGGGATTCTGGGTACTTGAAGCTGAACAAGACGACGGAATGGTAATAGTAACCTTTGTGTGTTAACAAAAACTATGTCAAATCTTTAGTTACATTGGCCATCGTCATATTTAAAAGTGTGGTTGCTCTATTTCATACTTTAGTGAACTGCTTCACACGTTTTTATATGTGTTACTATTCTGCATGGCATGAATTTCTGAATGAAGTTGGGTAATACTCATTAGCCCTAGCTGCCACGTGAGCCGTCGTTGTGTGGGTGCATGTTTCCTTTTTCTTTTGGTGCGACTGCATCCTGTTATATCATCGTATTCTGATATTTAGTGTGAACCATTCTCAAAGTGGCTTGGTCATCATGTTTTTAGTGGCCTGTATTTTTAACTTGCAGCTTGAATTAATGTACTCAATGTCCAGCTAAATTCTTAGCAGCGGGGCCCCCAACTCATTCGCAATGTCCGTGAAGCGAAGCGAAAGTAAGCATTCTCTTCATCTGTACCATCCAGTGATATCAGTGTCTTTATGTAATATGGAAGCGTCAAGAGTTTATAGTAACTTTACCTGTAATGATATAACACTCTGGGAGTGGAATCCAAAACATTATCGTCATAGTGAGTTATTTGAGTGGCAAGCCTGGCTACAGGGCTATCGTTTGTTCATACTAATTTTGCTCGTACTGTTCAGTCATCTCATCGCACGTAACCTCGTAATCTATGTGAACAATCACTTTTGGGTGACTATTCAAGAGGTTAAGAGCTTATCATTGCGCCAAGTGGTTGGAATGGAATTTTGTGTTTATGCTCACATGTAAAGTGTTAATCAATGAGAATTGACATATGTATGTTTTCATTAATCTACTATCTGCGATCTCCATTAAGTGTTCAGTTCCTGCTTTGTTGTCATAATATTATAATCCTACTACCTACCAGTTAGTCTTCAGTTGATAATCACAAATAAGCATATTATCATCTTTCTTCGAGTTGTCCAGTGACCGTCATGGATTGGGTGCACACCAGCTCCCACCTGCCCCGACCGGGTTGTATAAGAATGAAGATATCTTCTTGTGTCTATTCTTTTAGGCCATATAATTTGGAGGAATCTCTCCACAGCAGTGATCATTTAGTTTGTCCAAGTTTTGTGCACAGTGTGTGCTTTGAGCAGTGGTCAGTGTGTATATTATTCATTTCCCACAGGAATGTGTTCCATTATGGTGAAAGTGCATTTGTGAAAGGTATAATAATTTTTGTTTGTTTAATACATGCCAAAGGGGTAAGTACCCTGTGTGATGATAGGCCGCCTTCGTAGCCGGCCAACCATAATTCTGCTTCGTACAGAATTATCATTTTTACTATTGCTGATTTATAGAATAGTGTTTACATAGCGCCCTTATGTGGATTTGCTAGAGCACATCTAAAAAATGGTTTTCTACGAATGTTTATTAGCACTTATCAACGCTGAAGTATGTTTTAGGAATACCTCTAGCTACCTGATCGTCTAATTAACTGCTAATCATTGAGTTTATCACTGTCTGAATCACGAACACGGTTCTCTTATTTCAGAGACCCCTGGCCATCTAGCACAAGTTGATCGGGATTGTTGTCCTTTTAGTCTGCTATGTTAAGGTCACCCTTGAATTAACTCTTGTCAGTTCATATTGATCACTGTATGGTCCTTCTCTTTAATCTCTGTCTGAGTGTGTATAAGCCACCCCTGCGTGTCACTGCAGGGTGACTACATGGGTTTTGTTAATCCTGTCATTACGTCTACATAAACATGACGTTCATTTGTGCCTAGTACCTTGACCGAGGCTTGGTTTCAGCAACTCGTCGTCCGGTCTATTTATAATGTTTCACAACTACATTTGTTTAATTTGTCCACCCTTTGTCTACTTTTAATGTCCTTATTCAATTAAAACAAGTTATTCGTTTTATGTTTATATGCGAAGTAATGGAACTCTATCTAGCATGATGTTTCTTTGGGGTTCAGTATTGTTTTGGTAATTATTCATAAATATGCCATGTTACATTTTAAGTATTACATGATTGGTGTAAACCCGACTAGTCGTGGTAAGTAAGTCTATTTTGCTCGAGCCATG
Organism: Thermobia domestica; assembly: GCF_964235325.1. Taxonomy (NCBI): domain Eukaryota; kingdom Metazoa; phylum Arthropoda; class Insecta; order Zygentoma; family Lepismatidae; genus Thermobia; species Thermobia domestica. The sequence goes on from NC_137455.1 coordinate 2,570,988, forward strand.
GATCCTATTACTTGTTAAGATCATAATAAATTATTCATTATTGCATACTACTTTATATATATATATATATATATATATATGTATTCAATACTTTTGATGTGTGTGTTTAATCTCGTATTATTATTTTCAATTCATGTGCAGTTATATTGTGGGTGTAAGTTTACTCGGTTAGGTATCTGAATAAGTTACGAAGTATAACTCCTCGGAGAGGTCTTAGAGATCAGTCGCAATCGTAATTTTGGTATAATTTTGTTGTCATATTTAGCAGATGTAGATCGACTACGTTTAACTTGTAAAAAAAAAAAATTTTCAGTCAAATAAATGTTGCAGACCCTTAACCATAAATGTTATATTTGTGAGATCAAACACTACTGTCTCTTCTTTTCAGCTTCTGCATTCGCATGAGACACGTATAGGTAAGGAAATCACAGCATAAGGAAAGGGCTGTTTTCTGTGCACTCGTAGAGTGTGCAGGGGGCAGTCTCGCACATGTTGGATTCGTTTGCCGTTGTACTAAAGTTTTTTTTTGTTTTGTTTTGCTATTATTGCATTACTTTAGCACAGTTAGTCCGGTGTTATTATCTTGCTTTATTTTGTCCTGTGTTAGAAGTTGATCACAGGTGGCGACCCCCATCATTATCATCTCAGTGCTCCGGCACTGAGCAATCAAACTTAGTTGTAGCCTGCCAGGGATTGGGCCCTCTGGGGCGCTACACTGGCTTATATAGATTGGTATAATATCTTGTTAAAACCAGATATAAATGAAGCTGTTTTCGATTTTGAAAAAGCAATTGTATTAGCTATGGAAACAAATATTCCGAAATCTAGGCCAAGAACATCTAAATATCCTTGTTGGTACTCCAAAAAATCTGTTTCTTTATTAAAAGCAAAGAATTTAGCACATAAAAAGTATAAAATTACACTAAAGCATGAAGATTATTTATTATTTGCTAATTACCGCAAGGCTTTTATGACTCAATTAAAATATGACAAACGTATTCACTATATTAAAATGGAAAATCAATTAAAAAGCAATCCTGAGAAATTTTGGAGATATGCATCTAAGGGTAAAAACAAGATTGCAACTGGAATTGTAGTAAATGATTCTTTGGTTACCGACTGCGAGTCGTTAGCAAATTTATTTGCAGAGTACTTCGCATCAGTCTACCAGACATTTTCAAATATTAGCAATACAAATAATTATTCAACATCATCAGAAACTTTCTGTGAAATGAAAATACCTCCTATTACAACTAGAAATGTAAGAGATGCTATTAAATCCCTAAAGACCAAATCTGCGTCAGGTATAGATGGGGGAACACCTGTTTCTATTATAAAAGGTGTTGCTGAGGTAATTTCATCAGTGTTAGCATCTTTGTTTAATTGGAGTTTAAATGAAAATATTTATCCTGAAGCCTGGAAAATTGTAGCTGTAACACCAATACCTAAGACTAAAGGTGACAAAATTAATGATTATAGACCAATTTCTATAATGAATGTTATTCCTAAAATTTTTGAAAAAATAATGTACAACTACTTGTATAATGCTGTACGTGATCAGTTGACATAAACCAACATGGGTTTATAAATGGTAAATCAGTTATTACAAAGTTGGCATGCTTTGTTCATAGTTTTTTCTCTGTTATTCGATCGGGTGGTCAGGCAGTTGTTATTTACTTTGATTTTGCCCAAGCTTTTGACAAATTACCTCATCACTTATTAATAAGTAAGTTGTATAAGTACAAATTATCGAATCAAATAATAAAGTGGCTAAATTCGTACTTAAATAATAGGAAATTCAAAGTAAGGTATAACGGCTATATGTCTTCTATTCATAATATAACATCTGGTGTGCCTCAAGGCTCTAATCTTGGTCCGTTGTTGTTTTTGTTGTATGTAAATGACCTACCTGAGAAGTTAAATTGTAGATATCTGATGTATGCCAATGACATAAAAAATTTTAAAGAAATTAAAACCTTCCAAGATCAAGTAACCTTACAAGATAATATTGAATTAGTGGTCAAGTGGTCTGAAACCAATTTTTTGCCTTTGAATATTACCAAAACTAAAGGCATAATTTTCTCAAGGAAAACTAATCTTCTTTTGTATAATTATACAATCGGTAAACAGAGAATCGATGTTGGAGCCTACGTCAAGGATTTAGGAATAATTTTGGATAACAAGTTATTATTCAATAAGCATTTACAGGTAATAACTTCTAAGGCTAGGAAGAACTTAGCTATGTTAACCTCCAGAGACCCGAGCATTTATGTGTCAAGAACTTTTGATGAAATTTTGTACATTAGGTAACAATAGACCCGATAGTACATATTTAAAAACCATTTTGTCATACTGCTTTCCTATAGATCGGTAATGGGTCGAATTGTATGCAGTACTTTGGGTCTCAAATTGCTATGTATTGCATACAATACACAAGGAAAATTGTATATTTCCCTTCGTAATATAAGCATAAAATATGTAAATCATTAAACTTGAAATTTACTTCACCATGTTTTATTTTCTGATAAATTATTCAATCAATGTACCTGAATCAAATGCGTCCAATACCCCAATTTTCTTCTTCCCGCCTTCAGCAGACAATAGAGCCACCTGTAGGTAAAAACAAAAACCAGCTGCCTTTTCTGCAGTAATTTTGACACTTCCCGAATACAATAACCGAGATTCGGGCATGTTCTTAAATATTCGTAGCCATGACGGGCGTTCGAAAAAAGTATTGTATGCAATACGCAGGGTCTCAGGAGGTTAAAATGTCTATGCCGTAATTTTTCAAATGTCAATACCTGTAAGACTTTGTACATTTGCAACGTGCGATCCCGTTTGGAGTACGGCACTGTTATTTGGAATAGTGAAACTAAGTATTTTGTAAATGCTATAGAATCTGTTCAAAACAATTTTTTTTTGGCTTGGTTACGATGGAAGTTTAAAAACTTCAAAGATAAGAGTTTTTTCTTGCATATCTAAAGAGCTTTATTTGTTACCTCTAACTGATAGGCGGTGTATTTTTGATTTGAGTTTCTTTCATAATATTCTTCAAGGTGTCTTTTCTATTGATGGTCTCTGGTCCATAAGAATTCCATATCGCAATGTTAGAAATTTTGTACCTTTTGTTTCGAATGTTCCTACCCTGAAATGTTCAATTTATAAAACTATAGACACAGCCAATAAGTGTTACTATGCTATAGATATCTTTCAAAGTAATTTTGTTAAAATCCGTTCACAATTAATTAAAATTCTAAAGGATATATATTTTTTTCCTTAACTTGTAAGGTACCATTTGAGAATTTTTTTTTGTTTTTTAGGTTGTTTTTCTTGTTATCTCTTTTAACTTTTTTTCTCTTTTCCTACCATATTTTTCTCTTTTATCCTTGCTTCCTTTTTTGGATACTACACTTCTTTTTTCTTTTTTTTTAATCTTGGTTATGAGTTTTACATGCCATATGCTTATTTTGTATTCTTTGTCTTTTGAGTGAGTGTACTTTAATTAAGGTGTCAATTGATTTGCAAATTACGCTTATATTCTTTTATGATTTTCAAGTATTTTCATTTGTACCTTTATGACTATATGTATGTTTCTTTTTAATATGATATATATTTTTCCCTATTGTATACTCATATCAATATATTATTATTTTAGTCTCATAACTGGGTGTACTTTGTTTGAGATGTACTTGAGATGATAATTATGTTTATTTGTTTTTTCATTATCATTTTCATTGTATGTTTTTCTGTAATATTCATTGCATTTTTTTTGCATGTTTCATTTTTATGTTATGTTTAAATGTAAGCGCCCTATATTTGTATAATCTTTCTTGGGGGCACTTTGTGGCTGTAGCTGTTTGTTCCTAATAAACATTATTATTATTATTATTATTATTATTATTATTATTATTATTATTATTATTATTATTATTATTATTGTACATTAACTACATCACACTATTTCCACAGCACAGCTATGATGGTTACAAACCAACGCTGATAAATCCTGCTAAATAAGCAACTGACAAGATAATCCCATGCATGTACAGGAGATTGAAATTTAGTGGTCGCGCTTTTAGTAATAATATAGTGAACTCATCAAAGTATATTGTAATTGTTGTTTTCTTTTTTATTATTATTTTTTCATCATGTTGATGTTCAGTTTATCATACAGGGTGGCCCAAAAGCAGGTATACAGAGCCCTGCACTGATCAAGTATAACGTTCTGGTTTGTGGGTTTATTTGCTTCGGCTGTTACGAGCTTAAGATTGTTACAAATACTGAAGAATCTGTGATTATGATTACAAGCTTTCGTGTGTGATCAGTGATTATCGTGAGTTCTCCGTTATGACAACTCTATCTCGTTCGTCCCGAGATTCAGTACGTAAGCTGAAACAAGAGAACAGCTTAATTGAACAGTTTTGTCTTCTATTGTGGTGACGTTCTTCGAAGGTGGGGGAACAAGTGTGGACTTAGAGCAGAACAGAAGACGATGCATCAGGAAGTAAAAGTGTATGAAGAAATACAGTAAAAAGCCTGTGTACAGGACTGTCTCTATAAGAAAGAAGTCACGAGGTTGAGAACGCTTCATACAAGAAGATAGAAGACCGAGACATATTTATGCAGATAAAATTTAGTATGAACAAGGTAAGAATTTTTCTTTTACCATAACTAGAACATTAATGTTGGTATCGGGACACATGTGGTATAACACCGCGGATGCTTTGCTAACATTGAACATTGAACAGCCGTAAGTGAACACGTGCCGTAGTGACACATTTCCAACAAATATATAAGTAAAAACACATTAACAACAAATAATAAATAAACTAAGTATACCTGATGAATAACAATAAGGAATGATCTAAGTAAAATGCAATGAGCTGATCAGTATGGTATTGTACCTAGGTATACCTACTTTTGGGCAACCCTGTATTGAGTGACAAGCTAGTATTTTTAGGTTGCATTTATGGGTTTCTCGTAAATTATTATAATCAAAAAGTTCACAAGGACTATTTCCACAGTCTCAGCTTTTGTCTGCTGATAGCAGAAAACACGTATTTTTTCAAATATTAGTACAGTTAATAGTTTCCCCCTCCCCCTCCCAGTATCCTCAGACAACTGTCCTTAAGTATTTTTACTTATCAAGTAATATAAATCCGCATTTTCAATTAACAGAAGTAAAATTATATGTATCACATTTACATTAGCCGCCGAGATCTAGTTTGTGTGTAAGCAGGTAGCTCAACCGAAACGAAAATGACGTTTTCTGCACCAGCGTATTTTAGTTATTTTCTCTCTTTTACCCTTCTATTTTTTTTTTTTTTCGTCCTAGACACTTGCCCAGCATGGCTAAGCGGAATAGCAGCCCTGGATGAAGGAGACATTGTAGGAAGTCCAAATTTGCAGAGTATATAGAGCATGGACAGATAAACAATTGACTAGCACAACAGCGCCCTGAAGCAGCAGAGGATCCGGGTATATCATGTAGTGACAGCAAGCGGAGGACAAACAGCGAGCTACGAATTAGTGGCACGCGAAGATTGGTATGACTTTAGTCTGTGTATAGGTAAAAAAAAAATGTCTTGTCATTGACAGCGGCAAATCCTTCCAGTACGTTTCGGCTTTTTATCATGGACAAATACTGGCATATTCAAGTATGTCTTATTTGTAGTATTGGTGTTAGTATTCGACGAAATGAAGCTACAGTGCAGCACATGGATTCGATGGGTCTTATGCAGAGTCGTTTTGACGTATGATTAACAACATACTAAAGGCCTGACTACTGCAGGAAACATATGTTAGTCTAACTCGTTAGTACGGCACTAATCACGAATCAGAAAAACTCTACATAAGGTCCAATGACTCCTGTAAGGTTACACAGGGACATGCTAGATCACAACGACCGCGTGAACAGACGTCTTGTGTACACATCTCTGGAAGATCGGGCAGCCACCTCGGTATATTGGCGTAAGCACCAAAGGCTGTTACATACCGCCCAGTATCCTCACGAACCAGTGGCGTATTTTGTGGGCTACCGGCGGTAACCCTAGAAAATTACAAAATAAAATTATTCTAATATAAACTAAATTATATTGATAATTTTACACTTTAGTATCTTCTTTCAATGATACAAGCTTCTGAGAACTGCATGTATTATAACGTAATCGTTATACATCTTTTAGACAACTCTCGTATACACAACAGGATTTCTTAGAACCAGCGCGCAGCAGGACAAAATTCTTGGAAATCAAAAAGCTGCGGAGTTTCTCGCTCACTGGTCTTTCTATATGTGTGTGGTTGCCCAACCGCTTTTCTCTTCGCATGGTCTAATTTGGAAGAAGAATTCGGCTCAGCTTAGTTCTCTTCCCTCTACTACACAAGCTGAATTGCAAGGCTAAAAGGCAGCACCGGACTATATGTTATAATTTTCATATTTTGCGACAAAAACTGATTATTCATATTATCATTTGTTTAAAAGTGTTAATACACAATAATAGTGCAATTTCTAATCAATCACTTCTTATTAGTGAAGCAATTCTTTAAAAACTTAATGTGGGAACTATCTTTTGTTCTATCTTTTATTCATACGCCTTCATTGTGAAAGAGAATTGTGACGCTTTAAAAAAGCGCGAACAGTGGGTGATGGGAGCCGATGACGGAAAGATGACCAATCCAAGCGTTTGATATATACCCCACTCAAAAAGCATTCCAATTTAATTATTATGCTGCAGGGTGGATTGATTTAAATCAGTCTGATTTAAATCAACATTTAAATCACTTGATTTTTTAAAATAAAAATCGTTGATTTAAATCGAATTCCGAAATAAATTAATTTAAAGTGAAAATAAGTAAAATCCCGTTTCTGTTCTGTTATTTCGATTATGGAAGTTAATAATCATAATACAATGAGACTCAAATATACAGTATAGTATGAAAACAAGTATCATGCAAAGGATGATTAGGGAAAATCCCGTTTTGAACAGGTAACGGAGCATCCTGCTTTCTTCTTTTCGTAACATTGGGTTTGGGTTTTAAAATCGTTAACTATTTCAACGGGGAAATCACCATCAACATTTAAGACGAAAATTCTTTTTTTGTGCGGGTCCGTTTGTTTGTTCCCAGATAATAGGGCGTATTTGGAGGGGTACTGTCCCCTCTCCTGTCCCTTTTTTTTTGTTAATTTTATAACTTTGGGCGAAATTTATGTATTTCATGCCGCAAGGTAGTTCTGAGTTTTTAAAAATAGGCCCCTGCCAAATATCAGTAACTTTTGTGAAAAAAGTGTCATTTTGATAAACGTTGCTGTACTTTTTTTAAAAATGCTTAACCTTTTAAATTACATCACCTATTTTTAGATGACAGGGTAGAATCTTCATTATTCGATTTAAAAAGTACCAATAAGGCTTTTTACTTCGTTTTCTTCAAGACTGGAGGCATTTTAGAACATGTTACATATGCTTTCACGCCTTTCTGCGTTGAGGCATAGTGTATGATGACGTCATAAATTTAAAAAGATATTTTTTGGTATGCGTATTATTATTATTTTTGGCGGGTTACATTTTGCATTCAGAAGACTGAAATTTTGCACACTCGTTCAGTGCACCCCTTAATAATTTTCAGATGTTTTCAGATCTCTGCGTGGAAACAGCGGGGTCCAGAGGGGCAAAAATATTTTTCTAAAAACGGATATTTTTTAACAAAAAATAGTTTTTTTCGTGATTTTCCCGCCTCAGATGGAGACAGATGAATGGTACCGTTTGAAAGGCTGTGCTATTCCGAAGAAAATTATGTTCGTACTATGCTCCTAGCATAAATAGGGATGTCTCAGGAGGAACCTGTTATCTGAAATCCTGTTTTATACGGGAATTAGGGTATTTGGGGAATATTAGTTTTCGCGGGCTTACTTTTGCACCTACAAGATTGAAATTTTGCACATTTACTCTCTGTACCCCTCAGTATTTTTCAGATCTCTGCCATAAAACAGAAGGAGGGGTTCACAGAGGTAAAAATTAAAAAGAAAAAAAATATTTTTAACAGAAAATTCCTTTTTTCGTAAATTACCCCCCTCCCAGATACATGATGAAGACATTTAAAGGGTACCGTTTGAAAATTTGTTTTATTCTGAAGAGAATAATGTACAAATCATGCTTCTAGGATAAATAGGGATATCTGAGGAATTTTTTATATTACATCCGGGTCATTCTGGGAATGTTCTTAACTCATTGTTAAATAGTTTCCTCACCCTTACTACTCAAGATAGAAGCTTGAAATTTTGCACACACATTTAGTACATCCCTTAGTATTTCCCAGTGATTGTGAGATCTGTGCGTTAACACAGGGGAATCCAGAGGGGATCAACATTTAAAAAAGTTAAAGAAATGCCGATTAGTCTCAAAATTTCCCGCTTCAGGGACATAATAGGGAAATGTGAATGTTACCGTTTCAAAAGCTGTTCTATTCTAAAGAGGGTGATGTATATACCATGATCCTAGGATAAATAGGGATGGTGCTGTAGTTGCTTGACTGGAAGTCTATAATTTACCTTTAAAAAGAGCCATAATTTAAAAGTGTTAAGAAACATTTTTTTGGGATAGATATAGGTTAACGATTGGGGATAATTCAAAATTCAACCCCAATACTTTCACTTAAATGGCATAATTAGCATTTAATACTAATTCCTAATGCTTTTTCTTCAGTTTGCGACTTGTATTATACGAGGAGAAAGATTTGATTTAAATCAAAAAAATCAACAAAAATGATTTTTTTTTAAAAAAATCATGATTTTTCCCACCCTGTTATGCTGTAACATTAGTGTTTTAACATTTTTAAATACTGTGATCTACGTTTACGCACTTTCAGTTCAAAATTCTCATGAAAGAAATTAAATAAAACGAACCGGATGGATAAGTTAATTAGGCGTAAAGTTTAACTGTAGTGGAATGGCCATCTACAAGGAGACACTAGCTAAAAGAAGAAAGGAATCTAAATTCCTCGTCATGGCAGAATAAGTGAATTGTGCTTATGGGTAACCAGGGCAAGAGTGAAAATGCTACTGACGAAGAAGTGGCAACGTCGGTAAACAAGCAAATATTGAAAATTAGTTCGGCATGACACATATCAGAACGGAAAAGGAGGGGAGCCGTGTGCGTGCAGTGTGAAGAGCAGCAGAGTAGAAAGTTTGTTGCAAAAGAAAAAAAATTAAAGGTTTAAAGGTAAGTATCACCGCTTATAATGTAGTTTCAATTGAAGTTGCAGGATTGGAAATATTTCCTGGAAAAGTTGTATAAGTTCGTATTTCTTATCAGTGGTACGCAATAAAAAGAGTGCTCTGGCGGGAGATGCCAGACAATTATTGGAAGATACCTGAAGCGGGGCAAGTGTGAAGTTCACAATTGCCGCTTGTTTTAAGGTTGAGTAAAGAAAATGTAGGAGCCAACATGTAACATTGAGTAAAAAAACATTTGCACAGGTAAGAGAGAAGTTGGCGGTTATAGGTTACTAACAAAACGTTTGGATTATCGTTTAGAATTTCGCAACCCGAGTTGTTGAGCATATGTCATGTCGCACGGGAACACAAAAGAAGCTAGAAATTCGCATCAAAGTCATCCACACTCATGGGTACGCCCAGCCAATTCAATGGGGAATTGTTTTTAAATACACCAAACGGCGAAATGAGGATTTCCTGTATCATATGCAACGAGTGGTCTCACGAATAATGTTCCAATCTTAATCAAAGGAAGTCTGTATACGTGTGTGACCACTGTGTGCATCGTAAGTAAAATTTTTGTGCTTCGTGATGAATGTTGAACTGATTTCTCCTATTTTCATATTTTGTAATTATAACATATATGATATGCAGTAGTGTAACATTTGTTGACAGTTCCATTTGACACTAATCAATTAGGTATTTTATAACTTCCTTCGTTCCATGTAACCAGTACATATATATATCTATGATTCAATGTATTTTTTGTTGTTTATGCCTACGTTTCCATGTTTTGATTCGACTGTACATCGTTGCCCCAACCGTTGTTTACTCTTACCCCACCATATGGGGCAAGAGTACAAAATTTTTTCTTCGTCAAAACTATGTTATTACTCTGTATCCTCTGCTAGATTTGCAGCAATTAAGCTATATATGTTATTAGAGACAGTGGCGTATTTAGGGGGGATTACGGGCTTAAGCCCCCGAAATCTTACTTACTATAGTAAAGTATATGAAATATCTTGCAGAATTTTCATATTTTCAGGCAAAGCCCCCCGAAACAAAATCGTAAATACGCCACTGATTAGAGATAACAGGATTTCACATAGAGAACATATTGCATTTTTGTCTGTTACCATTCCACAGCAATTCTTTGATATACAAAAAGTGTTCACTCTTGCCCTGGTTGCCCATACATTTTCAATCACCGATTTCTGACATCGCAATTATGTGCGCAAAGCGGACAGTACGACCTGTAATAATAATCGCGCGCGGCTCTCGATCGTGATCATTAGGCTAATAAGTAAATATAAATACCCACATCGTACATATTTGTTGTATAGTATTATATTTGTGCTTACAAGTTAAAAGTATTATAATAAATCAATATTTCCTACATCAGTTAGTTTTGTTTTGGTCCCATTGTAGTCAAGATTTAAGTAGTAAGGGCCTGACTTGGCCTAACTTTGGACTTTGAACCTGAATTTATGACGTCATAGGTCAAAGGTCAATGACCTTGGCCCGGGGTCAATGACCTAAGGGTACCTAGGACCACCCCTCTAAATTTTGGCAGGGGTACCTTGGCCCACCCCCTAAGTTTTGGCAGGGGTACATAGGACCACCCCTTTAAATTTTGGAAATTGCCAAATCTAAAAATCTGGTGTGGTAGCCTAGGACCATAGTATGTACTTCTATTAGTATTGGGGGTCCATCTCGTTCCCTTTCATGGGTAAAAAATTGCCAAAAATTCACATTTCGGGGTTTTTTGACCTAATTTATCCCCTTTGATGAGGTGTTATTACCCTATATGGTTATATGAGCGTATACAGGGGTTCATTACCTTTCATAAAACATAGGTACATTTGTGCACCCCTTGAAAAATTTGGGAGGGGCACCTTGGCCAGCCCCTTAAATTTTGGAAATTGCCCAATTTAAACATTTTGTATTACAGTACAGGACTCTAATATGTATTATGATAAATTTGGATGGTCCACCTCGTTCCCTCCTAGGGGTACAAAATTGCCAAAATATAAACGTAAGCAATACGTTATACCACGTGTTTGGTTTTGGTTGATTTTATCCCCTTGGATGAGGTGTTATTATCCTATATAGTTACATGGTCATGTATAGGGGTCCATTCCCTATCATAAGACATAGGTACATTTGTGCACCCCTTTAAAAATTTGGGAGGGGTACCTTGGCCCACCCCTTTAATTTTTGAAATTGCTCAATTTAAACATTTGGTATTACAGTATAGGACCCTAATATGGATCACTATAAATTTGGGTGGTCCACCTCGTTCCCTTTTAGGGGCACAAAATTGCCAAATTTTAGTACAACCACGTGTTTGGTTTTCGACCTAATTTATCTCCTTGGATGAGGTCCTATTACCTTATATGGTTATATGATCATGTATAGGTGTCCATTCTCTATCATAAAACATAGCTACATTGATGCACCACCGGGAGGTGTACCATGGCCAATCTTTTAAATTTTGGGAAATTTCCAATTTAAGCATTCGGTATTATAGTACAGGACCTCAACATGTATCATGATAAATTTGGGTGGTCCACCTTGTTCCTTTTCATGGGTAAAAAAATGCCAAAATATAAACATAAGCAATATGTTGTACCATGTGTTTGGTTTTTGGCCCAATTTCTCCCCTTTGATGAGGTTCTATTACCTTATATGGTTATATGGTCATGTATATGGGTTCATTTCCTATCATAAGACATGGGTACATTGATGCACCCTTTAAAAATTTGGGAGGGGTATCTTGGCTCATCCACTCGGTTTTAGAAATTGTTTAATATAAGCATTTGGTATCATAGTACAGGACTTCAATATGTATCACTATAAATTTGGATGGTCCACCTCGTTCCCTTTCATGGGTAAAGAACTACCAAAAATCAAATTTCGGAGGTTATTGACCCCGTTTGATAAGGATTTAACACGTTTTATGGGTATGTACACAGGTTTATTATTTTCATATGTTTATGTTCCCTTTTAAATTTGGGAATTATCAAATAACAAAATTCGGTAAACGTTTTCTAGGACCCATTGTAGATGGTGTTCCTCTTATGGCCAAATATTCAAAATTTAAAGGTTATTGACCGGCTTTATTATTGAATAAGTACAGGATTTATTACTTTTTCATAAGACAGGTGTATTTATGTACCAATCTTAAATTTTGGGAGGGGAGATTTCTTATTGCCATATCAATAATTGGTAATTTTTCTTAAAATTGGATAATATCTCATTCATTGGGTAAATCATTGTCAAATATTAGTATGATCACGTGATCAGTTATTGACCTATGATGGGATTAGGAGTCCAGGACATTGGTACATTTAAACTTTGTAAGATAATTTCAGAATTGTCAAATGAAATTGCGTCATTGGTTTTGATTATTACAGCCTATGGACCAAATATAAACGTAAGCAATACGATTGTACCACATGATTGACCTTGATAAGGTAGTGTACAGGGATTCATTTCCTTTGTTGTGGTACTTCTTTAGTTTGAGTACACACTTGCAGAAAACAGTTGGTTCTATTCCAGGTAAATAATTGACAGACATTACTGACCTTATTGAACATATGATGATATGATTAGTTCTAAGACTTAGGTATATCGAGAGAAGTATTCTTTAAATTTGGGAATTGTGATAAACAGAACTTTAACATAAGGCTCGAAATTTGAAACAATACTTTGAACTTTAGTCACAGCTCATAGTCTAAGATCATTTTTGGTGATTGATTTGACCTTGAGCTTTAGAAATCTGATACCTAACCTTATTGAATCTTATGACTCATAGTCTTAAGGGAATACAGGCTACAACACTGGCAAAGTTATTGTTGATGCAATTTGATTGGTTGATCACTATCTTTCGTGCAATCTGATTGGCTGATAACTATCTTTCGTGCAATCTGGTTGGTTGATAAGTTTCAAATTTTTTGATGCATTCAGTTTTGTTTTAACATTTAAAGTTTTTGAAATTTTTGTTTGAAACTTTGATTTACCATTTTTTCGTTTGATATTCTAGTTTAAAATTTTTTGTTTGAAAATTTTTTTCAAATGTTTTCAAAAAAATTTTTGCTTGAAATTTTTAGATTGAAAATTTTTGTTTCGAAATATTTTTGTTCGAAATTTTTGTTTGAAAATTTTTTGTTTCTAATTTTTTTCGCGCAATCTGATTGGTTGATGATTTTCAAATTTTTGGTGCATTCAGTTTTGTTTTGTTTAACTGAAAAGTATTTAAAATTTTTGTTTAAAAATTTGTTTGTTTGAAATTGGTTTGACATTTTTTCGTTTGATATTTTTAGTTTGAAAATTTATTTCGAAATTTTTGTTTGAAAAACTTTTTGTAAACTTTTTTGTTTGAAAATTTTTTGTTTGAAAATTTGGTTTGACATTTTTTCGTTTGATATTTTGTTTGAAAATTTTTGTTTCGAAGTTTTTGTTTGAATTTTTTTTTGAAATATTTGTTTTAAAATTTTTGTTTGAAACTGGTTTGAAATTTTTTCGTTTGAAATTTTTAGTTTGAAAATTTTTTCGAAATTTTTGTTTGAAATTTTTTTCAAAATTTTTGTTTGAAAATTTTGTTTGAAATTTTTGTTTCAAAGTTTGGTTTGACATTTTTAAAAGTTTGTGCACTCATTAGTAAAGAACCGGAACTGTTTAGAACTAAAACCTCTGGCAACACTGTTTATCATGATGCAATAGTACACGTTAGAACTTCGGGTTGTACTTGAAATGAAAAAAAACACAAATCATTGAAATGGATCATTTTATTACACTGCACATACATCCATACCAGATAAAGGATCTGGATATTGTCGATACAATGTATTTTGAACTTCTTGCACTAGTTTGTCTTTAGCGTATAATTTTAATTCCAGTTGGTCTTTTAAGGTCTATTGCAATATCAATTGGTAGAAACTCAATGTCCATTTGATCACAAACAAACTGTTTATTAATACAGGTATGCATCCACGAACGATGTTGACAACCATCACAACATCTAGATACATGTACAATATCATGACACTTTTTTGAAAATAGCACTTTTTCAGGAATATGCTTGTTTTGTTGCAACTTCCACTGCATGTTTAAAACACTGGAATACGTTGATGAATTTGTTCCACTCCATTTGCGTTAGATACACCATGTTGCGAGGGACATGAAATGTACTCTTTTTACGTAACAGCATCATCTTCTCTTCGAGGACTGTACGCAGCACCACTTCATGATTTCAGCCTAACGATTTGACTATGGTCACATTTAGCTCATCATGAAAACAATCATTCATTTGGTCGATTCGTGAACGTAATATTTAACATTCTTCAAAGTTCAGTTGTACACCAAATTGTTCTGCTTTGCCCTATCGAATCACTGGTTCAAATGTTCTAGCACTGATACCAATCATCACATGTTTTGTTTGAGATATATTTATTGGATAATAGCTTGCGAAGATGAATTCTTTATCGTTAGAAGAACACATCTTTCCGGCTGAAACGCACTTGCTCAAATGATTTCGTGGGATGACACTGTGTTTGCTGATTTATAGAACTACCATATTTGAATCATGAATTCAAACGTCAGCACATTTCTTTCCAATGACGGCTGACGTCGTTGGAAAGAAATGTGCTGACGTTTGAATTCATGATTTCATCACAGTTGCTGACGTCATGCTGACCAACCAAATTCATAGATCGCATTCTGCATACAACTACGTCTGATGTCAAAGGAATGTGCTGACGTTTGAATTCATGATTTCATCACAATTGCTGACGAAACCGGCTGTGTACTAAATTCAAATTGATGACTTCGACCCAAGAATCCTTTGTAACACAAAGATACAGATCCAGTATTTAAGAAACGTAGCAGTTCTTCTTGTTTTGATGCTTCCATGGGTAAATATCTTGCTGGTAAAATTATATTCTTATCATTTTCAAGCTTCACTACGATTCTTAATCCAAACTTTGTAGGGATTTTTTGGCTAGCTAAGATTCTATAACGTACATTCTGTTGTAAATCAGTAATCTTGGTAAATGATTTCATCACATCACGTGTGTTTAGAAACTGCAGACAAGTAGCCATGATGATGTTATCATGAATACTAACTCGAACGATACTTACATATGATGCAAAACTGATGGCGTTGCATTATCACGTTCTGACGTGTACTATTGCACCATGATAAACAATGTTGCCAGAGGTTTTAGTTGTAAACAGTTCCGGTTCTTTAATAATGAGTGCACAAACTTTTAAAAATGTCAAACCAAACTTTTAAACAAAAATTTCGAACAAAAATTTTAAACAAAAATTTTGAAACAAAAATTTCAAACAAAAATTTCGAAACAAAAATTTTCGAACTAAAAATATCAAACGAAAAAATGTCAAACCAGTTTCAAAAGAAAATTTTCAAACAAAAAAGTTTACAAAAAATTTTTCAAACAAAAATTTCGAAAGAAAAATTTTCAAACTAAAAATATCAAACGAAAAATGTCAAACCAAAGTTTCAAACAAAAAATTTTAAAACAAAAATTTCAAATACATTTCAATGTTAAACAAAACAAAACTGAATGCAGCAAAGATTTAAAAATCATCAACCAATCAGATTGCGCGAAAAAAATTAGAAACAAAAAATTCCAAACAAAAAAATTGAAACAAAAATTTCAAACAAAAATTTCGAAACAAAAATTTTCAATCTAAAAATTTCAAACAAAAAAATTTGAAAAAAATTAAAAAATTTCGAAACAACAATTTTTAAACTAAAAATATCAAACGAAAAAATGGTAAATCAAAGTTTCAAACAAAAATTTCGAAACAAAAACTTTCAATCTAAAAATTTCAAACAAAAAATTTTTGAAAACATTTCAAAAAAATTTTCAAACAAAAATTTCGAAACAAAAATTTTTAAACTAAAATATCAAACGAAAAATGGTAAATCAAAGTTTCAAACAAAAAATTTTCAAATAAAAATTTCAAAAACTTGAAATGTTAGAACAAAACTGAATGCATCAAAGATTTGAAACTCATCAACCAACCAGATTGCACGAAAGATAGTTATCAACCAATCAGGTTGCACGAAAGATAGTGATCAACCAATCAAATTGCATCAACAATAACTTTGCCAGTGTTGTAGCATGTATTCCCTTAAGACTATGAGTCATAAGATTCAATAAGGTTAGGTATCAGATTTCTAAAGCTCAAGGTCAAATCAATCATCAAAAATGATCTTAGACTATGAGCTGTGACTAAAGTTCAAAGTATTGTTTCAAATTTCGAGCCTTATGTTAAAGTTCTGTTTATCACAATTCCCAAATTTAAAGAATACTTCTCTCGATATACCTAAGTCTTAGAATTAATCATATTATCATATGTTCAATAAGATCAATAATGTCCGTCAATTGTTTACCTGAGTAGAACCAACTGTTTTCTGCAAGTGTGTACTCAAACTTAAGAAGTACCACAACAAAGGAAATGAATCCCTGTACACTACTTCATCAAGGTCAATCACGTGGTACATCGTATTGCTTACGTTTATATTTGGTCCATAGGCTGTAATAATTAAAACCAAGGACGCAATTTCATTTGACAATTCTGAAATTATCTTACAAAGTTTAAATGTACCAACGTCCTGGACTCCTAATCCCATCATAGGTCAATAACTGATCACGTGATCATACTAATATTTGATAATGATTTACCCAATGAATGAGATACTATCCAATTTTAAGAACAATTACCATTTATTGATATGGCAATAAGAAATCTCCCCTCCCAAAATTTAAGATTGGTACATAAATACACCTGTGTCTTATGAAAAAGTAATAAATCCTGTACTTATTCAATAATAAAGCCGGTCAATAACCTTTAAATTTTGAATATTTGGCCATAAGAGGAACACCATCTACAATGGGTCCTAGAAAACGTTTACTGAATTTTGTTATTTGATAATACCCAAATTTAAAAGGGAACATAAACATATGAAAATAATAAACCTGTGTACATACCCATAAAACGTGTTAAATCCTTATCAAATGGGGTCAATAGCCTCCGAAATTTGATTTTTGGTAGTTCTTTACCCATGAAAGGGAACGAGGTGGACCATCCAAATTTATAGTGATACATATTGAAATCCTGTACTATGATACCAAATGCTTAAATTAAACAATTTCTAAAACCGAGTGGATGAGCCAAGATACCCCTCCCAAATTTTTAAAGGGTGCATCAATGTACCCATTTCTTATGATAGGAAATGAACCCATATACATGACCATATAACCATATAAGGTAATAGAACCTCATCAAAGGGGAGAAATTGGGCCAAAAACCAAACACATGGTACAACATATTGCTTATGTTTATATTTTGGCATTTTTTTACCCATGAAAAGGAACAAGGTGGACCACCCAAATTTATCATGATACATGTTGAGGTCCTGTACTATAATACCGAATGCTTAAATTGGAAATTTCCCAAAATTTAAAAGTTTGGCCATGGTACACCTCCCGGTGGTGCATCAATGTAGCTATGTTTTATGATAGAGAATGGACACCTATACATGATCATATAACCATATAAGGTAATAGGACCTCATCCAAGGAGATAAATTAGGTCGAAAACCAAACACGTGGTTGTACTAAAATTTGGCAATTTTGTACCCCTAAAAGGGAACGGGGTGGACCACCCAAATTTATAGTGATCCATATTAGGGTCCTATACTGTAATACCAAATGTTTAAATTGAGCAATTTCAAAAATTAAAGGGGTGGGCCAAGGTACCCCTTCCAAATTTTTAAAGGGGTGCACAAATGTACCTGTGTCTTATGATAGGGAATGGACCCCTATACATGACCATGTAACTATATAGGATAATAACACCTCATCCAAGGGGATAAAATCAACCAAAAACCAAACACGTGGTATAACGTATTGTTTACGTTTATATTTTGGCAATTTTGTACCCCTAGGAGGGAACGAGGTGGACCATCCAAATTTATCATAATACATGTTAGGGTCCTGTACTATAATACAAAATGTTTAAATTGGGCAATTTCCAAAATTTAAGGGGTGGGCCAACGTACTCCTCCCAAATTTTTGAAGGGGTGCATTAATATACCCATATGTTATGAAAGGTAATGAACCCCTGTATACGCTCATATAACCATATAGGGTAATAATACTTCATCAAAGGGGATAAATTAGGTCAAAAACCCCCGAAATTTGAATTTTTGGCAATTTTTTACCCATGAAAGGGAACGACATAGACACCCAATACTGATAGATGTACATACTATGGTCCTAGGCTGCCATACCGAATTTTTAAATTTGGCAATTTCCAAAATTTAAGGGGGTTGGTCCTATGTACCCCTGCCAAAATTTAGAGGGGGTGGTCCTAGGTCATTGACCCCGGGCCAAGGTCATTGATTTTTGACCTATGACGTCACAAAAAATTTTGCTGACTCGGCTGGCCATACGGGGGGACCTACTACTATTTACAATAAAAATCAATAGGTCAAATCCATTGAATTGTGTAAATAGTGTTGTTATTGTGTTTAATACGAAATTTATCGTATATTTATTATTGAAATATGTTTATGATATTTTATTAATCAAAAATATCTCAGGTAAGATTTGAATATAATTGTGTGAACTTTACATTGATTAGTGTGTCGTGCAGTTGATATGAGGATCACTACGAAAGTTTCGAGATGTGAAATAACTTACATACTTAAAATCAATTTAACACTTACATTTTCTCAAAGTATTCACCATTACACTGTACACACTTTTGCATCCTCGAAAACCACTTTTGGAAGCAGTCTTGCTCTTCAAGTGTTGAAAGTTCATTCTCATAAGCCATTACAGCTTCTTCAGGGCTGCAAAATCTCTTCCCACGCATGTGACCTTTGATCCTGGGGAACAGAAAGAAATTCAGACGGGGCGAGGTCAGGGCTATACAGCGGATGAGTTTGACCTCCGTAGATTCTAAAAACTGAATTGTGATGTGGCCGTGTGTGCGTTGTCATGATGTAGCAGGATCCCGCGCAATCCAGTTCTTGGACGCCGTTCCCGAAGCTTCTAATACACTTTTGTTAAGCAAACAGTGGTGTACCACTGAGCAGTAACAGTCCTTTGTTCTTCAAGTGGAACAGCTGCAACATGGCCAGATTTGGAGAAGAAAGTTGCGACCATCTTCTTCCCCACACTTCAAGGTCAAATTGATAGATCCAAGTCTCATCACCAGTAACAATGTCAGAGACGTGTCGAGAATTGCCTCCATCAAATCTTGCAAGCATTTCTTCACACCATTCCACACGCATGCGCTTCTGCTGTTCAGTCAAAGTGTGAGGCACCCAACGAGATGAAACCTTTCTGAGCCGAAGATGATCATGAAGAATTTTTGTTACTGCTGGCGATCCAATGTTCACTGTAGATTCAATGTCGTTGAAAGTTGTTCGAGGATTTTCTCGAATCATTTGTTCCACAGTGGCAATGTTTTCATCTGACACAGCTGTTGCCGGACGTCCAACTCTGTCTTAATCTTTAAGCGATGTCCGGCCTCTTCTGAATTCACGAAACCACCCAAAATTTCTAGCACGGGAAGGAGCAAGATCCCCAAATGTCCCCTGCAAACGGTCAATGCTTTATGTCTCGTTCAAACCACTTTTGAAATCGTAAAGGATCATTGCCCGAAAATGTTCCCTTTCGAGCTCCATTCTAGACAGCCGAATATACTCACATCAACAAACAAGTGAAGGCCATACGGCCACGCCGATAAGCGAGGCGAGTTGAAACTTGCTTCGCTTCTTCGCTCTGTATACCACTACCGAACGCAATTGTTGGAATTCAAATACTGTGCCACAACAATGCTTATCTCAAAACTTTCGTAGTGACCCTCGTATAGTATAGTACAACATTACGCTTGCTTCCTCGACAACCAATGAGTGATCAAGTAAATATGTTTTAACTCTGTGGATTTTTCCCCGAGGTTATGAGAGACATGGTCGTTACCCGAGCCAAGGCTATTTGAGACGATTGGACAATGAAATTTAATGTTTATCCATAACTATATCGAGTGGTCTCGTTAGCGACGGTCGATACACGGAGATAAACTCTTATCTTCTTCTTGTCTCGATATTCCCGCTCTATGACATATTAGTTCCAATCCCAGTTTTTTCGTATTGCTTGACACCCGAACCCAAAATACCGTTATAGTATTCTGTACGATCCACTGCCTTCTTCGCACGCAGTCTGTTTCGCTATCTTAAGAGATCTTCGATATGACAACACAGCAGTTACCACTCTCTAGCTACTGCAGCAAGAATCGTATCGGCGCATTTCCCTTCGCTCCATCTCTGCCCACTGTGTATGAACGGGCTGCCAGATAATAGCAGTTTCCTCTGGAAAAATCGGTTTCTTGGATGTGAGCGAAGAGTAAAGGGAAATTACACGAGGAATGACGAGGTATTTTGGAGGTATCTAGGGTACGATTTGCTCGGTCATCCCCATATTTTCCTGATTTGGCACCATCGGACTCTCATTTCCGGGAAGGAATACTAATGTTGGAGAAACGCTGGACCAAGTGTATTGAAGTTAAGGGAGATTATGTCGAAAAATAAAATCATTTGTGAACTGGAATTCGCAGTCTTTCATTGTCAGGCCGAGAGCTTTTCATCCCGCCCTCGTATGTGATAAATCAGTTGTGAAAGTGCAACGCTAATTCTTAACAAATCGTTGTAAAAACTTTGTTCGGCATTTTTACAGCTTGTGTCTGAAATAACTGAATATTGCATACAGTGAAGAAGTTCGGAAACTTGGAATATAGTGTAGTCTATCACCAACTCGGTTATATTATTATTATTATTATTATTATTATTATTATTATTATTATTATTATTATTATTATTATTATTATTTACGGCAAGAGTGACTGTGCTTCAGAGTAGATATTAGAAAGTAAATTATTATACGTGCAGTATTACAATATATAATTATTGTTTTTAATAATAAAACTCCCTTTATTTGCTCTATACACAGATAACCCCTTAAGTTTTCGGTAAACTCTCTGACATCACTTACGTCTTTTCCGCAGAAACATGGTGCTGGATCATTTTCAGTGAGCGGAGTGTAAAGGATTTTCCAAACTCAATTTACTTTGTTATTATTGGACTGCACGCTGTTCTTTTAAATTAAAATACCTGGAAATTCCCAGTGCAAAAATTTACTGTTAATAATTTCGGAAAGAATACTTTGTACACTAGGACGAAAATGGGAAGATTTATGCAAAATTTACAAGAAAACAAATTTGTTTTGAAGTTCCTTTCACTAAGATTTGCTACTCCATATTATGTATAGTTGAATATAGGTCTAATGATTTACCAGCAGACATTTCACGATCTCTTTTTATAGTGGATTTATTCATGTATTTATTAATTATAAGACATCTTTGAAATGAAATCTTTGAGTTTTACATCCTATGGTTATGCTGGCTAGGATAAAGGAGATGATGAGAAATGAATGAAATGGTGGAATGAAGAAAATGGGAGAACCCCGAGAAAATCCATGCACACGGTGTTTGTTCACCACAAAGTGCACTTGGCGCGAGCTGGGATCGAACCAGGGATCCCATCCACTAGAGGTGAAAGCTCTAGCACTGGGCCACTGTGGCACTATAGTTTTTTGGCACTATAGATTTTTATAGCATATGTTCAGATGCTGTATTTATATGAAAATTTGAGAAAACTGTAGGCCTAATGTTTAACAATTACTTCTGGAGGCCCCGTTAAACTTCATCTATCCGAAGGGGATAATGCCTTGTCGTACAGCACAAATGTTTTAGGGGACAAAAAGAAGAAAAGCAGTGAAAAAATACAAATTTTCAACAATTATTTCTAATAATGCACGTAAATTTGATTTGAATGGTTTAGGATGTATTGACAATCACGTCAATTTTCATAATATGTTCAGGGTTTTTAGTATGAAAATCTGTAAACCCTATATTCGGCTCCCATTTTAAGCAGTACCGTACCGTAGTAGGTCCTGTCGCGTATAGCTTCGTTGCTGACGAGGGACGTTAAACACCAATCAATTGATCTAATGAAACTAAATATGAATCACAGCTCAACTAATTCCAGAAATCTTTCTACCGCTCGTATATATTAGTAACATCGTATATATACTTCGTGCACCTTTAGACTGAGGAAAACAAGAATAAATAACAATATATTAGTGTTTCTTTTGTTAGTATTCGGATATTCTGTGACACTTTAGATTAGAACTGGTAGTCACATTTAAATCCTAAAAAACACAAAAGAAAGCAGGTTTAAACTGCGAAGTATGTCTTTTTCCCAAGTAAGTAATATAAATATAAATATTATGACTTGACATAAGCACCACTCGTGCTCAACAATGTCTTTTACTTTAAAATAATGTTCTAAAATCAATGAACCAAACATTTAAAGCACACACTCTACTTTCATGTCTTGGTACTAGTGATTATCAATAGTTCATCATAAAAAAAATGGTAAGTTTAAGGTTAAAATGAGTTAGTGCATATGAAAAAGAATTAAATTCCACTGGCGGAGGATTTTCACAATGTAGGAAACCAGTACTTCATGTTTAGAAGTGTTAAACTATTACAAGGGCTATACTAGGTTAAAATAAATGAATGCATATCAAAAGACGACTGTGTAACATACTGATTTCCAGTTGCGGAATATTTCTGCACTTCTGATTTTATGCGATATCAAGTGTTCTTGCACTATTCTCGTTTTTGCGCGTACCCTCCGTCGCTGACACCTGCTCCCTGTGTGCGAACCCCGCTGCTGCCCTGACTCGGTTAGATAGCATTCTCGCGTTTATGGTCAGCTAGCACAAGTTGGTTTGTGTTTTTTGCACGTTTCGTTTCCATAGCATAATTTGAACTAGTATTTATGTCCATAAGCGGAATTCCTCGTAAACTGAATTTTCACCCATGAATGCAACTTCTACCTTAAGATATTTAGGTCACTGTGAGTGAAGTTCGTGATGAAATAATTGCATATAAAAGGATAGCACGTAGTCATTTTCAGTGCGCATTAGTGTGTACGCATATTATCAATCTTACGAAATTACATGGACATGCGCAATGATAATAACAGTCCAGATCGCCTTAGAGAATCATTAAAATGAAAAAAAAAAAGTGATAGAAACATACTTTTCTAATTTGATAGACTATTCGTAATCTACACCGACGTGGTTGTCTTGAACCGAAAATGCTGATTTGTCCTTGTTTATGATTGCAGAAGGAAGATATATCAATAAGTTTTAACATTGTCTGTACTACTTTTTCTTGTAATCATATCAATGGGTATAATATTTTGTCATTACCGTTAGATTAAGTCATTGTTTGACAACGAAATTACCATGGAGTTTCAAAGGAGCTAAATCATTGAATTACCTAAAGTAAACCACACTAATGGAATTATCATTGAATAAGTTCCAAATGAGCCAAGTCTATGAATTGTCTAAAATAAAATTTGTTCGAGAGATATTCTGAGACCTTCCTGAGATATCAAAATTAATTACGTGATGACCAAATTGTCTACAGTTCGTATCCGAGCAGTGAATGATGTATGATTTATTCCTTTTTTTAAACTCCATGAATAATAGGAAGAGTGTTTGCTGTCCATCGAAACTTGACTTTTAACTATGAGAGTATTTTCTTTACCCTTTGGTTAACAAAACCCATTCTGAAAGGTAAGGCCATTCATACCGGGCCATTTTTTTTAAATGTAGATTTCATAAAGTTACTTTCAAATGTTTGTAGCTTGGGTCATATCAAACAATAAGAAGCAGGATACGCTGAATAGAAAATGTATAACTCACGGACATTCAGCAAACCGATGCCTCAAGAGGAGGACAAGTATTGGGTCTTATTTTGTTCGATAAACTGAACATCATGTGAATGTCTGGCCAAATGAAAGAAAAAGTCTCAAATAAACATGGATCTAAAAACATATCTAGGAACTGTAAACCGCCGACAGTTTAAAGCTACTGGATCAGAGACAAGGACCAAATATAGAATGTTCGAAACAACCTAAACAACACATCGCTAGATAAATATCCACATCGACTTCCGGTATAATACAACGAATTTTAAGTGCGATTCGAGTCAGATGGAAATCGTTAAAATACCCACCCTGCTTTTATAAAATTAATTTCATTTCTTTTTTTTTTTTTTTTAGCTACGAGTTTTTAAAAATTGTCTTTAATCACTTTCTCCAGCTTATAGCTAGAAAAATGACCAATGATCATCTTTCTCGGTCATTTTGACCGAGGTTGTTCGGCTTATTTCCGAACAATTTTCACATTATCCTATGAAAGGCTATGTCACCACCACCGATTGTGCTCTATTGTACAGGCACTAATGTAAGTTATTATTAGTTATTAGTTTATTTTCATCCTTTCTGTACATAGAGGTTGCAGAAGACATAGCACATAGGACACGCCAGAAAATAATACAACAAATTACAAACAAAGATAATAATAAAAAGTAAAAAAGTAAAATAAAACACTAAAAAAACTTAGATTACAATTAGTAGCAAAGACTACATCTAAATATAGACTAAGTTGAAGAATTACAATTCAGAAACGCTATAATATGCTTTATCTACAAGAAATTTGAATACCTCATTCTTAAACCCCTTTATGTTCTTAATGAAAATGCTGGGGTAAGTGATTATACAGTCTTGTTCTCATAGAGTACACACTATTTGTAGTTGAGCTATAATTTCGTTCCGAGACATAAACATCCGTAGCTTGCCTTGTATTATGTGAATATGGAAGATGTAACTGTAAAGGAATGCCAATTAGTCTTAGTAAAGATAATGCTTTTTATAGGGATGCGCTCGAGTCGAGACATGTCTCGAATCTCGACTCGACTCGACTCGAATTCGAGTCGAGATTCGAGTCGAGACACACTTTGTAAAATTCGAGACGAGTCGAGACAAACGTATTCCTCGACTCGAATTTTCGAGTCGAGACGGCTCTTAAAAATCTCGACTCGACTCGAATGTCTCGAAAATCTTTCTATAATTTTTAATATTATTTTGAAGAAAGTATTCACTCAGAAACAGCCTTGAAACCAAACCAGCTTTTATTTCTTCAGAAAGATACAGAACGCATAAAATTAATAGTTAATCTTTAAAGATCAAGATTTAATTTTCAGCTCAATTCAGTTAATTAGAACTAATAGTTAATATCGTTGTATTTGGTTTTACTGCAAATATAATGATAATAATAATAATTGATTATCTAGTTTGTATAAAACTATTATCCGTAATCTAAATCTAGTTTGTATAAAACTATTGCGATAAAGTGAACTTCATAAATTCTCTGAATGAGCTGTTGGTAGTCTATAGTAATTTAGCATAGTTTAATTATTGTGTTTTCGTTCCCATGAACGCAATAGGGTTACGTAACTTCTGGATTATTTGCTTGCCCAACTATTTTGAGGCTTTAATGTGTTGCAGCATATCACGAGCTATGGATAATATATAATGTAACATTTGTTGTACATCACATATTATGATACGAGACTATTTTACATAGTATATCTTATCTAATATAAATAAAATAAAGAGTTTGTTTGTGTGTTTGTCTGTTTGTGTGCGACCTGGGGACCAGACGAGTGGACCGAGAGTTCCCAAAACTTGGTCACGGGTACCTTGGTCCAGGCCCCAGATCAAGACGAAGCGTTTTTTTTTTTTTTTTTTTTTAATATCGAACCAGGGGGGTCTTGGGGGGAACGTTTACTGGGACCGACCTGGGGGCCAGACAAGTTGACCGAGAGTTACCAAATTTTGGTCACGGATACCTTGGTCCAGGTCCCTGTCTAAGGCGAAGCGTTTTTGTCAAAATTGGATTCAGGGGGGTCTCAGGGGGGGGTTTACCGAGACATGTAGTAAAAGTAATCCAAATTGATCGACATTGGTGTCAAATCCATAGTTTTCACGGTCGCTGAGATCAATGGTAACACTTCTATCAGCGATGACTTGCAAATTCAGCTACCACTGTATGCGGGCCGGGTGTCGGCGCGTGAGGAATACCAAGACATGTATAAATAGCCCATATTGATTGATACTAGTGTCAAATCCATAGTTTTTGCGGTCACTGAAATGAATGGTGATACTTCCACAGGTGTTGACTTCCAAATACAGCCCCCATGCGAAGAATGGGTATATTAAGCTAGTATTACAATAAATGGACTGCTTGGATGACAAGAACTAGTACAGATAAGTACCTTTCACTTCTGTGAATAGGTATTTTTTAAAAGGATTTTTGTAAACACTAAATTATAAAACAATGAACTACATACAGTAGTTATGGTTTTGGTTCCCAACATAAAGGAAATATGGATTGTTCATGAGATATTGAACTTTAACTTTCACTCCTGGAAAATTTCAATTTTGGAGTTAGGCCACTTGGCATCAAAGCAGTTCACTGTAAGATAAATACATTCCACACATTAATAACATAGTTGTTCAGGAGTTTTCGATTTCCATCCTCTCAAATAAAAGCTGAACGATTGCTTGATACATGCTGACTATATAGAAGAAATAGTGTATTAAGTTTTCGAGCTTTGGTGCGTATCCGTATTTACACTCTGATATAACTTTAAGTTCACACTCAAATCGAGCTAATTGTTTAATGCATTTCGAAAGCTTTTGTTTTTGTGCAGCTCATTAAGGAAAATCTATTTCATAATCGTAACATTTATGTACTAAGAAACTATGAACGTAAAGTGGACTCGACCTAGCCTCGTGGCCGCTGTGACTCAGTGGCACAGCTTTCACCTTTGGTGTGTGAGGACTCTGATTCTGTGTGTGTGTGTGTGTGTGTGTGTGTGAACTCCGTGGCTAGTGTACGCGTCTTTCTCGTGGAAGACTCGGGTTCAATTCCCGGCGCGAGCTCATGTAGTTCGGATTCCACGTTAATCAGTAGGTCTACATTTCATATATCCTCGCTGCTGAAAGAGAAGGTAAAGTCAAAATCAACTCAACAATATATATGTGTGTGTGCTTATGTGAATTTCCCCGTGGCTGTATGGTTAACACATACGCCTTGATCGCGGGAGACTCTGGTTCGATTTACGGTGGAAGCTCATGAAGTTGTTACCGGTATCCCACTTTAAACTGTAGATCCATGCCTCATATAACCATACATATAATATATATATGCCTTTGATACACTTATTTTCCGACTTGGAAGCCATCGAAAATTTCCGGACACAGAGTCCCGTAGACCGAAAATGAGAAACATGGCTACAGAGTAAAACTGCCATAAAAATTTAAGCTTTTTAGGCTAACTTAATCCTTATATATAATGCAGCTAGCTTGGCCAAGTTATAATGGAGGAAATGCTATCATTTGCAACACTCTGAGAATAGAAAATGTTCGCCAGGTATTACTATCCGCCCCCCTCTCCTGCAGAATGAAAACCCTGACTAAAACTCAATATTATATATATATATAACTATTTTGTGTAATGTAACAAACAGTGACGGATAGTATTCATGTTTTCTTGCAGAGGTCCTTACGAGGGTTGGCTTCTATCTTCCTCTCCCCAAGAACTAAGATAAATTTAAAAATTGCGATTACTTGTTAATCTTGTAAAATTGCGATTACTTGTTAATCTTGTACAAAGAACGCAATTAAAGTCCCAGTGTAGCACCCCTTTACATTTAGATTTTTCCCCTGGAAGAAAACCAGTTATTATTGTTTCTTGATATCTCAGTCTCACCTACATAAACATACGAATAGAATTAAAGGATAGGACATGTTTAGAGTGCTTGCACGTGACATCTAACTATATTTCTCATCAAATGTGTCACAGATGAAAATGTCCGTTTGTACTGCCTCTATTTTCTGGTACATATGTTTCATTTATGGTATGTTGCTAAAATTCGTTAGGAAACAAGTACAGACTGCGCCTGTGTGCCTGACAAAACGTAAATGTACTGGATAATTATTTCTTCACTTTCTTCAAAAGAAAAAGTAACCCATCTCATGTCGGCTAACAAAAGGAGGTAGCGGACCAAAGATAGCCGAAGGTCGTTACACAGCAGGGGTTTCATTCAGTCCGAGAGAAAAGAAAAAATAATTTAAAGTTTCTACATTTGCTTTGAACTGCAACATACTTCTTCCTTTTATTTTAAGAACTATTTCCTTGTCATTTGTCTGCATCAGAAAAAAATGCAAAAAAAAATCACTAGAACGTGCCTATTAACCCAAAGTACGTACTAGATCACTAGTTCAACAGTAAAATCACTAAATCTAGTACGAAATCATAAATGTGGCATCCCTGGGTTGGAGCGAAAGTAATGGTTGGAGTAAAAACTAGTCCGTATTTCTACTGCGTTCTGTTGTTGAATTCACAGAAATGATCAAAAATAAATTCAAGAAGTAAAACACGATCCTACAAAAGACTGTTTACTTGCTCACTGGTTTTAGTATTGTGAACTGTAACTCAAGTGCGCAGTCATGTTGAATACTTCTGTCCCTTTCTACTTTACAACTTGAAGCAGGATGAGGGTCAGGATAGATCTAGTGATATACCGCAAAAGGAAGTGCTTCAGTACAGAGTCGGAAGCGGTATGTATTGTTTATACTACTTACAATGTTACCCCCCCATAAAATATAAATTCACCCTTTCTCCCTTCCCTTTTTCGAATACAATGAACCGACTCTTTTGCTGAAGAAAGATGCAAAGAGAAAATTGAAACATCTGTGTCTAAACTTTCTTTGAAGCGCAGTCTTTTGTATTTATAGGGTTTTGCGAGTGTTTTCACATCAATATGAAGAGATAGTTAGCCAAATCTTTTACCAGGGACTCCTGCTGCGAACTGACCATGAGTAAACACCCGATCTCGCTGTGCTCAATTTCTCTCGCACACGTGAAATGGGTTTGTTGTTTCCAAAACAAATAGGAAGTTATCTTGTGCTTTTGCATTTCTGCACCATTGCTATGTTTTAATGATCAGAAGAAATATCAAAACCATCCGATATATATGATACGAAACAGCTAACAGAGGGAGGCAAAGATTATAGTATACCAAGTTTTCCACGTGGTACCATTATGGAGAATAAATATTTGATAAAGTCACGTAGATGCGCTTAAACCTATTCCATCTGTCCTTATAATTTTTCTGGTCTCATCTATTTCTCAGGAGAATACGTACAACATGTCCAAATTCCATATATACTCTTTCTAAACTAATGAGTAAACTCATTAAGAACACCAACTGATATCAATAAACAGGAAAGAAAACAATACTTTATACTTCTATCATTTGGTACACATCTCTATGAAGCATAGCTTGTTTCTTTTCGAAATAGCTCCTTCGTGTCACAGCTGTGGTTAGTTTTGTTTTGTATTAGGATGAAAGAGAGAAATGCAACATTTGTTTCGCGATGAAGTTATATATATTATTAAGATGAGCGGTGATAAGCAAGGTTTAACAAAGATTGCCTTTCTGATGCACAATTTAACGGGTAGTTGCAGTCCGTGTTGAGAATCGAACCAAAGCTATGTAAGACATGTTAATATTGAGCTCTTTTGTGGTAAAAGTGAACTTCAGAAACACACAAAAGACTTGAAACATCAAGCTAATGTAAAGCAATTCAAAAATAGCCTACCTATCGCTGCATCTTTTCTGTGGCAAGGAACATGCAGTGCGCAGCAACAAGAATCGTGTTAAGGACTTTTTTCGAACATAACATTCCCTTCCACACCATAAAAGACAATATAATGTTTGTTAAAAGAAAGTGCACATAATATTTTTAAATTTTGTTTGTGATCCTATCATGCATAATTATAAATAATGCCTTTCATACTACGAGAATGAGTTCAACTATACGTCATGGCCCCTCTAAAGCGGGGCCGCGGTGGCTCAGTGGTAGATCGTTCACCTATGGTGCTTCGGGACCCTGGTTCGATCTCAGCTCGCACCAAGTGAACTTTGTAGTGGACAAACACCGTGTGCGTGGGTTTCCTCGGGGTTCTTCCGTTCCTCCCACTTTCTTCATTCCACGATTTCAATAATTTCTCATCATCACCCCACTCCTTTAGCCTAACCGGCATAATCGTGGGACGTAAAACTCAAAGATTTCACTTCATTTTTCCCTCGAAAGCGATATTTTTCAAAATTATTTATTGTTAGATATTGTAAATTTACGGTATCTATTTTAGTGGACGGGAAATTTTGCATCTAATCGGATAATTTCTTGGCTTCTAACAGGAATTCGCAGTTACGAAATTTGCAGCACTATCTTTTGAAAGGATGCCTAGAAAAAATACTACTAGAAAATAACTGAAAACACAAAATGGATTTGATAGCCAAATTCACGTCATCTTGGTGCGTCATCATTTTTCTTTAAATATTTGTATTTAGTATTAGAGTTTAGTGTCCCTTTCAGCATCAAGGCTATATGAGACGTGAACTTACAAATTAATGTGGGTTCAGAACCACAGGAGTTCCCATCGGAAATCGAACCTAGGTCTCCCGCACCAAAGACGCGTACGCTAATCATATGGACAAGGGTGTTCAATATTTAGTAATGTGTACATAAAGTTGTGAAATTGCGCTTGTATAATGGAATGCAATTTCTTCTACTGACATAAACCTTCACAATACTCAGCTGGACAAAGCATATTTAAAAAGAAAATGTCTCTCTTTATGTTTCAGTTCCTGGTTCGATTGAAGGATGGAACAAATTGCAATGAGCGTTTTTGGATCCTACTTTGTGTAGTTGATTCATCATAAACGTGGTATTTGATACGGATATGAACTAAAACGTACAAATATAAATTTAAGTCATTCAAATATCTTTAAACAAAAATTGAATATGAATATTGTGGTTATGCTTAAGGTTTATCCTAATGGGGGGTACATTGCGAGAGGTTTACTTTCTTAAACATAACCAACTCCGTCCTATGCTCCTGATGGAAGTGTTACGTAACATTAAATAAACTAGGAAATTCTAGGCGTGAATAAAAGATACAAGCCTCAAATGTGTGATTGATTTTAATTTTTAGTGAGGTCATGAGATGTTTGTGAATTGGTTTATGTGTAGAGACATTTTGGCAGTTGACAGATTTCTTAAGCACATACCTGATTTTCTTGTTGAAGATTATTGTCCCACGACAGTCACTCCAGGTCCAATCTCAGCCCAAGTCCTTATTGACACAACAGTGACTTTCCAAATTTTATCTGATGTAGAATTTAATGTTCGAAGTCTCAAGACAAAATTGTTTCAAATAACTCAGTTACATTGAGACTATCAACGATGTAATCTCTGGTCGCTCTCTCCCTATCCCGGAAATATCGTGAGGTTATATACTATTTCTTTTGCTGAGGTTGTTACCCAAAGTGACGTAGATCCATGGCATGACCCAGAAACTCGGGTTCATGTACAAGTCGGAATTTGGTTCAGACGAAGAAATCTGTCAACGCAAGATTTACATAATGAGGAAGTTCATTATGTAAGTCAAACTGTCTTCAGCACATAAAACGAATTCCCAGACAAATTACATAATTCTTAACATTTTATTATAGAGTTTTAATCTGTATTTAGATAAAGGAATCTTTTCCTGTTTTGTTCATCTTTAAGAGTTGAATTTAGAACCAAAGTACAACACAAATAAAAAGTTTATAACTGGCCGGTTACAATATATATATATATATATCGTTCGTGAAAGAGTCATGTTATTTCTTTAATACAAGTACATGAATACAGTTAGCTCCTCTTAATCAAAATAAGTGGTGGTTGGTCTTTAAAACTAGTGTGGGAAAGATTAGTAAAGAATCTGGCTTAATTTAGAAAAATATATGGTAATTCAGGCCCGTGTTTGGCATCATCGATTGTCTCAAGAGTGGCAACCCTGACTTAAAGGTTTCGCTTCGAGAATAATGGATTCTCTGGGATATATCAGATATACAACTCGAGTTGGAGCAGTATTCTTTATAACAAGCTTTGAAGCAGGCAGCATATCTGTTGAAATAAGTTATTTCTGAGTATATGAGTGGAATTCAGAACTATTTTCAGTCAGTTCGACTTGTTTCTAGTTAAGGCAAGGTAAATCATTCCCCGGATAGAGAAATAGATTACTCTTATGTTATTTCTTAGTAGGGAACATCTAATATTTTCACGGGAGACAGTGTCTTTTTATGCATATTGACATTTCCACGTATATTTAAGATTGCTAGCAATACCTGGTTTCCATAGTAACGGAGCAAGTCATAGGTATTTTAGAGTGAGAGCCTTATTTGAATTGTGAGCAAGAAGAATGCTTGTTTACGAGGTTCAAAGACTGTTTATAAACCACAGTTTGACTGTATTCAACTGAGTGTGAACTTAAAGAATACTGGACTAGTTCTCGATGCGAACCTAACCTCAAACGAAGATTCTACTGAAGGCGCTTCACTTCTCTGGTGAGAAGAATTTTCTTATATTCAACCAACTCAATCCTATAAGTAACAGAATTAGTCTTTTTGATGGAGAGTCTGTTTATAGACCATTCCATGTTTAGGACTTTAGGCCAGACAGCTTTCTGATTATTGAAATTGTCTTTTAGATGTGAGGGAGTATGATGTAAGAAAACACATGTTCTGCTTTGTCATGATTAAAGCACAGCTTAGCTGCGTTAAAGAAAATCGATTTGAAGTTATAGTTTTATGAAGGCTTAAGTAGGCGACTTCTTCTCCGGACTGAAAAGTTGGTCTTTTATTTCATGACAGTTAACTTAAAGGAAATTCTTCTCAAATCAGAGCACCATTCTTAAGCACCAAAATATCCTGTATGGA
Source organism: Thermobia domestica (assembly GCF_964235325.1). Lineage (NCBI taxonomy): Eukaryota > Metazoa > Arthropoda > Insecta > Zygentoma > Lepismatidae > Thermobia > Thermobia domestica. The sequence goes on from NC_137455.1 coordinate 2,604,052, forward strand.
CTGTGGAAATGCTTTATTTATCAAAGTTTCCCTAAACATGTGGTATGTACTACTCTGTGCTTGTTAATTACCCTAGACAAACTTACCGGGCAGTTCAAATTTTTACAGTTAAAGAAAAGATTACAAGACTAATAGTTATTTACTATATGATATTTTAAATGCGACACTAGTAGCAATAGAAACCACGAACTCATTTTCTTTTCTTTTCTTTCTTTCTTTTTTTAATCTCACCACACAAGAACACCTGTACACCAAAACGATCATGTTCGACAATGTTCCTGGGTTCATTGCGTGTTTCTATCTCTTGGTAGATGAATGTTTGTCCAGAATCACTATTGGAAATCGGGTTGCAGACCGCGAAATGCATGTTTAACCCTTTGAGATCTGGTGGTAACATTTGCGTACATCATATTTGCGAACACAAAATACTACTTAGTAAATAACCAGTGGTTTTGAAATAGTATTTGTTACTACTTAGTTCATCATTTAAAAAAATTAGATGGAGCACTATGGCTCAGTGGTAAACCGCTTATCTCTGGTGCGTGGGGCTGTGGTTCGATTCCCGGCAAAGTAGTTTTGTAGTGGACAACATCGTGCTCGTGGGTTTTCTCGGGGTACTCCCGTTTCCTCCCACAATTTCATTCCAACAATTCTTCCATCACCATTCACTTACTTTAATCATTATCTCCCTTAGCCTAACAGGCATAATCCTGGGACGTTAAACTCAAAGATTTCATTTCATTTTTTAAAAAAACAATTAAATCATAATTCAATTGAAGGCTTATTCTTTTAGTATGGGAAACATATTGACACCCATGGCCGTAATCAGGCTTGAAGATTTGGTCGGACAGACATCATTTAGGGTCAGGCTCTTAAGTATTCTTTTAATAAACAATGCTGAACAAACTAGACAATCGTGTTTTAGGATTGTAGAAAACGACCGTGAATTATGTTCAAACACAATTATTATTATATTTATTTCTCTGACTATTGGATCTTTACATTACAGAGTTAAACAAAAGAGAATAATTGTTTGTATAATAGTATTCAAGAGTTTTCTTATCATGATTAGTTTTGTAAACAATTCAATTACACTTATTTGGTGTTTTTTTTTTTCTAAATAATAAGTCCTAATACAATTTCATGAAGTTGTAATTCTTCTTTAGTTTGTATCACTTTACACAATGACAAATCCAAAAGGTGTGTTGTATCGGTGCAGTACCAGTTTTTCACGTTTTTCAAAATTTTCCAAAACCCAAAGAATAATCTTTAATTTCTGATATTTTAGTCGTCACAAATTTCAATTTTATAATGTAGTCAATATTTATAATTACTGGGCAGTTGGCGTTTAAACTAATGACATCATAATGAAGTCAAAACCATAATTTTGAGTTGAATTGATTCTGAGTTTAACGTCCCGTTCAGCAGCGAGGCTATGTGAAACGTGGACCTACTGATTAACGTGGAATCCGAACCACATGAACTCCCCCCGGGAATCAAGCCCAGGTTTCCCACGCCAAAGGCAAGTGTGCTAACCGTTAGCCACGAAGGAGCTCCACCATAATTTTAGTGGGCGATAAGAAATATCTCGCCAGTGCTTTTACAATAAATAAAATTTTATAAGTATTAAAGAATAGTGGTAAGAGATTTTATAATAGCTCTTTTATTTATGAGATATGAGTTGAAAAAAAACAACTAAAGAATAGGTTGACGGAACCACAAAAGACTCGTAAAATAAACTTTCTTATAAATACATACACACCTTACTCACCTTTTATAATTGCTATGCTTACGTTCTCCATAAAAACAGAAATTCTCTTTTAGTGATACTTTACACAAGATCACGAAGTGGATTCCAATTTAATTAAAGGCAAAATACAATACAATAATCCACAAATATTGCCTCAAGTGAGTTTAAAGATTTCTAAACGTTAGTGCGAAACCGGGCTCTGCCGTTGCGATCGATTTGCAGGTCTTGAGACGAAAGTAAGAAGGGACTTACGCACATAGTAAGTAAAAACAATCAATATGCCTGTAACTTTCCCCCAAATGGGTGTATCTTAAAACTAACCTCACCATTGTTTTCCAAATTAAATTCTAGCCCGAAATTATGTATCATATTACCCTATTCCCATTTTGAAAACTTTACCTTAATTCAAAATGGCGGATTTCAAGATGGCTGCCGTCAAGGTCTTACCTACCATACGACTTCCCCCCAGGACTTATATGTATCCACATGGTTGTTCTTCACTTTTCTTCATTAACGCTCCGTTTACAAAGGGTAGTAAGGGACTCCTGTAGTAATCTCTAATAACCACATCACAACTCTTAAGTTATAGAAAAAAATTTTAAAAAAATAGAAAATATGCACCATGGCAAAAATTTGTCATCACAAGTAATGCATACATGCCTTCTATCAGCAAAAAAAGTTTCATTGAAATTGGAGCCGGGCATTTGAGTGATGTCCCTTGTGGGATGTGATTGAACGTGACGTCAGAACGCATCTCCCCCTTCCCGGAATTTACGGGAATTAGGTTGACCTGAGTGTGCACATGTGGTGTCAGCTCTCTCCGGCGACCTATCAAGGATCATTGCGAGTATGCCAAGACGTGTTGCCGTTTTTATCCATGCCAAAAGTCGACATACTGACAATTAGGTAGGTAGTCATAATGGTCTGGCTGATATGTGCGTATATTTTAACTCGTACATTTTGTCTCGACTCGAATTTCGAGACGTCTCGACTCGAATTCGAGTCGAGTCGAGACAGACTGTCGAGTCGAGACACGAGTCGAGACAGAAACATATTTTCGAGTCGAGACAACATTTTCTCGAGTCGAGTCGAGACAGGCTTAAATCTCGACTCGACTCGACTCGTGCGCATCCCTACTTTTGTATATGTAGAGAGATGGAAGCGTTACAATTCTATGGAGTTTCAATATTTCTCTACAAGATGATCTTGGTTTCAAGTTAAAAATAATAATAAGACTTTTTTCTGTATGCGGAAGATTAATTAGGCAAGGTGCGATGCTCCCCAAAAAGTAACTCCAAAACTGAGAAGTGAATATACCTTACCATAGTATAATAAAAGCAAAGTATGCCGAGAGACGATGCCTTGTAGTCTATATAAAGCAAAATTTAGACTGCATATTTTATTGTTTAAGCTTAAAATATGTTCTTCCCAGACAAGTCTATCTTGAATAATTAACTCTAAGAATTTTACTGAAGAATGGTAACTTAAAGTAGAGAATCGTTCTTTATTGATGGAGTTTTTAGCAGTCTGGGTGAAAGATGAAAATATATTACCTTAGATTTGTCCACATTTATCTCTATGTTGTTACTGTATGCCCACGTTGTCAATCTTTCAACAGTTAGTTTGAAGTTATTTTCTAGCTGCGACATTGTGCTTCCTTTCACTAAAATATTTACATCATCACATAAGACTATATCACGGGAGTCCAGAAATTGATGTCAGTCGTTGATATAAATTAAGAGAGGAATAGGGCCTAAAATGGACCCTTGAGTGACACCCTTCTTAGTAATAGCAGGAGATGACTCGTACCTTGTAAGTCGACCGTTTTGAGATCTCGAAATTTGAACAAGCTGTTTCTTGTTTAACAAATGTGAAGAACACCAGTTGTAGACTGTATCCCTTATGCCATAATTGTAAAGTTTTCGAAGTAAGGTCTCGTGATTCACGTTATCGAAAGCTTTAGAAAAATCGATGAATAAGCCTATTGCATATTCCTTATCATCTAATGCGATGGAGACGTTCATGAAAAAATCGAAAACCGCAATGTCTGTTGATTTAGATTTTTGAAAACCATGTTGAAGGGGCGAAATAATACTGTGGGACAGCAGAAAACTATTTAATCACGATAATGCAGTATATTTAAAAACTTTCGAGAATACAGAGAGAACAGATATCAGCCAGTAATTTTTTACATAATCAGTGTTGCCCTTTATGTGAAGCGCTATAACTTTCGCCATCTTTAGTTTATCAGGAAATATGCCACTTTCGAATGAGTAGTTTATTACATAACACATTGGTTGCAAAAAAAGCTAAATATAGTTTTTTATAACAGACTCGCCTGCGGACCTCGAATCCGAAAGATTTTTTTAACAAGAGATAGCAGTTCACTAGCTGTAACTGATCTTAAGAACATACTTCGGTTGTTTTAGTTTGCTGTGGAATTGATGCACGATACATTTCCCCAATTTACGATTCATCTTTATTGTTTGGAACGTGTTACCAATGAGCATTCGTTCATGAACCTACTCCAATTCCCGTCATTCTCGTCATTTGTCTTTCCTCCTCTTCTTCACAGAAGTTATTCTATTGTATATCATACTGAGTATAGACAAATTGTAATTGAAGCATGGTTAAGTTTTCGGTCTGTGTAGGAATCCAATGCGATAACCACTTATCTAAGGCAATCAGCCATTTCACGTTACAGAAATACTGTTAGCTACTTCAAAACCTCTCTAGATGAGGTACTAAGGTCATAAGAAGAGATGTCATTTCCTTCTTTAATTCAGATACAGATTACACATCTTCCTCAATGGGGAAAATGTCTTAAAATGTTCAAGTTCAAGCTGCGGCGTCAAGGTTTGTCCCTCAGCCTAGCTTAGAAAAGTTAGCATAAGAAATTTTTGAATCCCTTAAATTACATCTAAACGTGCAGGAATATTAGTTCAGTTTCGAGATACTCTAAAGTAAAGTATTGAAAGCAAACGTTTACCTAAGATGAAGGGGAAGTGACCATACATGAACGGGAAGTAATCGGAAGCACAGCACTGCTAGTCTTTAAAGAACTTTCAGTTACGAATCACGTGGCAATTGCCACGCTGTTCCATGAATCTTTGCACATTTTGTGGACGAATGGTGTGAAATACGACAATGTTTTGCTTTTTCTGAATGATAGTGTGCATTATATGAGGAAAGTGGCTCCTTATATGAGCTCTTTCCATATGCTACCCTAACATGATTCACGTGACATGTGTCGTATACGTCGTACATCGATTTTTTGAAAAAAATCCGAACCCTTTATCCTAAAGTGGACCAGTTAGTGTCAAATGGGAAAAGCTTTTCAAAGAAACAAATCCCGATCTTTCATCCTCCAATACCCGTAATCACGCGGTGGGATACCTGGCTTAATGCGGTACTATATTATACGGATCATTTTGAAGCATTTGTATCTGTAGTAACTAAACTAAACCCAGACGATGGTTCATCCTTTTAGTAAGAGACAGTAGCTTGAAATGTGACTTGGCTTTCATATCTCCCAATTTCGGTTTCTTGACTCATTCTATAAAGAAACTAGAAGCTACGGGAGACTTATTAAGTATTTCGGGTAAAGAAGTAGAGTGCGTTGAAAGAAAGCTGAATATTATTTCTGCTTCGAAAGCTGAAGTCGTAAGGAAAAAATTTTAAGGATTTGATTGAGAAAAACATTGGCTATAAAACCCTATATATAATATCTGAAGTGTGGGAAGACCAAAACACAAGTGAAGTTGTTGGCAAGAGCGACCATCAGGAGGGAAAGGTGGGGCGCGTGCCCCCCTAAGAGGAAATTGTACTTGGGAATACTGAAAACAATCGAATTTTCACATTAGTTACAGCAAAATTTGAAACTATATTTGAAACGTCGTTTATACTTGTCCCCCTGGAAACCTCAAATGGGCGCCCTTGGTTGTTGGTGTGAATATTTGTGATATGCCCCTTTTCAAATAAGCTAGGTTAACATCGTGTGATGCAGAACGTTCCTTTTCTCAATATAAGGCATTATTCCGTGACAATAGACATGGCTTTACAATGGACAATTTGGAAAGGACGTTAGTTATTCACTGCAATGCCCATTGAATTTTGACATCTAATGAATAGATGCTATTGGTGAGTATCAATATTTATTTTTTCGTATTGGGCGTTTTCCCATATTTTCCTTGTTATATTTTGTTAAATATTTTTAAATTTTTAGCAAATATTTTTTTCATTTTTGGCACATTTTTTACAGTTTTTAGCACATAAAAATCCGGGCCCTAATACTTACATTCTTTCTATCGTTAGTTCCGACTGGCATTCCATCTACTGGCCATTTCCTAGCACACCATGTGTTTGTCTTGTTTCAAATTGACTGCTATGGAATGGAACTGTTGTACACATCATTGACATGAAACCTCATTGACATACGAAACAGTTCATGCGAATCGCAAGAGATTGTAAGAAAGTAGTCATGGAGCTATAATCTTAAAAAAATGTTTCGCTCAACCGGCGCTGCATCTAAGGTTTGACACCACAGTTTGGTAGAATGGGTTATATATAAACACCCTAGGTAATATGTCACGTCAAATTATGTTATCATTAATTTTATGGACGCCATTTTGTGTTTTTATCACGTGACTTCGGTCATATTCGGGAGTTGTTGGCTCAAAATGTGCATAATTTCTGTTAGAATGGGGCTATTTAAATAATTTTGACACTAAATGAAAGACAATGAAATGCTCTACTACATTTCAAGCTAACGAGTCCCAAACGTGACCGAAGTCACGTGGTCAGGACCCAAAATGGTGCCCATAAAGTTAATGATACCACAATCTGACGTTGCATCTAAAGTTTAAAACCACAGTTTGGTAAAATACATGAACACCCTAGGTAGTATGTCACGTAAAAATTGTGGTATCACTAATTTTATGACTCCATTTTGTGTTTTGATGACGTACTTGGTCATGTTTGGGAATCGTTGGGTTAAAATACTCATAACTCCGGTTAGAATGCAATGATCGGGAGCTGTTGACTTGGGTCTTAGACAGTGCGATATACTATTACCCTTCCATGGACTGACAGGCTGTGACTCCACAAGCTCGTTCACAGCAATTGGAAAGAAAAGACAATTCAAAATGCTGTGTGAAAATGAGCTATACCAGAAAGGTGTTTGCAACTTGGATATGAATGTGACACTCACTATAGATGCTACTTCAGCATGTGAATCTTTCATATGTAAGTTGTACACTAAAAGTGAGAAAGCTAGCCTCAAAACTGATGCTGTACGATACCTGTTATTCTGCCAAAAAGGACAGAAAAACGAGCTATTGTTTTCAACAACAGACGGTCTGCTGCAACACCTGAAGCGTACAAATTATAATGGTGACCAAAAAAGTTTTGACGCTTTTTGTGGAGGTCTGTGTTCAATTGGCCCTCACACTGTGAGTTGAATGGGAATGGACATAAGGTGAAGCTCAGTTATTAGTGTGGGTATATTCAACATACTACTTGGTTGTGGAAGTTCAGTTACACTGTGAACTTACACATGGGACCTTCACAGAGCGTCATAAGGGCGTGTATGCTGTACGAGTAGAAACTGGGGCCAAACACCGCTTCAGCCGGGCGAAAGATGTGCTAGGCATTTCGTGGTGGTGTCGTGACTACGCGGAGAGTGCAACGGTGATTTGCCAAGTTTCAGGACGGTGACGAAACACTCGAAGACGCACCACGTGCCAGAAGACCAACCCATGTAAAAACGAAGATCATCAACCAACAATTGAGAAAACAGTGGCCAGACATGAGAGGAACTGGGACTACAATTCAGTGTGAGTGGAAAAAAACAGTCGACAGAACCTCCATCAACTTGAAAGCACTACAAGTTGCGTCGATGGGTCCCAAATGATTTTTTCGGGCTAGAAGGCAACGCGAGCAGACACTTCTTTCTTTGCTGTCTCGTCTAAGGAAAGAGTCATTTCTGGACAGGGTGTTGACATGTGAGGAGAAGTGGGTCCTGCAAGAAGTTCCACGGCGCCGTCATCATTGGTTAGCATCCCATGAACCTTTTCCAAAACCGCCGAAACCAGCACTGCACCAGAAGAAGGCCCTCCTGTGTGTTTGGTGGACTGCTCGAGGCATCGTACATCGGAAACTGCTACTAGTTGATCAGATCATAGATGCAATTGTGTACTGTCAGCAGTTGAGCCGTGTTCAAGGAAAACTCAAAACTCTGGAGCCAGCACTTCTGAATCGCAAAGGGACCATCCTGTTAGAGGACAACGCTAAGACCCACGTGGCCAGGATGATCCGGAACACCATTCTAAGCCTTGGATGGGAAACACTATTGCATTCGCCATTCTCCCCGGACATTGCACCGTCCGATTATAACCTGTTCCATTCCTTGGACAATCACCTTATAGGACACCAGTTCAAATCCCTAGTAGAGGTGCAAAATGCACTTAATACCTTTTTCACTTCACGGTCTACCAAGTTCTAACGCTATGGATTCCATGGTCTTCCAGAACGTTGGTAGAAGGTCGTCTATGCTGATGGGGACTATTTTTGATCTTTAAAAAAAAGGTGTTAGGTGACCTATCGATGTTCGAAGGTGGTGGGTGGAAAAGCGACAGAACTTTATTGGTTACCTTTATATCAGTCTTACATCTTGAAGAAGGCATTAGTTCCAAGCCAAGATCTCTCATCACCTGAAGAACACGACTGGCGCAACTACGATGGTGTTCTAAACCAGTGTGGATGATTAAAGAGTCAGCACCAAATGGACTAATTGAACTTACAATGTGTCACTGTTTCAAATCACGTTATGGAAGGAGAGACTGCACATGCATGGTGCAAAATCTATTGTGTACGGAAGCATGTTCTTGTATGGCAAATGAAGAATACCAAATTCTACATACACACATGTATGGACGTTTAAATGAGTCAGGTAGTGATGAAGCTGACATTTAAGAAGTTATCAGTAGTGCAGTAGAAATGTAGGTCTAGTACAAGTGTTGAAGTTTAACGTGTAAAGGTGAAAGTAAAGGTAAATAAAACAATGAAATCATCTAGAACATTTCATTACCTCTCATCTGGTGTCAACATTATTTAAATCGCTGCATTCTAACAGGAGTTATGCACATTTTAGCCGAACAACTCCCGAAGGTGACTGAAGTCACGTGATCACAAAAATGGCGTCCATAAAATTAGTGATACCACAATTTGACGTAACATACTACCTAGGGTGTTCAATGTACCACATTCTACCAAACTTTGGTGTCAAACCTTAGATGTAACGTCATATTTGACGTGACATATTACCTAGGGTGTTCAATATCCCAGATAGCACAGAAAATTTTTTAAAAATGTTTAAAAATTTGCAAAGGCAAACTAGAAAGTTTGCAAAAAACCTCGCCTTTTCAAATGAGAAAATTTGCCGAAAGTTCAATGCAAATAACGAAGTTGACGCTGGCTGAGTTTGCAGCAAAGTTGCCTCAGAAAATGAAAACATCTGCCAATACAAACGAAATGTTTGCGACTGCGCAGCAAGAAAGTTTGCCAGGACTTTGCTGCAAATATTTTGTGCAAATTTTCTTTGACACAATTTCCGAAAATGAGCTGATAAATTTGATGAAAATATTAAAAGGTTTGCAGCAACATTGCAGAAAGTGTTTTCACGATCGCAAGATCATGTTTGCTGCAAATGTATCAGGTAATGTTTGCTGCAAATTTATAAAGTGAAACCTAACTTTATGAAACATCAAATTTTTTATAGTGTGGATTCGTCTTTTCTTAGTGGCAAGCATTAAACATCTTTAGCTACTTGCCAAAGATAAGAAACTTACGAACGATAAATGCACAGACAAAGGATATCGCAATTTATCTACTTACTCAACGATCATATCCCTGTACTTACTCTCACACACATTCACAAAATAACGTCACGCTGCCTGGTCAATAAAAACATGTGATAAGAAACCAGTGAGTTTATTCTGGAGTCCTCTGATGTATTGGCTTTTCTCGATTTTCACTTCCGGCTTGTTTTGTCATAGTTGATGTAGCGAAGTGAATTCTGGGTACGATGCGCGCGCACTCGGATATATTATCACATATTTGCTTTCAGCAAATTTTCAAAACAAGTTTTTTAAAGAAATGCAAACTGTTTGCGACGGCAAACTTTCAACGCTATATTTTCAAAAAAGATGCAAGTTAATTGCAGTGGTGAATTTACTTTTACAAATCTGTGAAAATTTGCAGATCATATTGAAAGCTTGTAATAAATATTAAGAAATTTTGCCTTCGCAAACTTTCAGATTGTTTACTCCACTAAACGAAGCAAAAATTTGCCGCAAGTATTCGTGCTATCTGGGATACTACATTCTACCAAATTGTGGTATCAAACCTTAGATGAACGTCAAATTGTGGTATCATTAACTTTATGGGCGTCATTTTGGGTCCTGATCACGTGTCTTCTGACACGTTCAGGACTTGTTGACTTCAAATGTAATAGAGCATTTTATTGTCTTTCATTTGGCGCCAAAATTATTTAAGCAGCCCCATTCTAATCGGAATTTTGCACATTTTAACTTAACGACTCCTGAACGTGACCAAAGTCACGTGATGAAAACACAAAATGGCGTCCATAAAATTAGTGATACCACAATTTGACGGGACATATTATCCTAGGGTATTCATATATACCACATTTTACCAAACTGTGCTTTCAAACCTTAGATGTAACGTCTAATAGTGCAATCATTAACTTTATGGGCGCCATTTTTCGATCGTCATCACGTGACTTCAGTCACGTTCGGGACTTGTTAGCTTTAAATGTAGTAGAGCATTTCATTGTCTTTCATTTGGTGGCAAAATTATTTGAATCGCTCAATTCTAACTGGAATTACGCACATTTTAAGCCAACGACTTCCGAATGTGACCGAAGTCGCATGGTAAGAACCAAGTAGCATTCAAAAGATTAGTGATAGCACAATTTGACGTAACATACTATCTAGAGTGTTTATAAATAACCCATTCTACCAAACTGTGGTGTGAGTTGTCCCAATTTCGTTTTTAGAGGCCTTTCAGATATTAGCTCCTTGACTAAATAGATGAGAGGAGACTTTCTATGATATCTACAGAACGAGACGAAAAAACTGTCTGTTTGGTCTCGTGCGGAAAACTACAACATCTTCATATGTATATCCTTTCACTGGATCAGATTCGGATATTTTATTTTCAGTTATTACGTGTTCCCGTCACTTTTCGAAGGACCATACTCCGACACGAAATATTTCGAGCCAGTGGACTGTAAAGCAGATTCGTTCTTTCGTAATTGCCCACCGTCCCTATTAATGTTTCCCGCGGTGACAGTTCCTATCAAATCCATAGCTCAAGGATCCATAGCTTTGGTAAACTCATGTTTTGTTTTAATTTGATTCAGGTACTGGACACAGGGCCGTCAGTTAAGGGGGAAGGAGGGGACAATTCCCCTCCAAGAGTTTGAGGAATACAAATACTTTAATCGATTGTCTACTAATATACTAGTACAAAACGTGAAAGTCTTATGTCGGTGGTGCTCTTGGTCCCCCTCAAGCGAAGTCTGAAATGATGCCCCTGACTGGACATCTTTCTTTCTGAAACAATTTTATTGGAATTTCTCGTAGCATTTTTTGTTTCAGTTGTACGAATTATCCTAATTTTCTGTTGTGACTACTCATGCATCGCTCCTGCTTCCCATCCACTAATACAATAATGAAATCTTAGGGAAGAATAATGCATATTATCTTTAACCGGACCTCAATCCAAAATTTCATGTTCGAAGTATGGTTATTTTTGTCCCGTTGTGACAAATTTTAGATTGCCTCCGGACACGAGTTAATATTCTCAAATTGCTACTTTTGTCATTGTCTCTCATCACTTCCCAGGTCTCTAATTATAACCTAACCTGTATAACAGACACTTACCTTGTATCCAACAATGAACTTTTCGTCTTATATAATTTAGGCCCTCTGCAATACCTCCAGATCCTTTTATTTCATTACAAATGCATCCTCGAAGAGGGATTTCTGAAATATTTGGAGAGAGCAAGATTATTTGAAAACCCTTTATTTTGTAGTATCACTTATAAGTAATAGGAGCTCCGTCATGGCTATGTGCATAACGTACGCGCCCTTGGAGTGGGAGACCCGGGTTCGATTCTCGGCGGAAGCTCCTGTGATTTGGATCCCACGTTAAGCTGTAGATCCGTGTCTCATATAGCCTCGCTGCTGAAAGGGACGCAAAAACTAACTCAAACCCAGTAGATCGTCACGCAACTGCACTTATGGTGCGTAGAAACCATAAAAGAAGAAATAGTTGTTGTTAGATACAAGATAAGTACCTGTTATTTAATTAAGTTCATTCTGTCTTTGTACATTTTTCTTCTGTTTTTATTTTTATTGGATATAGATTTCTAAAGTAAGAATCGACAAAATGGGAGTCGACAATCGTCCTGTTTGGCGTCCTCCTGGCTGCGTCCACCAGAGCCTTCGAATAGGGCTGTTGACTCCGTTCACCACAGAAGCTCTGAGGAAAAGGAGAGACTACTACAAAAGGAGGCTTGAAGCCGAGCGAAGGAAAAAGGAACAGCGTAAGACTACTGAAGATCAAATTAATATCCTTAAGGTGGGTTTCATCTTTCATTAGAGTTTATTAAAATGACTTAGTTACAGGGCATTGAAATTCAGGCCCGTAGCTAAGGAGGGAATAGAGTGGGTAGAACTCGCTCTAAATTATTTTTGCTCTCTCTTAACCCTTTTAAATTCTGTCCTTTTTTTTTTTTTTTTTTTTGCGTTTTTCTTTAGTCTCAGATAAGCAGCGACAGTATCATCCCTATTTACCCTAGGATCATGGTTCATAGCTATTTTTTTTTCAGAATGGAACAGCCTTTCAAACAGCACCACTTATATGTCCCTATGATGTACCTAAGGGGAAATATTTGAGGGAAAATCGGGACTTTTGGGATTTAAAGATAAGATATTTGGGGCCCTCTGGGCCCCACATTGGTCTACGCACAAGACTTATTTTTTAAAAAAAAATACTACTTAGTGTACTAAACAACTGTACCAAATGTTGTTCTCATATATTAAATAATAAGGGAAGAAAAATTTTGCTACCTCTGTGGGAAAGCATCAAAAATGCACCCAAAATAGGCCTAAAAACACAAAATGTAACTTTAAAATTTCTTGATACGTCCCTATTTACCCTAGGATCATGGTTTATAGTTCGTTCTCTTCAGAATAGAGCTGCCTTTTCAAAAGTATTATTCAAATGTCCCTATGATGCAGCTGAGGGAAAAAAATTGCAGAAATCCATCAGTTTTTCTTTAAGAAATCCCTCTTTTTAAATTTTTGGGCCCTCTGGAGCCGCTCCTGTATCAACGTAGACATCAGAGAAAATTCAGGAAATAGCAACGGGTACACAATTCGAGGCTCATATCTTAAAAAGTAAGGGAGGGAAGTTTTTTTAAAAAAAATTCCCCACAATGGAACATTTTACCTTAAATGACTCGGATGAAATATAAAAATTTTCTGAGACGTCCCTAATTAACCTAGGATCATAGTTCATAGCTCGTTCTTTATAGAATAGAACAACCTTTTAGACGGTACTACTCGCATCTCTCCATCGTGTGTATAAAGCGAGTAAATCGGGAAGAAAGGGAATTTTTAACAAGAAAAATCCCTTCCCCCGTTTTTTTCCTCTCGAGCCACCCCTATGTTAGCGCAGACATCAGAAAAAATTCAGGAAATAGCAACTGGTATGCTAACTGCATATACAAAATTTCAGGTTCCTATCTTGAGAAATAAGGGCGGGAAAAATATTTACCGATGTCCTAAGCATATTCCCAGAATATTGCACATGCCTGCTTATATCGGGTCTCAGATAAAAATTTCCTGACATATCCCTAATTAAGCTAGGACCTTGGTTCATAGCTCGTTCTTTTTAGAATAGAACAACCTTTCAGACGGTACTACTCGCATTTCCCCATCATGTACCAGAGGCGGGAAATTTGAGAGAAAAGAGAAATTTCCTTTTTTAAAATCGCATTCCCCCTCCCTTGTCGCCCCTCTGAACTCCGCCCATGTTAAGGTACAGAGCGGAAAAAATATGGTAAATACTAGGGTACACACTGAATGTTTGTACAAAATTTGAATCTTCTAGCTGCAAAAGTAAGCCCGCCAAAAATAATGAACTTAGATGTAACAAAAAAAATATATCATCCCCTTATGACGTCATTAAGTTTTGACGTCATGACCCCGAAATGCAAAAATTCCTACGAAAGATGTTCTACAGTGCTTCTAAGCTTGAGAAAACACAAAAAACCCGAGGTAAAAAGCTTTATTGGTTCATTTTTAAGCCCAGAAAGAAGACACTGCTCCATGGGAACTATAGTTCCCATAAAATTTAAAAGGGTTAAACATAATGAAACATTACCAATCTTCGGATAGGAGAAAGGGTAATGTTGTCCTTATTTAGCTGAAATTTTTATGATAGACAGGCTCTAATCTTAAGTTGAAATACTTATAAATTACTATTTTCTTCATAACTCTGAGATGTAGCTTGAATTTACTAATTCTAGAAATAAAATGCAATTCGAATTGGTTTTAAGTAATTGGCACGGCAAACGTTAAGGAAAAGGTTAAGGCAAGATTGGACTTTAACAAATTTAGAGAGACTTTTGGTGTGTTCGTTCCTGATTGTTTCTGCGGTGATTTACCTTTTGAGCTTAATGTAGTTCCATCGTAGGAAGGATCCTTGAGCGTGCGATGTCTCCTTCATGCACTGATCGTCAAAACCCCGATCGTTCCTCATCCTCCTAATTTTGTTCATCATTCGTTTCCGGGGTTTGGTTGAAACTCCGCCTCTCCTCCTCCTCCTAATCCGAACATGGGACGATGGTGTCCAAACTGGCACCTCCCACATACGTCATGAAGCCCAACGTCAGCTTGATCTTTTGCAAAACGTGTCCGGGGATTGACCATGCAAGCGGGCACCAAACCCGGTAGAAATTTTGACATTTAAGCAAGAAAAACTAAATGCAGCATTAAATCATAAATACGGAAGACACGTAGGTCGGCAAGTTATGTCTTCCTTGTAGACAAGCAAACAGGAACATTAGATCGATAATTCAGCATTCCTTAAGAATGCAGACCTACGGGGAAGTTAGGACAGTCAAGGGAAGGATGAAGGAATCCAGAAGTGAAGTAGTGACTAGCTTTGCGGAAACTTGGGTAGGAAAGGACATTTGCCTTGTGCCATCATTTATTATTATCAGGAAAAAAAAGGGGGAATTACAGCGTGCTCTTCGAGCCTTGAGACTACGACAATTATAGATAGAAAAAAGAAAGAAAAAAAGAAATAAAATCTTCCTTGTGTACATCGTGGGGAATCGAATCCGGAACCTCTGGGATGGGTTACGGAACAATAATGTTGTAGAAAATTTTTAATTTAAAACAAAGTAGATGTGAAATTGTTACAATTTTATTTACCAAATTAAAGCAAATTTATTGGGTCTTATGCAGAATCGTTCTGACACTTGATTAGTGCCATACTAAAGAGTTCGACTAACATATGTTTCCTGCAGTAGTCATGTTTTTAGTATGACGTTATAATGATACGTCAAAACCTTTGCAAAAGGCCTATTATCTTTAGTCATTGTTGTGTAAAATGATATCTTCTTGCTGCATTTGCCAAACATCTCCCATGGGCTTTACACCACAGTCAGCGCCAAAGACGGGGAGCAGATGCACTTCCAAAGAAAAGGTACAGAACATTAACAACGAACATGAACAAACTGGTATGGCCAGGATTCCTTAGCAACCTCTGCAACCACCTTCAACTCTCATAAAAAAAAAAAAAAAAAAAATTCATAGATAATTCATGTTTGTTCAAATAGATATATATTTAAAAATAAACACACATGAATGTAAGATTAAAAGGACTATTAGCTCTGTCCATATATACGAGGGTGTTGGAAAAAGTCATTGCAAGTTATTATTATTATTATTATTATTATTATTATTATTATTATTATTATTATTATTATTATTATTATAAAATGGTAAGAAAGTAAGAAATTTTGAAATATGTTAATGAAAAATTAGTACGTATGTGAAGGTTACATCTAGGGAGTTGGATGAACAGACGTATCTTCATTAGGACAGAACGTGAGAAAAATTAGTAGAACAAATCCTTATTTTCATACGTGTTTAACCCAGAATTACAACAATAAAAGGCATTACAATTACAATTATGCGTAGATCCCAGGAACACACCAGAAACCCATTCAGCAGCAATGGGCTAGAACAGGGATACAAATAAGCAACAAAATTTTGCTAGCCCAAGAAAAAAAAACTACTAGACCATATCCCACAATAGAAATCATTTACTTACGGTCGGTATGATATTAAATACTCGCCTGCACCAATAAACCACTAGCCCTGGGCGAGTGATTATTCGCATCCCTGGGTTAGAAGCTTCTCGCGCGATAGGGGCAGAAAGTACTCCAGCAATTACCATATTGGCCACTTTGCGATTTCGACTTCATACCAAGAGTGAAGGAACCATTGACATTGACTGTTATTTTATAATTTAGCACCCTCTCTGGTTAATTTGTATATATATATATATATATATATATATATATATATATATATATATATATATATATATATATATATATATATATATATATATATATATATATATATATATATATACTTGTCTATATTTGGAGTTTCCAATGTACTACTGCAATTCCTCGTCTTCTTTTCAACAAATTTCGATTTTAAGAAGAGAAAAAGCTCTGGTCTATTACGATCACACAGTACAACTTATAACAATTTTTGTTAATATGTCCGTCCGATATTTCACACTTAACTCTTGAACAGATGAGAATTTTTAAATTGATTTTTGCAAATAGATAGATAGGGCGATTTTCTCTGCTGAGTTCATTAATGAAGTCAATCCATTAAGACATTAACGGGTAACGGCGATTTCAGCGGTGGCTATCTATAGCTCATATCCCATGCATGTAAGCTAATTGGACGAAAACTCCTCTTTACTTGACTTGGGCACTAATTTGTCCGGATCCGGACATTGCCACCGAGATGCCTAAACCATGCTTAACCAAATTTGAATGTTGATTCGAGTGCGCGCGTGTCGTAAGGGGTCGCATTGTCCCGATAGAATATACCATTGAGGAATAATCACCGAAAACCGGGATGCCCATAGACTGAACTTGGAAAAGCATTTGACACGCGAAATGTTCATTGTAAGCAATGCAGAATAGAATTTACAGCATTAGAAATAGGCGAAGCCCTTTTCGTTTTGTCAATC
Source organism: Thermobia domestica (assembly GCF_964235325.1). Lineage (NCBI taxonomy): Eukaryota > Metazoa > Arthropoda > Insecta > Zygentoma > Lepismatidae > Thermobia > Thermobia domestica. The sequence goes on from NC_137455.1 coordinate 2,621,180, forward strand.
ATTTGTATGTGGTGTTCGTTCACGAAAACAATTGAAGCACTAAAAAAATATATGAATAATCAATAAATGTCCAAATTTACAATTAATGCATCCCTAGTTTTTAAATTATGTTTTTTTTCTTGCAACAGATAGCTATAGCAATCATCATGGCTGAGTTCACTAATGAGGTCGAGTTGTTAACGTCTTCACGAGTGGGCCTACCGGTGGCTTCAGTGGTAGTTATTCAAATCCAATTTCTACTTTTGAAACAAATGTTGTACATCTTCGTGGTGTTAGATAGCACCAAACATCCTCCAGTAGTCGATATTTACAAACGAAATTGAAACTTCTAGTATGTAATCCATTTCACTATCCACCAGAGATTATTTATTTACCTTCGAATACCTTAACGGAGAGATTTTTATTTAAAGAAATTAGAAGACAGCCAAGTAAGAGAGGAATACCAGATTAAAGTTTCGAATAGATTCTTGGTTTAGAAGAGTCGGAGTGCACCAGTGTTGAGGATACTTGGGTTGAAATTAGAGATAGCATTAAAATTTCAGCAAAATAAAAATTGGGACACGCGGAAATACGTAGGAACAAACCATGGTTCGACCAAGAATGCATTAATCTAGCAGAGAAGATAAAACAGGCAAAATTACGCTGGCTACAAAATCCAAATGAAATAACTACAAAAAATTTCGTAGATATCAGGCGGGAAACTTCCAAAATTTTTAGAACAAAGAAACAACTTTTTAAAAGCTAAAATTAAGGAACTTGAAGATAATAGTAAAAATAAAAATATTCGGGGCATGTATAAGGGGATCAACGAATTTAAAAAAGGCTATCAACCTTGTGCTTACAGTATATATTAAAGAAATCTGACGGTACAGTTCTCACTGATACGGACAACATCTTAAATAGATGGAAAATTTCTTTGACGATTTGCTTAACACACAGCCAAAAACTAATGTGCGTGCAGTAAGGGAAATACACACCGCACAACTGTACATCCCAGAATCTAGCCGAATAGAAGTACAAATCGCTATAAAGAAATTAAAGAAACACAAATCTCCGGATGTAGACGAAATTCCGGCTGAGTTAATTTTAGCTGGAGGCGAAAAATGTGCAGCAAGATACACAGACTCATTCTCCTCATCTGCAACAATGAAGAATTGCCACAAGAGTGAAAAAAATAAATCATTGTTCCAATTCACAAGAACGGCGACAAAACTGACTGATCCAAGCATCTCTTCTGTCAACATCCTATAAGAGCCTTTCAAACATTCTATTAGCAAAAATTGACCCCATACGCAGATAAAACTATTGGAGATTATCAGTGCGGATTTAGACGAAATCGATTAACTATCGACCAAATACTCGAAAAGAAGTGGGAATACAGTACCCAGGTACATCAACTATTTATTGATTTTAGAAAGGCTGACGACTTACTTAGAAGGGAAACAATGTACAACATTCTTACAGAATTTGGAATACCGAAAAACCTAATTAGATTAAGATATGTTTAAATGAATCCCAAACTAAAGTCCGGGTAGGAAATTTTTTGTCCACGAGCTTTCATGTGGAGAGTGGCCTAAAACAAGGAGATGCGTTGTCGCCATTATTATTCAACTTTGCCCTGAAATACGCTCTAAGGAAAATCAAAGATAGCAACCAAGCCTAGAGTTGAATGGTATTCACCAGGTTATGGCATATGCTGATGATGTAAATTTAATAGGGGATGATAGGAGAACAATCGAAAGAAATGCAGAGGTCTCATTAAACGCTTGCAAGGACATGAGTTTAGAAGTAAATGCAGAGGAAACTAAATACATAGAAACTAAATGCAAAGTTCGTCGTGATCGTAATACGACAAATTATGGATGCGTTAAAACATCAAATACTACTTTTGATAAAGTGGATACTTTCAAATATCTAGGATCAATATTAACAAACAAAAACCATATTCACGAAGAAAATAAGTGTCGACTAAAAGCAGGGAATCCGTGTTATTATTCAATTCAAAATCTCTTGTCTTCGCGAATTCTGTCGAGTAATCTGAAGCTTAAAATATATAAAACGATAATCATGCCTCTTGTTCTGTATGGTTGCGAAACATGGTCGCTTGCTCTGAGGGAAGAACATAGACTGAAAGTATTTGAGAACAAGATCCTGAGACGAATATTCGGACCCAAGAGGAACGGGAATGGTGAATGGCGGAAACTTCATAACAAGAAACTACATAATTTATACGGTTTACCGAACATTGCTGGGGTCATCAAGTCTAGGAGGCTCAGGTGAGCAGGACATGTAGCCAGGATGGAAGAAAGAAGAAACGCTTTCAAATTCTTAACTAGGAGACCAATCGGAAAATGACTATTAGAAGGACCAAGGCGCAAATGGGAGGACAAAATTAAGATGGATCTTGCAGAAACAAGAATACAAAATAGAAACTGGATCCAATTGGCTAAAGATAGGAGTCAGTGGAGAGCTTTTGTGAACGCGGCATTGAACCTCTGGGTTCCATAGGCCATAAAGTTAGTTAGTTAGTTATCTTCGAATACCTTGTTTGCTTAGGTCTATCCGTTCGTCCAGCAGTCATCGTTTGTGCATACCATTGAAATGTTCTAGGTTTCATGGTTAATCTGAAAATATATTTGGTAGAAGTAGGGTTGCTCATCACTGCCAGGACAGTTTTTCGAGAAGAGACAGAGCAACCCTACTTACAAGGTCAAATTTCCATACACGAACAATTACATTTTATTGTATAATCTTGTTTTGTTTTAAAGGTTTTAATATGAAATATTAATAATAACAATTGGACCTTAAGCCTTTCTTTGAGTTTAAGTTCATTATTTTGAACCTAATATTACAAGTATACTGAAATATCTTACACTGCATTACAGGTAACATTACAATGCAGAAATCTTCAACATAATCTTTTATTTAAAACTTAGAATCTGCAAATAATTACAATGTAAATGATATCAAAATAAGACGTAACACTGTATTGTTATAATATTTTGAAGACAGTGATCTCCACAAGAAATAATATACTGTATAAGGTAGCATTGAAGTTATTGCATGGCCAAATAATATAATAACAATTAATTTGTTTTTATTTCCAGAGAACCCTAGATGATCACAGAAGGGAATACCAGATATTGGTGCCGACCATTCACAACCTGGCTCTTCAGTCGAAACTTCTCAAGGATACTTTGGACGAGAACGAGGAGAACATGCACCACAGAATTGTGGATCTAAGGGACGAAATCTTAGAATCAGAAGACGCCATCAGAAATGTAGAAAAAGTTTTACAGGAGCACTTGGCTCAAATCCATCAACACTACCACCACCAGATGAATCAGCTACAGCTGTCGAATGAATGGCTTCGGAAGAGAATCAGATCCCTTGATTCGGAATTGCTTAAAATAGAGAGAGAGATGAAAGAGCTTAAAGAATTCCGAACAATTCGCGTCTTTACTTTGAACACCGTCGAGCAGCACAGAGAGCAGCTCCTTGAAGAAGAAAGAGAAAAGCAGAAGGAAGAGTTAGAGAGCGTGATGGCCGAGGGACAACGACAGTTAAATAAACTTAGAATCGAGTGTGAGGAAGAGGTCACTAACACAATGAACCTCCACGTTGAGTACGCGGTGAATGATCCTAAATCAAAGTGGGTTGAGATTTGGGGGTTGCAACAAAGAAACGTGGAAATGGAGAACGCTATTCAAGACCACTTGAGTAGCATTCGATTCCTACAAGACGATATTAGCACGCTTACGTTTGAGGTTAAGTACTTGAAAAGTGTTGGACATATTCCTGTGAGAAAGAAGCCAAAAGACGGCCACTTTAGGTGTTTCCCATCGGAAAAAGTAGAACTGAACATCGCACAACAAGTGTAAAATATCTTTCTCCTCATTTCATAATAAATGTTTGTGACTGTCCTTTTTACATTTAATATAACAGTTTATCACTATTCGTACTATCTTAAAATATAAACAATATTTTTTATTACTACTTAATAGACTAATATGATACGTATCATATATTAATAAAGTTTGTACACACCGAAGTATCCGAATGGTAAAAATGCAAAACTTGACCTTCCACGTTCAGTGATGACCAGAGGCACGAGTTTTACGTAATGCGCTATAAAACGAAATACGTCAGAATTAAGTAATTTTCAGTTTCTTGACGTTTTATGACATTCTGTGTGTATTTTCATTGCTTCCGTTGCGCGACAAAATGCGAAATTGGCAGTTTTGCGCGAAATTTTTAACAATACGCGAAACAACGCGAAATTTTAAAAATATGTTTTCATTAATTTTAAAACGCCAGTTTTCCGCCGACGGAACGGTAGAACAGTGCATTTTGGGTGATTCGGAACGCTCAAAAAGTTATTTGAAAGACAAGAAGCTAATTTTGAAGGCTCAGTTAAATTTTGTTAGTGAATTGTGGTGACCTTCTCGATTTTATAACTTTCACTGAGACAGACAAATCTCCAACAGCATATCTGTTGTAGTGCTCTCAACGGGTCGGGTCGGGTTGAAGACCGACCCGACCCGTGACCCGAATTGACTGACCCGACCCAACACGAGCTGACCCGGTTGAACAGACCCGACCCGAGTAGCCTGACCCGACAACCCGACCCGAGCTGACCCGACAAACCAACCCGAACAATATTTAGAATTTCTTTGATTGCAGTTGCATAACAATACAAACTATAAAAAAATCACAAAAGAAACATTCATAAACACATATTATTTTTTTTAAAAAAAACTTGCTTTTGTGGTATATTCTTTTTGAGTAATGAATGGGAAATTTAGGTCTGAGTATAATACAAATAATATACGGGATTTGTTTTTTTTTTTGAAAACACCAGCTGGTTTAAACCACCTTGATTTAAACCAGCCAAAACTGTCACTTATATATTCGAAGTTGATTTTTTGTCGTGTGCGATGTGAAACCAAGACATTGATATTAAAACATGTTTTAAAATCTTTAAGGTGTGTCATTAGAGGGCGTGGTGTTAGTTTAAAGGCACCGGCAACCATAAATGGTAGGCTGATCTACTGTCGAAGGGGCATGCTGCTTGTGTGAAGGCTGTCGGGCAACAAGACCAGTGAAATTAAGTGTAGATCACTTCCAGGACGACGCTAGCCAACATATATTACAATTAAATATCACAAGCCTAGCTATAAAGGTAACCAAGAAAGTTCTGTCGCTTTTTGTGGATCTCTGTGTTCAATTGCCCCTCACACCGTGAGTTGAATGCGAATGGAGATAAGGCGAAGGTCAGTTGTTGTTGTGTGTATATTCAACATACTATCTGGTTGTAGCAGTTCAGTTACACTGTAAACTTGCGTAAGAACAGAGTGAACATGGGACCTCCACAGAAACTCTGGAGCCAGCACTTCTGAATCACAAGGGGTTCCTAATGTTACAGGACAACGCTATGCCCCACGTGGCTAGGATGACTCGGGACACCATTCTACGCCTTGGACGGGAAACACTATTACATCCACCATACTCCCCAGACATTACATGGTCCGATTATTACCTGCTCCATTCCTTGGACAATCACCTTAGAGGACGCCAGTTCAAATCCCTACTAGAGGTGCAAAATGCACTTGATACCTTCTTCGCTTCACAGCCCACCACGTTCTACCGCGATGGATTTTTTTTTTTTTTTTTTTTTTGGAAATATTGGTTACCTTTTTCTGCATATTTCTAAGAAGACATTTAACATTTTCTGTCATAAGAAAGAGAGTTGTTTCTATTTATGTAATTTTAAAAGACATGCGACAGAAATTCTGGACAGAAGTGTAGTTTCTTCTTTTATTTATACTCCATTCCTAGACACAGACAAAACAACTTTCCTTTATTTTATTGTCTTTAAACAAATCGTGTAATGACCCATAACTTTGGTTCAGTCGTTCTTGTTAGCTCTAAACTTCAAACGTCCTTTTTTTTTTTTTGCCTTTTCTACTTGTGCTCAAGAAATAAAAATAGTTCTGTGTGCATGGAAACCGATTCGTGGACTACAAGATCTTCAGACTACCTTGCTATCGAATACTCTACGAGGGAGGATGGCCGGAGCAGAGACATACGCACATAACTCTGGCTTCCTTACCTTGATCTGTGTGCGAATTTACACAACTAACTCAGTCTTCAAATTTTACACGTGATTTTGCCAATAAGTTATTATTACCTTTAACGCTACACGCAACGTTGATAAAACATTAAAGGAATAACACAAATTACAAATAGTGATCGATCTTACAACTCTAGTCACAATAACGATTCTATTCAAGGTGTTACCTCACCTTCCTACCTAGGAAAACCCGGGTTCGATTCCCCGCAGGAGCACATGTGCTTCGGATTCCACGTTAATCAGTAGGTCTTGTTTCATATAGCCTTGCTGCTGAAAGGGACGTTAAACTCAAAATCAACTCAACCTATCTAGAAGAAGGGCGAAACAAAATTCATTACTGCTATCAGCTAACAAATATTTATACTCCATTTTTTGTTTTCGTAAAATAATAATTCCATCTGTTAATCCATAAATGTAATAATATTATTACGTTCATGTGTAAACCTAAAAAGAATCTGATATAAAGTATATCTCTTCTGTTCCTATCAATAGCTTCGATTATGTGTCTTTTTCTTTCCTTCTTTTGTCATTCTAATAATAATAATAATAATAATAATAATAATAATAATAATAATAATAATAATAATAATAATAATAATAATAAATTGACACTGTTTTCCTCAGAAACTTGCGACTTTAAGGTCTACAGTGTAGAGCTCTGCCGACGACAACACACTGGACATTGTTTATAAAAAGACCGAAAAATATTGTTCGCTAACTTATTGTCTACGGTTTGAACTGCAAGAAATGATCATATTTCTTCGGGATAATGTGAATACAAAAGTGAAATGTTGTGTTTCTACAGAATCTCCTTTTCTTGGATGACTGGATAATTTAAAAAAAAAAAAACTATTGTTGTAAAGAAAAAAACGTGTCTTCAGGGGTAAACGATCTGAGGACCCCGTGAACTTGAGCCCACGGTGTTACTAATTACACCATCAAGACTTACTTGCAACGAAAACGCTACATTGAGTGATTTGGCGAAAGAGTCCAAGCACTTTACATCGCATTGCTTTTTTTTTCTAGTTTCGTTTTTATTACGTTCACTCTTTGTGTTTTTCGTACAATGCAGGAAAAAGCAAATACATTTTTCGCCACGATGCCCAGGAATACTGTTTTAACTCAGCAAATAGGAAGCTACTGGCGAAATGATATGAGTTGATGTGTACTATTTTATTTTCATAGCAGCAAGGGGCAAGATACTATCCCGCAGAAAACATGCATTTTTTTTCAGACAATACACAATAAGCAGTAGGTTCTCATAGCCGACGTGCTTTCTTCAATGCTTCCCTGTCGTACCGAACTGTTCCTGGATCATGTGGTCAGCTCTAACGCCAGGACAAGGACCGGAAGTACAATTTTCAGTATTCAATAATGAGGTTAATTTCTGTATCTTTGTCATAGAGATAATTCTGTGTCCGTATGTAAACTTGTAGGTGAGAGGGTAATCCGTGTTCTCATTCGTCATATAGGACCAACACTTCACTGTCTGGTATTTGATAAGAGAGGGGGAAACAAGTTTCATTTTTCGCTCGTCTCTGGTTCTCTTTCACGGGAGTATGTTTAGTAGGTTGTGCATCTGTCAGTGGCGTAGGGAAGGGGGGCCCGGCCCCCCAAAGAGGTCCAACAATGTACTTTGGTACTTTGATGTTTCTAATTTTTATATATATATTTATGTTTATATATTTTTTTTTTGTAATTTTTCTATATGTACCTATAACAGCACTTGCCCCCCCCCCCAAACACACATCCTGGCTACGCTACTGGCATCTGTAATGTCACCAGTCCTATCCTCCGACCTTATCTGGACACTTTCTGGGAATGTATCTTCCAGCAGCATATTGCGCGTGCCCATACCGCCAAGTGAATCCAGCACGCTCTACGGAGCATTCGCTTTTTACTCTAGCTTGCTTGGTCTCGGAATCTAAGCCTTATTGAGCACGTGTGAGGCATGATGGGACGATGCTTGACCACCAGCCGACTCTGAAAACTACAATCTCCCAAGACAGACATAGCCTACAGCCAGTGTCGGGCTGGCCAAGTTCAGAGCCCTTGGCATTAGTCCTTAAAGGCCCCCCATTCATATATATACCGACAAACTGTAAGAGGTGATTCCTCACATCAAAATAAGACAAAAAGGTCATATGGACTTACGGGGGGAAAAGTGCATAGTTTCAGAGCTAGGGCTGTCCAAAACGGCGGAAAAGCTAAATTTCAACAGGCTCTAATTCGAATCCGAGAAACTGTGGATGGTGGTCCTTACCAGCGTAAGGGAAGCCACGCATACGCAATCCAAAAATACATATTTCATCAATGTTCAATGGGTGTGCAGTATATTCTCTACAGGGTGCTCTTCTCATATATGCTCTCAACAGTGTTTTCAGATATGCCCTGATTACAAGGTGGATCCAAATAGGCAAAATGTAAGACTTGACAACAATGGACACCCAATGCACCGAAGAGAAGTCGGAAGTTTTAGGAACTGGCAGCTCTACGGTTTTTCTTCTTCGGAACAACGTATGCTGGGATGTAATTCGTCACGGTATATTTTACGGTTTTTTCACTTAAAAGCGTGAAAGAAAACATCGCAGCATGCCTTTTCCCAAATACTAAAGACCGTGCTGCTGTCAATTCTTAACACTTCCGACATCCCGCCAAAGGACTCCGTGTTCGCTACAGTCGAAGCTTATCGTTTGCCTCCTTTGAACCAAGCATAAAGTTAGAGCGCATCTGAAGATTCGGTTGATGGCATGTTTGAGAATTACATCCTGCAGGGAGTACTCTGTACACTCATTGAGCATTAATGAAATACACATCTTTGGATTGCGTATGCGTGACTTCCTTTACGCTGATAACTACTACCATCCATATCCATAGTTTCTCGAATTCTAAATAGGGCCTGTTGAAATTTAGCTTTTTCGCGATTTTGGACAGCCCTAGCTCTGAAACTATGCACTTTTCCCCATAGGTCCATATGAACTATTTCTTATTTTAATGTGAGGAACCACCACTTACAGTTTGTCGGTATAGTTCATTAACACCCTATATGACAAAATCATATTTCCTGTGTTGAATATATATGTAGTATAGTACAAACCAGATCCCAAAAATGTTATAATAATTCTGAGACAATCACACGTAATCGTGAAGTCACTTCAGTTACTTTTGACAGCTACGAAGTTCTTCACTTGAGGCAATCAAATCAATTACTTTTCCTTTGTCTACATTCTGGAATAAATCTTTTTTCTGTAAACATAAAAAGTAAAGGAAACAATTGGTTCTGACTTATCGTAGTCTATTTTTAACAATTTTCAATTTAGAAAATGCCCTCTCACATGTGATTTGAGTGCCCTCCCACATGCGAACTTAGGCTTCCGCAACTTTTTTGGTAGGAAGATTGAAGAAAGCAAGGCCTACAGATCTGGCGTCTCGTGATCCCTGCAGGGCCCATCGGGTCCTTAGCGATCGCCAAGTAGCCAACGTGGCCAGTCCAGCACTGCCTACACGTCCGAACAATTGTGTGGTCCCTTGGCCAAATTACACGTTCTATTAAGATGGGTACTGCACCAAGTTTTGTAACATATTCAGGATGTGCCTTGTTGGGAACAGTATCAGCGACGTTCCTCTTGTATACCAACTTGAGCCAGATCCGTGAATACCTACGATGTGTTATTAAATGCAGTTGCGCCAGTCATATTTGTAGTTGCCATTTATTTTATTTAATGTTTCAGCTAATGAATTTTTATTTCTCTATAAGAACTCTCATGACGTCTCTCTCGTCATCTGATTACGAATTCCGAATGTTTCTTTTCCTATTGTTCTCCTATATTCTTAAGAAAACGCAATAAGTAGGCTGTACGAGATTGAAAAAAAAAAGTTTGAAAGCGCGCAGCCGTTCCTTGGCGTAGTAGAGAGTTCTTCCGCAAGGTAGATCTAGTAGCGACTTCCCAAGCGGCGTCTGCGTAGGAGGTTGATGTTTGACTGCAGTGTTTTTCTCAACTGTTCCCGTTTGCCGTTTGCGAGATCGTTATGAGAGATTTAAAGGAACAAAGACTGTTAGAAAATTTGCTTCTTGCTTGCAACGGAGCTTACCAAATCGTTAAACAGGCTTTCAAGAAAGATGCTATGAGCGCGCACAAGTTTTAGAGTGGTTTAAACATGATCCGCCTTATGCAGAGTCGTTTCGACGTATGATTAGCGTCATACTAAATGCCTGACTACTGCAGGAAACATACAGAGAATGGACAAAAAAAACTAAAAACACTTCATACATGACACGAAGTTTGGCCCTCCACTGTACAAGTGTTGCTGTTGCCGATAGTTTTTTGTTTTCAATGTGTCATGTGGACTTTCCTTTTCCGTCAGCAGTAACCAGTTCACCTGTGAGTATTGTGGTGTGAAAGTGGTGCGGTAAAATGGGCGATCTGACAAACTTCCAAAGAGGCATGATCGTTGGTGCCCGTCTGGTTGGAGCTTCAGTGGCAACAGTGGCGAACATTATGCGGGTATCGAAAGGCACTGTGTCCAATGTCACGAGGGCATACACAATTTATGGGCAAACGACGTCTGCAAAGCACAACAGTGGTCGAAAGACAATCCTGTCAGATGGGGACCGGAGGGCGTTAAAACGGATTGTAACAGCTAAAAAGAAGACCACTGCAATGAAAATTACATCTCAATTCCGGCCTACAGAACCCGGTTTCATCGAAAACGGTGCGACGGGAACTTCATAAAATGAAAATTCATGGCAGGACCGCTATCGCCGAACACCTGGTCACAGCAGTAAATGCGAAAAGGCGTATCCAGTGGTGCAAGGACCACAAGGTGTGGACTCATGAGCAGTGGAAACACGTAATGTGGTCCGATGAATCGACCTTCCCCTTGTTTGCAACAACCGGTCTTATTTACGTATGGAGAACACCGTCGCAGGCCTGATACAGATTGTCTGCTCCCAACTGTACAGCATTGAGGTGGTTCTGTTACAGTATGGGCAGTGATATCGTGGTTTTCTACAGGTCCCATCATAGCCCTGCATGGAATGATGAATGCTAAGGCGTATGAGGCCATCTTGGGGGACCAGGTTTTACCCATGTCCCAAATATTGTTCCCTGATGGTGATGGCATCTACCAAGATGATTTGGCACCCTGTCACGCTGCAAAAACGGTGAAATCATGGTTTGAGGAGCATGACCAGGAGCTATCAGACCTTCCCTAGGTCCCACAATCACCAGATCTGAACATCATTGAGCCATTGTGGTCTGAGTTAGAAAGGCGAGTTCGGTCTCATTACCCTCCACCAGTATCCCTTAAGGAACTGGAGCATGTTTTGGAGGAACATTGGTACAAAATTCCACACACCACGATTCAGGAGCTGTATACGTCCATTCCACGTCGGATCCAAGCTGTTTTGGACGCAAAAGGAGGCCCACACTATACTAGGTATGATTTTCACACTTTTGCGATCGTTTTAGATTTTTTATCCACCCCTGTATGTCAGTCGAACTCTTTAGTATAGTACTAATCATGTGTCAGAACGACTCTACATAAGGCCCGATGCTCGTTCTGGGACGCTCTATCATGCATCATCTCAGAACGACGAAAACATTTTAAAAAATCCGCCAAAGAATCAACAAGGATTGTTTCACGATCGACGAAATTTCAGGACAGGAGAGTTGGAATTCGTGCCAGATTTTCAATAAGGATTCGCAAAGACACGTTGCCGCTAAGTTTGTTCCTCACCTGCTCACACAGATCTGGGTATTTTGGCTCTTACGAGTACATTATCGTTCCCTACCCTCCGTATTTTCCAGGTTTAGCCCCGTGATTTTTTT